>NW_026067996.1:3680387-4097176 GCF_014885135.2 Alexandromys fortis
AAAAAAAACCAAAAAAAAAAAAAAATCAAAAAAAAAAAACCCAAAAAAAAAAATTCTTCTTAACTTAAAATAGTTCAGCTTTCCCCAAAACTGTAAAACCAATCTAATATTTTAGAATTTTCCAAATCTAGAGGCTGTAGAGGAAGGGGTACCCTCATCCATTGCTGGTGGGAATGCAATCTTGTGCAACCACTTTGGAAATCAGTGTTTAGGTTTCTCAGGAAATTCGGGATCAACCTACCCATGGACCCAAATCTGTAAAACACACACACATTCAATTTAGTGCTAATTTAACTTGCTATTCAATGCAAGATACTCTACGTTCTTTTCAGAAAGAAAACACCGTTGAAAGTTGAGTTCTGTATGTGTTATGTGTGTAAAATTTAGGCTAACATATAAATGGCACGTACGAATGTTTATATGTATAGGTTTTTGTCTTTTTCTCAAGTGCTGGCAATCAAATCTAGTCTTAATACACAGAAGGCAGGAGCTCCACCATCAAAGAACATCTCCAGTCAAGTGGGGTATACCGTCAATACCCACTGAACTAACACCCGGAAAGCCGGTGTCATACTTGCCAGAATCACGTTTTGGTATTAGGGCAATGAAACTGTCCTCCTAAAAATTATGTTAACTGACAAACATGGACAGAGTATATATTCGAGGTACCTATAGTTTGGGGGGTTTAGCACTTCATTTACTGTTAGTATACTGAACTTTCTTTTCTAAAATCTATCAATTCAGTCCTTGGCAAAATTACAGGTTGATTCTTTTCCGTGAATGTGCGTTTCATACATTATTTGATATTGGGAACACCTCTAGTGTATTTTCCTGTGCTAGGCACAATTCTTGCTGATGGACATAATTTTGAAGGCAGTATGTTATAAAATCTAACTATGAAAGTCTGAACTTAAAGGTGATATCCAATCTTCCTTTAGCAATGCTGAAATTCATCTGCAGTAACTGTGAGGGAGGACTGTGGTACTAGCAGGAGCAGAGCTGCCCAATGCCATCGCCTCAAGCACTGCACATGCTGCTCCCTCCAGCCCCAGGACTAGGTAGGTCCGACATATTGTATCCATTGAAGGGGTTCAAAGAGGATGCGAGGTGCCCAGGCCACACAGCTGGGAAGTGGACAAAACAAAGTGCTGACTACTGTGCTGCCCCCATTACTATGTTTAATAGGCATCTGAACAGGCAAGGGCCAAGGGTATCTTCACCCTCTGGTTGGACAACACCAGAGCCTCATAAACTTCTTTCCAGGCGGGTTTGTAAGGTGACTGTTCTGAGCCCCTAGTTTTCTTCCTCATGCCCATGTGCTGAGGATAACTGCACTTTTATTTCCTTTCTCTAGTAATAAAATACATGGTGTATGCCAAGTTTCAAATGTGTACTATGGTTAGAAAACAAGCCCCTCACTCAGATGCATGCACGTGTTTTACAGGAGGTGCTCCAGATATTCTTCTGCAATGCCTGTCTTTGCTGGCTCACTTAACAGTAGGTCATTTATGTGAGAATAATACATTTATCTATATATTTGTTTGTGTATTGGGAATACAGTTAAAGCATTCTACTAATGCTTTAACAGAACAATTAATTGGTTCCCAATCCATCTATGATCCATAAAAAGTGGCGCACATCACCGACAGCAGATTCGAAACACTGCATTCAAACATGTGCCTCCATTGTTGGGGAGCCAGCAGATTTTTGGGTTTTCAGTTACAGGAATTATATTAGATTTTTCCCTTTATTTCTGCTAATGCTACTTGTTTAAAATTTTAGTCATAATCCTTTCCATCTATATTTTCTCAAATCCTGATTCACCTATATTGTACCACGCAATAAAATTAGCATGTATCCATCCACACACCTAAACATTAGGTGGAGAGCTTCAAAAATTATAACAGAAAGTCTTAAACTTTGAGTTAGGAAATGATTTCTTCCTACCACAGAAAAGGCACACTCCACAAAGAAAAAAAAACCAGATAAGTCGAACTAAAAGCTCCTTGACTTTGAAAAGCAATGAAAAGTCACACTTAAAAGAAATCACAATTACACATAAGAAAAATCAATAAATTATGTCAGAATATTAAAGAAGCCTGAAAACTCGGTAGTAAAAAAACTGAAACCAGTTAAGAAAAATGTCAAGTAGTTACCATTTTAATGGGAAAATAGAATGGTTATTTATTATAATTATAGAAAAAGGATTCAGTTGTTTAACCCCTTAAAGAAATTGTAGAACTTATTCTTTCTAAATGCTCTCACACCGAATAGTTAAGACTCATACAGATATACAAAGAACTCAAGAAACTGGTCATCAAAACAACAAATGATCCAATCAAAAAAATGGAGTACAGACCTAAACAGAGAACTCTCAACAGAGGAATCTAAAATAGCTAAAAGACACTTAAGGACATGTTCAACATCCTTAGTCATCAGAGAAATGCAAATCAAAACAACTCTGAGATTCCATCTTACACCTGTAAGAATGGCCAAGATCAAAAACACTGATGACAACTTATGCTGGAAAGATTGTGGGGTAAAGGAAACACTTCTGCATTGCTGGTGGGAATACAGCCCCTTTGGACGTCAGTGTGGCGATTTCTCAGAACATTAGGAAACAACCTTCCTCGAGACTCTGTAATACCACTTTTGGGTATATACCCAAAGGATGCTCAATTGTGCCACAAGGTCATGTGCTCAACTACGTTCATAGCAGTTTTGTTTGTCATAGGCAGAACCTGGAAACAACCTAAATGCCCCTCGACCAAAGAATGGATGAGAAAAATGTGGTACATTTACACAATGGAATACTACACAGCAGAAAAAATGACAACATCTTGAATTCTACAGGAAAATGGATGGAGCTAGAAAATATCATTTTGAGTGAGGCAACCCAGACACAGAAAGACAATTATCACATGTACTCACTCATTGATGGTTTTTAAACATAAAGCAAAGAAAGCCAGCCTACAAACCACAAACCCAGAGAACTTAGACAACAATGAGGACACTAAGGGAGACCTACATAGATATAATCTACATAGAAAGTAGAAAAAGACAATATCTCCTGAGTAAATTGGGAGCATGGGGACCTTGGAAGAAGGTTGAAAGGCAGGGGAGAAGCAAGGAGGGGAGCAGAGAAAAATGTAGAGCTCAATAAAAATCAATAAAAATAAAATTAATGTCACAGGAAATATAAATAAGTACAAGGGAAATACATAAATATCTTTGAGATATACAACATGGAATAAAAATATTATGAAATAAAAAAGACTGATATGGATGAAAACTTTTCACATGAAGCTTGTATAATCAGAATAACACTGCTGTGTGCTCAGTTCTCTCAGGCTTAGCTGATATCCAGAGCAAGAGAGCGGGAGGAAGACAGCAAGAAGGGTATTTTCAGGTAGAGAAAAAGGTATACTTTACTCTATAAAATAGACTTCTCCATTTTCGGTATAGGCCATCTCCCAGTTTTCAGGTAGAGGACCTAAATTATCCTCTGCAGAAAGAGGTAGGTACTGAGGGAACTTCTGAGAAGGGTCCGTGATGGGAGCAGCGAGGATGCTACGATTCACAGGCGGGAGCGTTGCTTCTTGGAGAGTGTGTTCGTCCTGGTCTCCAGAATCGGCTGCTCCAAGCAGGCACAAGGGAGAGAGAAAAAAAAAAACAAGCACAAAGCTGTTTAACAACACGCTGCAAGCCTGGGGAATACATGACAAATACAACTACATTCTTCCCCCACTCATTTCTGTTCCTATATTTTATCAACAAATATTAATTATGCATAATAATGGCTTTCATTATGTCATTTTCACACAGGTATACAATAGGTTTGGATCATATTAACCCATTACCCTCTCATATTCCCCTTACTCACTGATTCCTTTGCTCTTCACACTTAGCCCTCCTCCTACTTTATATCCCAAACTTTTAGTGACCCTTGAGTTTTTCATCAGCATGTTTACAAAAACTTGTATGTTTTGCCCATAGCAATACCAATGAAAATGCCTCTACCTCCTCTAATCAACCGTTAGCGAGTGTAAAGCATTACGGAGTACGTGGCCTCATGAACCGCTTCCTTTCATGGCAGCCTGCTGCCGGGTCCAATCTTACAGACATCTTGAGAAGGTCATCACAGCTGCTATGGATTCAAGAGTGCAACAGTGACGTCATGTCCAGAAGTTAGGGTTCCACCCCACTCACCACCTTTTTTTGGCTCTTATAAATTCATGCATCCCTTCATCTGCAATGCTCCCTAAACCTTGGTGAGGGTGTCACAGATGTCTCATTTATAGCTAGAGATTTAACAATTATTTAATTTCTGTTTTGTATATCCTTGATGAATACAGTTGCAAAACTTCTCAATAAAATACGTGCAGACCAAATTCAAGAACCCATCAAAAAAAATTTTCATCATGATCAAGTTGGCTTCTTTCCAGAGATGGTTCAGGGACGGTTCAATCAGTAACTGTAATATGTCACATAGATAAGACTCAAAGACAAAAATCACTTGATCATTTCAAGAGAAGAAAAAGATGCCCAAATCGAGCACCTGTCGTCTTAAAAGAACTTACTTTTCCCAGTTCTGGCTATCAACTCTGGCTTCTATTTCACTTGGGTAAACAGAAAGGATCAAAATGACGAGGACGGCCAGGGATATAGCTGAGTAGTAGAGTATATGCTTGGCACATGCCAGGCCTGGGCCTCAATCTCTAGAAGAAAAGGAACCACCCACCAAAACAAACAAGCAAACCAACAAAAAGCACAGCAAAAGTTATTTTGAAAAGAAACAAGAGAACAATTACCTTGAAGATAGCAAAGAAGAAACCAATTTATCAACTTAAATCCTAAGGATTCTGTACCAAAATCTCAAACTGATCTGGGATCTCATTCCATCAAATTTATTAGGTTTCATGATTCAGAAGAGGGGGAAAATATCAAATGAACTCAGTGGCATTTTTGTAGATTTTTGTAGAAGTTATTAGAAGACTTTTGATAGATGGTGTGGGAGGTCCTTCTGTCTATGTGCTGCTTTTATTGGTGAATGAATAAAGAAGCTGCCTTGGCCTGTGATAGGGCAGAGTAGAGCTAGGCAGGTGTGGGTTGGTAGGAGCTAAACTGAATGCTGGGAAAAAGAAGGCAGAGTTGCCAGAAGCCATGGAGCCTCCAGAGGAAAAAGACTCAAGCGGCCAGCGGAACCTTGTCAGTAAGCCACAGCCAAGTGGCGATACACAGATTTATAGAAATGGGTTAACCAAAGATATAAGAGCTAGATACCAATACACTTAAGTGACTGACCAAGCAGTGATTTAAATAATATAGTTTCTGTGTGGTTATTCATGGTTTGCACAGCCAGAATGAACAAGTGGCCTCCTACTACAGATAGATGCTGGCAAAGATAAAATACTGTCAAATTAAGCTAAAAAGAATATAAAAGTTTAGAATATTAAGACAGCTATGGCAGTGAGTCAGAACTGAGACTCCTTTGGGAAGCTAAAGAGACTGTTCCTGTGAAAACCAAGACAGTTACCCCAGAACAGCATCATGTGGGCGGGCTGATCTGACTTGGATCTTAGATGAAGGCTCTCAGTGAATATGTCTCCTTGCCTCCGTATTAACCAAAAACATCAAGGATGATGTCATCAAAACAGCCATAAACAGCACTGTTGATATCCCTGCTGACTTTTCATAGAGGAGGATGATATTAAATGTCAATCTCCATGGGGCTTCAAAACATACTAATCAAGATATAGTCTTTTTCTGTCTCTCATAGTCACTCCCCTGTAGACACTTCTGAGCGAAAGCAGAGTAAGGGATAAAACACCGGTTCCCAGGCTGTCTGATGCACAGCTAGTGAGCTCAACACACGAGGAGACTCTCCAAAGGCTGGATGGCACAATTCTAAGCCCACAGGATGAGCAGTTCTACCACAGCCTAGCACCACTGACTCGGCCATCTGTAGGACTTCCTGGCCAACAACTCTCCTCTCTCAATTTGGTGCCATCATTAAGGCTCCTGTCTGGAGGCCATTCTGTGTCGGGGTGGTCCAGATAGAAACAGACACAAACCCATTCGTGGTTCCAAGTCACACTCTTGGGTTTAGGAATAGTCTATCATTTTTGCTCTTTCCATTGGTTCAGGAACAGGTACATGTTGCAAGACTAAGCAATGGAGGTCACGGGTCTCAGTCCCATTTCTGTTGCTGTGATAGAACACCAAGACCAAAGGCAGTTTGGAGAGGAAACGAATTATTTCAGCTTACAGTTGTATTCTACCCATGGAGAGAAGTTAAGGCCAGAAACTCAAGGCTGGAAGCTGGAGACAGGAACTGAAGCAGAGGCCATAGAAGAGTGCTGCTTGGCCAGGCAGTGGTGGAGCAACCTTTAATCCCAGCAATTGGGAGGCAGAGACAGGCGGATCTCTGTGAGTTCGAGACCAGCCTGGTCTGCAAGAGCTAGTTCCAGGACAGGCTCCAAAGCTTCAGAGAAATCTTGTCTTGAAAAGTGCTGGTTACTTCCCATGGCTTATTCAGCCTCTTTTCTTCTACTACCCAGGATCACTTGCCTTGGGGTGGCCATGACCCCCAAAGAGTTGGGCCCTCCCACATCTATCATTAACAAAGGAAATTCACTACACACACCTACAAGCAAACCTTACAGAGGCATTTCCTCAACTGAGAGTCACTCTTCTTAAATGACCCCAAATGGTGAATGACGCCAGGGCAGTCAGAGAGCCTGGAGGACCCAGGGGTCCAGGATTAGGAGGCAGTGGCAGTTTCTGTCGAAAACTCAGCAGCGGTTTTAGGAGCCAGTGTCATGGATGAGTTCATGGCCTTTGTCCAGGCCATGGGGCTCATGAAGGCAAAGCTAATGACAAGGAGTGGAGAGATCCCCATCACCTGGGCTCCCAGACTAAGGACATGAAGATCAAGTCCCTGGAGATCTACCTGTTATCTCTGCCCACTAAGGAATCTGGGATTACTGATTTTTGTCCCTGGTTCATCCCTAAAGGATGAGGTTTTAAAGATCATGTCACTGCAGAAGCAGACTTGGGCTGTTCACTGGACCAGGTTCAAGGCTTTTCTCACTATTGAGACCACAATGGTCATGGTGGTCTTGCTTTTAAGTGCTCCATGGAAGTAGCCACTGCCATCAGCAGGGCCATTATCTTGACCAAGCTTTCCATTGTCCCTGAGCGGAGAGGCTACTTGGGGGAATAAGATTGACAAGCTTCACACAGCTCTATGCAGTTACAGGTCGCTGTGGCTCTGTGTTGGTGCGTCTCATCCCTACCCCCAGAGGCACTGGCATGGTCTCTGCTCCTGTGCTCAAGAAGCTACTGATGATGGCTGGTATTGATGACTGCTAGGGACCACACTGCCACCCTGTGCAACTTTGCAAAGGTCATCTTTGATGCCATCTCTAAGACCTACAGCTACCTAACCCTGACTTCTGGAAAAAGACTATGTTCACCAAGTCTCCTCATCAGCAATTCACTGGTTATCTTGTGAAAACCCACACCAGAGTCTCTCTCTGTTCAAAGTACCCAGGCTCCAGCTGTGACCACCCCATAAGGTTCTTATGCAAGAAAAATAAAGTGAAGTCTGTTTCAAAAAGTTTACTGTTGTAGACTATTAGCTGAAGATGTGTTCATTTGTTTATTCTGTGGAATATTTATTTAATGATGCAAAGATTGCTGCATTCTTTTATGTTGTATTTGTTTAACTCTGGGAAGCTGTGTTACTTTGCCTGTCTAAAATACCTGATTGATCTAACAAAGAACTGAACAGCCGACAGCAAGATAGGAGAAAGGATAGGCAGGGCAGGCAGGCTGAGAGCATAAATAGGAGGAGAAAATGGAAGAGGCCTAAAAGGAGGAGGAGGCCTCCAGGGGCCAGCTACCCAGCTACATAGCAAGTCATGGATTAAGAAGTAAAGAAAGGTATATAGGATAAAGAAAAAAGCCCAGAGGCAAAAGATAAATGGGAAAATATTGGATAAGAAAAGCTTGCTAGAAACAAGCCAAGCTAAGGCCGGGCATTCATAAGTAAGAATAAGCCACCGTGTGATTATTTGGGAGTGGGGAGGGGGAGGGGAGGTAAAGGACCAAAGAGTGAAGAGTAAAGAAAAACAACAGCAACAGTTTACAATGGATATCAAAGAGACAGATTCACAGATATCTAGAAAAACAGAAGGGGGATCACACAAAAACAAAAGGACCATCTCAAAATTACTAACAGATAGCAATATGGAGTGAGAAAGATGCAGAATGATTCTAGAGAAGTCAACGCACACTTCGGACAATCCTCTGGACATTTCACTTCTCATGTGGCCAAGAAACCCCCAGACCCACCTCTTACTACATGCCTACTCCTTGCTGCAAAAAAAAAAAAAAGGATTGAAGTTCAAAAAAAAAAAGTTTTGATTTTTTGGGGGGAGGTACAGGGTTTCTTTGTGTAGACTGGCTGTCCTGGAGCTCACTCTGTAGACCAGGCTATCTTGAACTCAGAGATCAGCCTGCCTCTGTCTCACGAGTCCTGGGATGGACTAAAGGCATGTGCCTCTACTGCCCAGCTTAAAGGGACTTCTTTAAACATCACATTGAGGAAGACCCAGCTCATACAAGAACTGTGTTTTCAGATTGTGGCAATATTTTGTTTGTGTTCTAACAAATAAAGCTTGCCTGAAGATCAGAGAGCATAGCTAAACCACTAGCGGCTAGGCAGTGGCGGCACACACCTTTAATCCCAGCACTTGGGAGGCAGAGGCAGAGGGATCACTGAATTCACGGCCACCCTGTGCTACACGAGTTGAATCTGCCTAAGAGAGAAACAATGCTCACACAAAGGTGATCCCAGCACTTGGGATCACAAGCCTTTAACCCCAGAACTAGGGAGGTGGAGACAGAGGTAGCATGGCTGGGTAGAGAGAGGATCAGATGCAATTTGAGGAGCAGTCTGAGGTAGCAGTCGGAGCAGTGGTCAGTTTGAGGATGCTGTCTGAGGACAGAATCACCCCTTTGGTCTGAGCGTTGGTAGAGGTAAGAACTCTGGTGACTGGTCATTCTGCTCCTCTGCTTTCACCCCTGGTAACTGACTCCAAGTTTTTATTATTAACAACAATTAGAATTCGTGCTACATCAAACAGTTCTCTAAAGAATGGTTAAGGTAGCATGGGGATTGTTTAAAGTCTTAATTTTATGTGGGTGTTTATTCCCAACTGGGATTTGACCTCAGCTTCTCAATCTTGAGCAGCAAACGCTCTTACTCACTGATTCATTTCTCTAGTCCCCCAAATGGCTCTTTAACATTTTTGGTTGTCTAAATAGCATGTACTGTGGCCGACAGTATAATTCTACCACCATTAAGTACATATAAGAAGAATCTGTCTTTAGTGGCTCCCCTTAGCTTTGTAATTCAGGGGTCATTTGTAGAAGACCGTCCCACTACCTAGTGTTCAACGGTCAGTCCTTTGGTTAGTATCTGCTCATTGCTGAGTGTCTGTTGTCAGCTCATAAAGACGGCACAAGCTATGTCCCTCGGGGTACATGTGGCCATTATTTCCCTGTTGTCCTGCTATGGACAATGAATGTTACACAGGCATGATTATGGGGTATAACTTCTTCAAATGATCCAAGCAAGGGACTGCAATATCAGGTTATATTTAAACATCCTGGTGAGTATCATTTTTAATGGACACATAGTACTTCTACATTGGATATGAATGTCATAGCTTTAGCAAAGCCAGTCTAAAACAGAGCTAAGACCCCATTTAGCCACTGCTGTTCAAGGAACTGCTAGCTCAGAGCAGCTGGTGGATTGCAACTTAAAGAGGTATACAGTGCAAAATGCTTTGAACAACTCCTTTTACACATATATCACAGGGCTGTTAATTATTGGAAAGTACCAGTTTGAGTTAGTACATGGCAGAGCATTAATGTTGTGAACTAGTAATTCATTCAACATATTCCTTGCATGCTGACGTTACCCTATCACACAGGCACATCAAGCTACCCTACCCTTCTTTGTTTCCCCTCTCCTTTTCCCTTCTACTTTCTTTCTTCACCCCAGCTCACCCCCATCCCCAGATGCAGTGCCTGGAACCAGACCCAAAACGTACACACTGGGCATGTGCTGTACCACTGATTTATCCTTCCAGCACATGCCTCCCCTTTGTGGTATAAGCTACCTGCCTTCTTGGCATTAAGGTGGGAACTTAAAGAGCGCAGTTGGTGATCATTTGGCTTCCTGCTTTATGTATAAACTTATGATGAGACGTTTTACCAATGATGATCTGGGAACAGATGCTATACTTAGATGCTAGGATTTCAACTGGGGATGATAAAGAAATCAGATTTTCTGAGACCTGGCTTCTACCAATAAAAATGTATGGCATTTAAAAACAGGAAACCCACCAATAACTGAAGCTACTATCATAAATTTGGTCTTACTTTCTACCAAGAAGCCTCCTTAACATGTATGTAGAAGACAGGTAAAGGAACATGAGCCCCTAGGCTCCTGGGAACAAATCCTAGAGACCACTTCTGGAGCCAACTCTAGGGATCTACTCTCAGGGAATACTATGTAGTCTACTAAAGCCTATTCCTGGGCCTACTCTTGGGGTCTATTCCTGGGGTCAACTCCTGAGGTTTATTCTTGAGAACTTATCTTTGGGAACCACTTCTGGGACCCACTCCAGATGACAACTCCAGGGATCTGCTCTTAGGGAATACTCCTGTGGTCTACCAAAGACCACCCCTGGGGTCTACTTAAGGAGACTACTCCTAAGGTCTTCTCCTTGTGTCTACTCAGGGCATCCACACCTCAGGACCACCCCTGGGGTCTACTTGAGGAGACTACTCCTATGGTCTTCTCTGGGCATCCACGCCTCGGGACCACTCCTGGCGTCTGCTCCCTGTGCTGGCAGAGCTGCTTCACTGAGTCTGGTCTGCTAGATGTTCTTTGAGGACCTCCTCTTTGCTGTGAGTTAGATCATGATTTGCTATTCTTATCCACTGATCTACAAAGATATTAAAGTATTCCGTGTTTTTTAAAAGAAATGGTAACACTTGTGCATGATCTGTTTTCATTTTGGAGAAGACCACAATAAACACACAAAATATTCCCAGGGAATGAAATCAGTGGATTTTAATAAAAGTAGGCATAAGAATGGCAAATATCTTCTAGACACTGCAACTAAAGGTCAGTCACTGTCTATTCCACTCTAAATGAAAAAAATAGAAATTTTCATAGAGTCAAATTCTTAGAGAAAGTTAGAAGTACTCTAATACAGCCATTTTACACACAAATGACGCTACGCATATTGTCTGTAAAGGAAAATCACCACAAGCCAAGCCTAAGTACTCCTTCTCTACCCAGTATTTCTTGCAAAAAACACTGAGCTATACTATTGTTGATAATAAAGTTATCAAAACTTTTTATAGCCATCTCTTAGGATTCTGAACTTAATATCTGAGAAAACCTCTGGGAAGTACAAAAGGCCATATATGGTGTCTAACTATAATAACCTTTCCCCGAATATCCTATTAGAGTTTGACTGCGTCGAGAGGGAGGCATAAGTCTGACCAATCTTTCCACTCACTGTGGCTGGGTCTAACTAGATAATGACAGTACAGAGAGAAAAGGATCTAATATGCTGAAAATGGATAAACCATCCATAGCTACAACTCTGAGACAGTAAAGGGGAATAAAATACAGGCAAAATGGAGGAAACAGGATGAGCTTGTAAGTCACATAACAATCAGCAACTCCATATACGCTATAGGCCGTGCGTGTGCATTGTGGTACAAATTTGAACAGTATAGCCATATACATATATAGTTTTACATTTTAAGCCATTGCATGCAGATCAAACCCCATACTGTGAAAAATACGCTCACTAACTGAAAATATGCACCCAAGCCTCTGGGTCTTCTATTGCCCAGAGGCCTTGTCCTTCACCACCCTTTCATAATATTTATTTCTCAGGAACCCATGCTCTGTCATGCAGCATGCACATGCATTATAGAACCTTACAATATTTATTTTCCCATTGTTCCCCCTGGAGGATATACAGGGAAAGTTGTACAAGTTAACTGAAGACCTGATCTGGCTCCATTAGAACTTTACTTAGGTGAGAAGAGGAGGCTCTGGAAGCTCACCAGCATCGCCTCAATGACAGTAACCTCATAAAACAAATTTTTATGTTTCAATTCATACTAAGCAACCATGATCATGTCTCACGATCTGCCCCGCTATAATAATAAATAAAAATAATCAAGCAATGAAGTAAAGACGTTTTTAAACATATTGTAGTATTTTGAAGAGAAAGAAACCAGTTCGAAATAGCAGATATTTATTCCTAATGCATTAAAGATGGTTTGGGTGAAGTTCAAAGATTCTCAGGAGCAAGCATGGTACGTAGACCAAGGAAATGACCACCTGTCACCCGGCACCCCGTGGTCAGAGTCTGACTCTTGACAACCCCGAACACTGGCTGGAATCTTTCTGTAAAGGCTCCAGTCACCACTTTGTCACATCCATTCAGAGGGAACACAGTTTCTTCTTACCTGTAAAGCTACTGTTCATTTCAGGAACATCGTCCTCCTCCTCATTCTCCGTGTGGACTATTCCAGCATTTTGCATATCATTGTAGGACTTTGTTCGCTTCGGGGTCGACTGCTTGGAGCCAGACTGAAGGCTGTGCAAGGCATCCGTCGTGATCACTTTCCCACTGACTGGCTGGCTGGGAGGTTTGGGTGTCCCATAATAGTTTCCTAGGTGATGGAGAGACACATTTGCATGTTTCAAAATGAATACTTTTTTTTTTCCCGGCCCCAAGAATTCACATCCAAATCTCTTAGAGCATTAAAACATGAAGCTGGAAAAGCCAGAGCAAGCTGCATTTCATGTCTAGAATGGGTTATCAAAGACATCGTTTCTAGCTAGCTAGTTATGGGGTTGCAGTAGGGAAAGGAAAGCCACATGGTTTCGATGCAAAGAAGCGAGGACAAAAACAAAAGTGGCTGTGCTGAATGGGGGCGCTTCACTGTCATGACATTTGAATTTCAATTGGTCATCTTACATAGGCAAGCACATACGGCTGAATCAGATCAAGAGTGAGTCTCACAGAAGACAAAATGCTTTACTGCCAAGATCCTCCCAGGCCTCAAAGGTCGAGGTCTCCGTCTCTCTCCAAGAGGGAACCAGGGCACTTTGTAAAAGGAGGGCAGTGAGCACCACGTGGCACCTCTTAAACTGAATGGCAAGGCTGACTATAGGGGTTATGCCAGGTAGGAACAAACCCTTGCCAAGTTCCAACAGAAAACTGTTTCACTGGTGCCCCCTGGGGGAAAACACTCTTCAGGCGATGGTTTTCCCTTGCTTCTAACCATCTTCAATTCCCCGTGTTTGGTATGGGCCCCACTATCCTCTGCTATGTGAATGAATGATACATGAAGTGGATGCTTTTTTTTCCTTTTGAGACAGGGTTTCTCTGTGTAACAGCCCTGGCTATCCTGGAACTCGCTTTGTAGATCAGGCTGGTCTCAAACTCAGAGAGATCCTCTTGCCTCTACCTCCTGAGTGCTGGGATCAAAGGCGTGCACTACTACTGCCCAACAAAATGGATACTTTAATTTGTATAAACGTGTATTTGATTTTCATTTGTATGTTTGCTCATATGTCCATACACATGTATGGAGTATACTTTTATACATGGGTGCATGTACCATGTACAACTCACATCTTAGGTGTCATTCCTTACATACCATCTACCTTTATCTCTGAGGCAGGGTCACTCCTGGCTTGAAGTTTGCTGAGTCAGCTAGGCTAGCTGACCAGTGAGGCCCTATCCACCTATCTCCTCCTCCCCAGCACCAAGATTATAAGCACACACTGTTACAGCCTATTCTGTTATGTGGGTCCTGAGACTAAACTCAGGTCTTTATACTTACACGACAAACCTATGTGCCCAGCCCCAGATATGTCTATTTTAAATTTTATTTAATTACTAAATTCTAACTATTAAATTCAATTAACTTTCAAAATGAGAAACAATGCTTTTAAAAAAGGTTTGTTTTTTAACTTTAATCTTTGTAAGAGAGAGTTAATCAAGTGCTCTCTTTGACAGCACTTATACTAACATTGGAATAATACAGAGAAGATATGACATAAAGCCGAAATTTACGTAAGCAATATGAAGATGGCTTAATGATAAGGCCAGCTGACATGGCAATGTGGATGGGAGGTTTCCTGAAGCCCTGCCTCTAGATAGAGAGCCACAGTCAATCAATGGCCGCTGAAGAAGGGAGAACTGGTTTCCTTCAGCCCCAAGTGGTCAGCCCTAAATACGTACACATATGAAAAACACCCAAGGGCCTTAGCAGTTTGTATGTATATTTCTGTAACAAGAACAACTGCAGAAGTCATGAGTTTGAGAGAGAGCAGGAGTCATGGGAGGAGTCTAAGGAAGCTGTGGGGTGTAAACACTGTAAATAAAGTACTGATGCACGAAATCCTCAGAAACTTCAAAAAATAAAAACAAATGGTTAAAAATTTAAATAAGGTGGGTTGGTGGTGCCATACACCTTGACTTCAGCCTGGTCTATAAATCGAGTTCCAGGACAACCAGAGTTGCTACACAGAGAAACCCTGTCTCAAAAGTCAAAAATAAAATAAAATAAAACAAAGATACCCCCCCCAAATTTAAATAAAAAAGAAAACAGTGAGTGGACGAAATAATGACAGTAGTGATAATTTTCTCCTATAGATTTATGTTTCAATACAAGTGATTTTGATATTGTCCTAAATGAGACTTTAAGAGGCGTGTTCCAATGTGAAAAAAAATTCTTGAATACTTTATGACTAATCTAGACTTGGAAAACGTATTTGATAACCAGTACAGTGGGTGCTCGTAGGGTAGGTGCCTGGACAAAGAGTGTGCTTCTACCAGGTTCTCGCTTCTAACTATCATTACTTTTCTATTTTCTTTTAAGAGATACCTGCTTTCCTGTAGTGTGGTTTGGGTTCATGTAGCCCAGGCGGGCTGGTCTGCTGCCTCTGCTTCCTGGGGCCTGCACTGCCACTGTTTTTATGCCTGCTGGGATCCCACCCAGAGTTCCAAGAACACTAGCCAACTCTCCAGCAACTGAGCTATTTCTCTGGCCCTACAATTAATTTTTTTTTTAAAGAAAGAAAGGTTTAACACTAATGCAATATTTTTAGAAGAAACTCTTTAAACAAATTCTCAAATCTTTTGTGTATGAGTGTATGTGTGTATCTACAAGCATCTGCTGTGCTTGCTTGTGTGGGTGCCTGTGAAAGCCAGAAGAGAGCATAGGAGGCCCAGGACCTGGAGTTATGGATGGTTGTGATCTGCCCAATGGGGATTCTAGGAACCAAATTCTGCTCGTCTGGAAGAGCAACAAGCATTCTCAATAAGTGAGTCATCTCTCTGAACCTAATATTTGTTTCCTTAAATTGTGTTTTGAATCAATAACTTTATGAGCACACACAAAATTATTTTCTTTTGAGAGGGATGTAATAATCCAAGCCACCAATAAACTGTGAACATATAGTTAAAAAAAACACAGGGGCAGTGCGAGGAGCCACTGCTCAGAGCACTTGATGTTCCGACAGAGGACTTGGGCTCAGTTCCTAGCACCCATTTGGTGGCTCACAACCATCTGAACCTTCAGTTCGAGGGAATCTGACATCTGCTTCTGACATCTGTGAGCACAGGCATGCATGTGGTACACATTAGTACAGGTAGGCAAAACAATCATACACATAAATAAAATAAATAACCTTAAAAAAAAACGAAGGGGTAAAGGGCACCATATTTAATCTCTGCAGACCCCAGTTGGCAGTTTCCAATAAGCTCTCACCTGAGGCCTTGGTTAAGACTTAAGTTCTCACACAGGAAGTAATCTGTTGGTCTCTTATAAAGAAAAATCTTTCATATTCTCAACTTAGAGGCCAAGAAGTTGGGAGGAAAAACTTGAAGACATCGCATAGTGTTGTGAGGGGCTAACCCTCCCACAAGGAAAAGCTAGCAATATGCAACAAAGAACACACATTCATCTTTCATCTCTACAAGGTCATGAGACCACCCCATGCTCTCTTTAAAGGTGTGCCTAGACCAAATACCACAACTTTTTCACTGAGGAGTGTTTGTGAGGCTTAGGAAATTAAGACTGTTGGCTTAAAAAGAAACTTCCACCATAAACAAACAAACAAACAAACAAACAAACAGAGATAATATACTGCTGAATTTAATTTCAATTCCTCTCCATTACTAATATACCAAAAGACCACATCATTTTAGAATTAGATGTTGAATGAAGGTAGATATCTACAAGTTAGAACCCACTGAAAAAGGGAGATAAAGGATGGGACCTTGCCGTCTTCATTTCCCGATTATCATTGCTCACCTGTGTCAATCATGACTCAAGAAAAATGTACTACAGACTTGTCTATAGGAAATCTAATCTAAAGGGAACATTTTCTCAACTAGGCTCCTTTTCTCAAGTAACTCTAGGTGTCAGGGCAACAAAAACCAAGCAACCCAGCCACCAGAACAAGCCCCGACACACTCATTGAATCAAGGCTTTGGCAGATAAAGTCTGCCCTTTCTCTCTTCTATTGGTCTTGCCACAGAAGCACTTTGGAGCCAAACCCAGGTCACTACCTTAAGGTTTTTGTGATGGGATGGATGAAGGAAAACCTACAATTTCCCAAAGTCCTCACAGACTCTGTAAGCTGGCCTTTGAATCAACTCCTTTTGAATGCATCTGTCTGGACCCTGGACTTTTAGTCAATAAGAGTGTAGCATTATAGACTATCTTTTCCATTTAACTACAGGCAGGCAGGCGGGTTACATACTGAGTCCCATGGCTACCCCAGGACTCTGTTGCCTCTTTGAAACTGTGCCTTCCAAAAAAAAAAAAAAAAAAAACCCAACCAAACAAACAAAAAACAAGCAAACAAAAACAAGCAAACAAACAAACAAAAACAAAAAAACTCCATCTTTCCAAGAACTTCCAGTGTGATCTAAGTAGGCCAAGTCCAGCCGAGGCAGAAGCACAGACCTTGCAGAGAACATGCAGCATATACAGGAGACTCTGTGTGAAGGACAGAAATAACTGAGGTACTGCAAATGATCAGACAATTAATTACGGTTATTGCTTGGCAGGTTGCATCGTTCCTATGAGCCCTGAACCTGGCTGTCCCACAGTCTCCACGTTACCCAACAGACACTTCCTGAGGTTCCCGGGCTCCAGCCCAAGTGGGAATGTATTTCTCTTCCTCTCTGCTATTTTCAGAACAGGTTCTTCAATAAAATCCAACAGGGGTGGTGGGGAGGGAAGAAAGGGAAGGCAGGGAAAGAGGAAGGTAAGGCTTGGCCTTAATTAACAGGCACAATCTATGTGCCATGACCAAAGCCAAAGAAAATAGTTTTTAACTCACACTTATGAATTAATGAGGGCTGCAAATCAATGTTTAAAAGTTTTATGAAACATTTAAGGAAGACTGTACTATGCCTGGATTTTCAGCAGGAATGAATCAAATCTGTGCAGCTTCTCAACTTACACAAAGTTATAATTTCATTTCTATCCTTGGAGAGAATCTTTATTCTAAGCACTAAGCTACATATTAACAGTAAGACATAAAGAAACAAATCCCTTTACACAGCCAATATCAGTGTTGTGAAACTTCAGCAGGCAAACAGCAGCCTAGGAACATTAATTACAGATGCTGGTCCAATAGGTGAGGGTTGGCCTGATAATGCAAGATTCCAACCAGTGTCCAGGTGATTCTGCTGCACCTCAGGGTCTCCATGTTCAGACAGAGAAAACCATCCCCCCTTTTGTAGGAGAGGAGCACAGAGGGTTCTTGTAGGGTGCCACTGTTGGTTCAGCACGAGAAAACCCTTTTCTGTTCTAAAGCTAAGCATTGGAAAATAACCAAAAGCCCAGGGCAATAGTGGCATTCCCTGAGTGAAACACAGACAAAACGTTTCCAATGAGGGCAGTGTCAACTGCAAGTGGACGAAGATCCCTTCTCCTTTTGGAGGTAGTGTTATAAAACCTCCACTCTCCTCTACGAGCACAGAGAGACATCTATATGCTCTGTGAACACAGACATCCAGCTCACCTGGTTTTGCCCTGGCCTCATGGCCCTGCGGCCTCTGGCCCCACCCACTCTCCAGGCTGGTCTACTGCCTTCTGCATGCTCTCTCTCTGACTCCACAGGGCTCCATTCAGTAGCCCCTCAAACTGGGCCCCCTCAACAGCTCATGGCTCTTGTACCCACCCTTCCCTTTGTCCCTCATCCTTACTAGTACCTGTCCTCAGGGCATTATCTGTGATCCCACAGGCTGGATCGAAGCCACACTCTGATCAGCCCAGCTGTGTTAACGGGGGACACACACCGCTCCTTTTCTAACGTCTTCCGCCGCATGTATGGAGTGGTTTGACTTCACATCGGTTCTCACTTCTGGGTTATAAATTCTCTGTGGCAGTAGCCACTGCTGTTTCTGTGCACGTCTGTGTTCCCCGAGGGCTGCCACAGTCTATGAGGTACACAGTGTCACTCAGCCATACTTTGCAGAAGGTATAAAGGAACAAGCAGTGACAGCACACGTACACCCCAGCCAAGGATCATCCTAGACACCAGCACTGCAGATGCAGTTTAAATGACATGACTCTTGGCATGTCTTTCCACTCTATTAGTGACTCCTGAATAGCACGTCCCCATGCTACTCTGCCATTGTGACATTTAAAAACCTCCCAGCACTTTCTGCTATCCCTTTTCCCATATGCCCCACCCTGTAAACATATATTTATATATAAAAAGGATAATAAACCAAATCCTGTAATTAGATGTTCCTCTGTACCCATGACTTTGAGTATGAGACCAAAGAGGAGACAAGCTAGTATTTATAGTTATCTTGCAGCAAAAGGAACCAGTAGTCTCATTTTTCAGTTCAAGGAGATGAAAGCCCATAATTTGTAAATGATGAAGGGGCATTAAAACATAGATTTGTTTGTGTCTAACATCCTCATACACCTCAACTCCAGAAATCTCTTAGGATCTCTGAGCAAGAAATTAAATAAAATTTCCCTAGCTCTAGCCTCACCATCTTCAGATTCAGGGAAAAGCCAAAGACAGCACAGGTTTCATTTGGTGACTTTCATTATCAACAGAGAACATTCCACAGCACAGTTTGCCAGCAGAGCTTATCACAACAGACGGCTCCCAGGGCCCGCCAAAGAACAGGACTCCAGACGGTCTCATTTTCCTCAATGACAAACATGAACTCTCTTCACCCCACTTTATATCTCTGTCCCCCAAAAGTATACTGCTGGCAGCTGCTTTTCTGCAGATCTTCTAGGAAGCAAAACAATCCCATTATTGAACACTGACATCCCCTTTCTAATTAGCATGCAGAAATATGCAACACAAAACTCCAGTCTCAAATGTCACCCTGGCACTGCACTTCTAGGCTGAAGGAAAACCTTTGCGACGCTCCAAGTGTATAATCAGTCTCTTCTATCCAGAGGCATTTGTAAAGCAGGCATGTTCAGAACCAGTCCCACTGAATAGTCCATCCCTTGTAAACGCTCTCCCAGGGAAGTCCCAAGGGTGGGCACTAAGGCAGCAACCAGGATTGTAAAAATATCAGCAGGAGGGGGAAAAAAAAAGCAAGAACCAACAAGGATAGTTCAGTTGCTGTATTTCAAATATGATATCAAAAAAAAAATTAGCTCAGTGCATAATTAGAAAGTCAGACCAAGGGGTTTATTTTTATTTTCTCTGATTTGCTTTGATACTTTGTCTGTCCAGGAAAAGGACAAGAAACTGGTTTGAGCTGGTTCAAGATGTGAAGCAGATCAGTGACACACCCCACTAACAACTTCTATGCCTTGCAGGAGAGTCTGTTGGGAGTACATGCAGCTGTCAACAGTTACAACTGGTGAGAGGACAGTTCCATGACAGAGTCCTTGCCTACTCCTTAAACCGGGTCCAATTACAGCATTTCTTCACTTCTTTTTGGAGACATGCTCCCCTTGCCCCCTTCTCTCCGCAGTCAGCTAGCGTTTATTATCTTAGCACACGTCAGCAACACAGACCCAGATCCAGAAGCCAAGAGGCTAGGAGGATTACTGCCACTTGCCTCTTCTTTCCCCCACATCACCAAATTCATCTCTTTGGTCACACTAACACTCTAGATTCGACCAAGTGTCATTACTACCGTCACCCATGCAGTTCTAGCTAGCCGCAGCACCAACTGCCAGATAAAATGCAGAGTAGGGTGTTCTGTGATGTATCTATGGACACATGCACATAAACGTGAGTTCTGGAGCATGTGTGCCATGAACATGCATGTTTGTGGGAGGTGTTATGATGGTCCTTGACTTCCATCTTGTCTTGAAACAAACCAGGGTCTCTATTGGACTCGTCCTTGTACACTCCAGCCTAGCTGGTCGGTGAGCTTCCAATGGGTCTCTCATTTTTGTCTCCCATCTCAGTGGGAGAGTGTAGAGGTTATAGACACATGCCCTCTAGTGTCCAGGCTTTATGTGGATTTGTGCTACTGTGTTAAGCTTTCCAAGGATTCTGGGGATCTAAATTCAGCTCAATATGGGTTTGCTGAGGTTCTTCTGTGGGACTTTACTTCTCCTAGAATAATTTTTTATTCAAAAATGGTACTGAAATAAATACAGTGGCCAGCTACTGTGGTGAATTTAAAAATTCAACTTTTAAACATTATTAGTTATTCTTGTCCGGGTGGTGGTGGCGCGCGCCTTTAATCCCAACATTCAGAAGGCAGAGTGGATCTCTTTGAGTTCAAAGCCAGCCTCGTCTACAAGAGCTAGTTCCAGGACAGGCTCCAAAACTACAAAGAAACCCTGTCTTGAAGAACCAAAAAAAAAAAAAAAAGGTTATTCTTTTTAACATTTAGTGTGTGTGTGATTGTGTGTGTGTGTGTGTGTGTGTGTGTGTGTGTGTGTGTGTAAGGGAGGGAGGGAGGGCAGTGTATATCCAAAAGGATCAGAGGCATAAGATCTCCCAGGAACTGGAATTAACAGGCCATTGTGAGCTACACTGGAAGCTGTGAACTTAACTTGGGTCCTCTGCAGGAATAGTAATTGCCCTTAACCTCAGAGCCATCGCTATAGGCCCATGTATGAATTTACAGTAGCTACAACAGTGTGCACTAAACCTGTGGAAACCCAAGCCAGAACAAATCCCAGCATGACAAAGAGGGCTGGACACACCATTCTGAATGTGGGTCTACTAATGCGCATTAGCTGAGGGAGGGAGAACCTAATGGACCACTCTTTAGTGGAAGACCACATACCTAAGGCTATCAGGGCAGCATGAACTTGTCTTGAAGGATTTGGGAGCAGGAGGTAGACACACAAGAGTGTGTGGTAGAAATGGTGGGTTTAATCTGGAAAGAGTTGGGGGAGGGGAGTAAGACTGATTGAAATACATTGTAAAAAAACTCTGAAAGAAGTGTTAAATAAGGAAAAAAACTCACAAAACCTCAACTGTTCCAGTTGGAGAGATGGTTCAGCATGAAAAGCTCTTGCTGTTCTTGCAGAGGACTAGAGTTCAGTCCCTAGCACACTTCTGAGGGCTGTCTTGCCCCATCTTATATTCCTCTCTAGGGCTGGGATCAAAGGTGTACACCACCAGATTTTTATGGCAACTAGGGTGGCTACTGGGATTAAAGGTGTGTGTTACCATAATCTGGTTTGTAATAATCTGACCAGTGGGACTGTCTTACTCTCAGATCTTCAGGCAGTCTTTATTTATTAAAATACATCTGAAATGCCACTACAGGGCACATACACAGACATTTAATTTATAAAGTAAAAAGCAAATCTAGACAATATTTGCAACTGTTCAGTCTGAAGATTCAGCAAGTTAGTGGGTACCACATGCATAGCTGAGGTTAGTGGCTACCATAGGTATAGTTGAAAATATACCGAGTGAGGTACCCTGAATAAAACTCTCAATGGAGAGCACTAATTTGGGGAAGTTGAGCCTGGCTGCTTCACTCCCTGCCCACAAGTCATCATTCTAACCTGTTCTGCACTGAACAGCCAATCTGCTTTCAGGTCATGCCTTGGGTGCTGATGACTGGACTTTTGCTACCTCCAAGCAGCTCTCCTGACCTTCCACAAGCTCCCCTCTTACGGCTGCTTGAGACAACACCTGCTATACACTATAGCATTCTGCAGAACACCCTCTCAGAATGCATTTTACTTTTTTTTTTTTTTTTTTTTGAGACAGGGCTTCTCTATGTCACCACCTCGTCAGTCCTAGAACTAGCTCTGTAGACCAGGCTGGCCTTGAACTCACAGAGATCCACTTGCCTCTGCCCTCATTTTACTCCAGCCTGCTCCGTTGGAACCCGAGAGGTTCAAATCCATAATCAGATGGCTCTCTTTCCTTGTTTTGGCCCTGTGGCAAGGCAAGACATTGGGACAGGGGAAAGGAACATGCCATGGAGGAGTAATCTGTTCATGCCATGCGGCCAAGAACCAAAGAGAGAAAGAAGAAGCCACATTCTCAATATTCCCCTCACCAGCATGTTTCATACGAAGTCCCCAAAACCTTTTAACTAGACTGACTCCATCTTTTAGCAGTTCCACCACTTCTCAACAGCACCATAGGCTAGGAAACAAAATGTTATAATTCTGCTGCCCTGCCCTGTCACCTGGGTACCCTGGTCCTTTAAGAGACAAGCGCCACTCACCCCCAATCTCTCCCTCCTGCCAGGCAAGCTGATCTCTCACCTCCTGTTTCTCTCTCTGTCTATCCTTCTTCTGAAGAGGCAGCCTCTGCCTCTCCTTTCCCCCTTCTTATTTTTCTCTGTCCTCCCTTTTCTCCCTGCCCACCCCTGCCATAACCTCTTTCCCTTAAAAGCCCTTCCCAATACCCATTAAATAAACTCTACACCCAAGTTCTCTCTGAATGTCATATCTGTCTGTACCCCACACCAGCAGAGGAACCTGCCAGGGTCACACTGCCATAAATCATAACATTGAGGGGCCTTTATTGCATAGCTTTTGAGAACACTTATCTGAAAAAAGCAATCAAATACAATTATTTTGAATGCCATATTTGAGACTACTCTGTATAGTTTGGTTTGTTTTTAAGGAGAAGAGCTGTTTCAGCTCATAGTTTCAGCCTGCTCAGCTCACAGCAACTTAGACCTGGAAGTATAAAGAGGGAAAATAAGAGCACTCTGTTGTAATACCAGGCTCTTCCCTGTTCCAACAAGGCCAAAAGAAATTCCAGATGGCAAAAAAGGTGGGGGGGGGGGGGAACCTGGGAAGTAAATACATATACTGGACTGGCAGATGCCCTGGCTTACAAGGAGGAGGTGGGAAGACACTGTGCAGCAATTTCCCTAAGTGGTGCCTGCATGCCAGAGCTAACACTGACTGGGCGTGTACCTGTGCCAGGCACTCAGCTAAGCCCTTTGTAATGGCTCCCTCATTCAGGCCAGCTCACACGGAAGCACTGTAATCTCCAAGAGGAAAATGGTAACTGAGCAGAAAGTGACTTGCCAGAGGGGACACAGCTCCATGGCACAGGGCTGAGATTCAGGCACAGGTGGTTTTCGGCTGCTCCTGAGTGTCTCTCGCCAGACACAGCCACTGTTGAGGGATGGTCCAGGGACAGTGGGTGAGAGCAAAGCCTCTGGGAATCTAGCAGCATTACTCCTAGGGCAGTAGCTGGCATTTAATAAAAATTTCATTTGCTCTCAGCTTGCAAAAGTCAAACTCTAGTTGGTTCCAAAAAGTGAAGAGCCTTCTCGTATGGGTGTAAAATTAAACTAGCAAAAGGCCAAAGGCTGGAGAGCAAGCAGAGAAAAATGTATAAAGAAGTGGAAAGGGTTGAATTGGTGTATTAGAAAACTTCAGTTCTAAAACAACCAACCAGCATTCATAGAAATACACTTGAAGACAATGAGACATTTTCTGAAAGTATTTGCTTCCCTTCTGCTGGGCCGGGAAGTCAGAGCAGCACTCACAGGCTGCCTGTTAAATCCAGGATATCCTTGGGGTTGAGAAAGACTGTTGGATCTGAGCTGGGTGGGCTCCTGATCAGACCTGGCACCGTAATCTGGTTATAGGGTAGCTCCACTTTAACTCTTGTCATATATGTGCATGTATATATTTCAGGAAGCTTCTATAGCAGTAGATTTCCAAATGATTTTTTTGGAAGATCATTACTGTTATTTATCTCTCCCCAAGTTTCTCCTCTATCCAACCCCATGTTAACCCCTCCTGTTCCATTATTACTTGTTAGCCCTCTATACTACTGAGTTCTAGTGCCCTTCCCTTGAAAGGTCTTTTCACAGTCCCTTACTTATTTCCTGACATTTATGGATATTACAAGCAAAGCATACATATCTGAAAGTTGAAAGCTAACATCCACAAATGAGAAAACACGTTTCCTTCTGGGTCTGGATTATGATTGTTTCCAGCTCTATCTACTTAACTGTAAATTTTATAATTTCATTTTTCTTAATATTTTATTGTATAAATATACCACATTTTCATTATTTATTCATTATTTCTCTCATCTTATTATAACTTTGGTAGGCCACATATTTTTCTCATCCATCTCTTTTAGACTTTTTAGTTGAAGGAAATATAAATTTTAAAAGTATGTTGATGATTTTCTCTGAATTTCTTCAGTATATATTGTGATGCCTTCCTTCTTATTATCAATTTTATTCATTTGGATCCTGATACCCTCTTTTGGTTAATATGGTTACCATAGTGCCAACCTTGTTAAATCTTTTCAAAGAACCAACTGTTGTTTTTATTCTTTTATTGTTTTATTTCTTTCTGTTTCTATCTCAGCCCCAATTTTGATTATCTTTCTGACTTAGTTTGATTCTTTTATTACTGTGATAAGACATGATCAAAACCAACTAGAGAGGAAAGGGCTTGGTTTATTTTATAGCTTAATGTCCATCATGAAGGTAAAGTCAGGGCAAGTGATCAAGACCACAATCTAGAGGCAGAATCTGGAGCCAGACCACAGAGGAACATTCCTTACTGGCTTGCTCTCTATGGCTTGCTCAGCTGGCTCTCTTACACAACCCAGGACCACTTGCCGGAGGATAGCACCACCCACAGAAGGCTTTGCCCACCCACATATATTATTAATAAAGAAAATGTTTTTACAGACTTGCCTACAAGCCAGTCTGATGGGGGTATTTACTCAGGTGAAGTTTCCTCTTGCCAAATGACCCTAGCTGTGTCAAACTGACAATAAACAAACAAACAAACCAATAAATAAATAAATAATAACCAGAATACTCTTCTTATATACTGCTTTTGGGTTTGTTTTGTTTTGAATTTTCCAAGGTCTTCCAGGGCAACATAGTTATTAGTTTGAGGTTTTTCAGATTTTTTGACACAGGTACATGGAACTATAAGCTTTCCTCTTAGGTTTTCACTACATCACACAGACTTTGGAATGTTGGGTTTTCATCTTCATTCACTTCCTTCTTGATCACTTACTTGACCCAACTGTCATTCAGTAGTGTGCTGTTTAGTTTCTGTAAGTCAGGTGTGCTTTCACTAGTTTCCACTGCTGTTGATATTCAGCTTTATTCTCTATGGTCACAGAACACAGGGTGTGATTCACTTGTTCTATATTTGTTAAGACTTGCCTCGCGCTAATACGTGGTCTATTTTGGAGAAAGCTTCACGGGCTGCTGAGAAGAGAGTGTATTCTTTAGTGTTTGGGAGGAATGCTCTATGGGTAATCTGGTAGGTTGATTTGATTCAATGTACTTTAACTCCAGAGTTTCTGAGTATAGACTTTCCCCTCAGTGGCTTGTCTCCTGCTAAGTGTGGAATTGAAACTACCCACTATTACCATGTTGGTGGGATCAATCTGTGTCTTTAGATCTAATAGTGATTCTTTGATAAAATTGTCTGTTCCTGTATTTGGTGCATATACGGTTAGACTGTGATACTCTATTAGTAGATTAATATTTTGATGAGTATGAAGTATTCCTCCTTATCTCTTCAGAGTAGTTTGGTTTGAAGCCTATTTTTCCAGATATTAGATTGACTACTCTACTTGATTCTAGTTTCATATCTTTTCCTTTTACTTCACCCTAAGGTGGTGTTTATTATTGAGTGTGGCGTGTGTTTCCTGGAAGCAACAAAAAAGGTACCCCATTTTCTAATCTGTTAGTCTGTGTGTATTTGCTAGGAGTTGAGACCATTAAGATTATTGAGCATGCCAGGCAGTGCTGGCACATGCCTTTAATCCCAGCACTCAGGAGGCAGATGCAGGCGAATCTTTGTGAGTTTGAAGCCAGCCTTCTCTATAAGAGCTAGTTTCAGGACAGGCTCCAAAGTTACTGAGAAACCCTATCTCAATGCCCCCCCCCCCAATAGAAAAGAATTATTGAGCAATATGTACTAATTCCTGTTACTTTATGGTATTTCATTAGATATCTTTCAATTACGTGTTCTATTTCCTATACCTTCTTGGGTGTGTTTAACCTTCTCTCCTCATCTCTGTAGAGCTGGTTTCGTGGTCCTAAATTCCTAAAATCTGTTTTAATTATGAAAATTTTTCCTTCTTCCTTTGATACAAGTGATAATCTTGCTGAGTATGGTAGTCTGGCCTAGTACCTGATGTCTTTTATGGCTTGCATAACTGCTTCCGGTTTTCCGGTCTCCACTGAAATAGCTCCCCCGCATCATCATCCTCTTCTTCTGTATCCTTTCTTTGCTCTGTACATTTACTATTTTCACGTCTATGTGGAAAGTTTCTTCCTGGTTGTGTTTATTTATCTGTATGCCTTTGGGTTGTGATGGGCATCTCCTTCCCTAGATTAGGGAAGTTTTTTTCTTTGATTTTGTTGACAATATTTTCTGTGTCTTTCACCCGAGTCTGTCTCTCTGTCTCTCTCTCTGTCTCTCTCTCTCTGTCTCTCTTTCTCTGTCTCTCTCTCTGTCTCTGTCTCTCTCTGTCTCTCTCTGTCTCTCTCTGTCTCTCTCTCTCTCTCTCTCTCTCTCTCTCTCTCTCTCTCTCTCTCTCTCTCNTCTCTCTCTCTCTCTCTCTCTCTCTCTCTCTCTCTCTCTCTCTCTCTCTCTCTCTCTCTCTCTCTCTCATATATCTGCTCTCCTGCTATTACTGGGTGTCCTAGAGTCCCTTGTATGTTGTGCCTGTGACTTTTTGCTTTTTTTTTATTTAATATATTCCTTGACTACATGATTCAACTCTTCTGAATTGTCTCAAGACCTGACGTTCTCACTTTTCCTTGATCCAGTATACTGATGAGGCTGTTCTATGAATTTTTTTGTTTCAATTCCTGAAATTTTAAAGTATTATTTCATTTTTTTTCTTCTTAGCTTCTCGCTTACTAAGTTCTATTTACACAGTTTGAATTGCTTTTATTATTTCATTCAACCGTGTTTTCTTTTTTTTTCCCCATTTAAAACAAACTACAGGTTTAATGGGTGTAGGAGAAAATGGGTTAATTGGGAATAAAATTTCAAACAGACCCTGGAAGGAAGCATAACACGCTAAATTCCTAATTTCAGAACAGTTTAGTAAATGACAGACAGGGTTTGAGAAAGCCATAGAGGGGGGTGCAATGGCTCTGGGCTTGTCCCAGCAGCAGGGAGCCACCAACCACTCTCAAAGCCAGAGAGCAAAAGAGGACTCTGTCTGGAAGGCGATGTCCAGCAGCAACTGGGCCCTGAGAGGAGAGACACAACCAGCCCACCATGACTGGGCTGGGCAGCTCGAGGGGAATGAACACGCTGGAAAATCCTCCTCCCTTTGCCTGACTCCAGATACCGCCTTTGCTCCTCCAAATCCAGTTAGGGCCAAAGCTGAGGTGTCTGTTGATTTGGGGCATCAGGTCAACCTCCCAGGATGCAGAACAGGGTGGGGACAGTGCACAGGGGGTGTGGAAGGACACATGGAAGGCTCCCGAGGAAGGAGAACCTTTTGGTGTTTATTATGTTACTACACGAGTGTACCCACAGCGGAGGCTTTAGAAGGCAGTATCAACCCAACCGTGTTTTCATTATCTTTATTCTACCATTTATTCAGATCCTCCTTGAATTTCTTAATTATTTTGTTATTGTTATTTTAAAATCACTGTCTTGTACATCATCTAAGTTGCTTTTCTTAGGACCATTACCCTAGGAGGGCTGATTTTTGGTGGTGACCTATTGGATTGGTTATCCATGTTACTTGTGTTTTGGTGATGGGACCTAAGCATCTGGGATTAGGTCTTTGGTAAGGTCTCTTGGTATGGATACCTTGCCTTCCCTTTGTTGAGTGGGTGTTGAAGATCTGTTTACTACTATAGCAATCTGTGGAGATGTAGACTTCAGATTAATTTCAGGAGAGTTTAAGGGTTAGTCTTGGGGCAATTCATTATTGAGGCCTGATAGGATATTAGAAGCAATCCCAGTTCAGCTTGGGCTAGGAGTAATATCGAAGAATAGGAGAGGGCTTCTATAGAATTAGAGGGGAATCTCAGAAGAGCCTGGGGGAGGGTAAACCATGATCAGAATATATCATATGAAAAACATCTATTTTTAATAAAAAAAACCAAAACTACAAAAAAACCCCACCAAAATGAATTCCATAAGATACTGAATTGTCATATTTTAACTAGTAATTAGTTTGGCTTCTAATAGTGATACAATCAAAAGTAGCAATGTCATAGATTTGAAAATATATATGAATCGGGTGTAGTGGCACACACTTTTAAACCCAGACTCGGGGGACTGGTCTATGGAGTGAGTTTCAGGACAGCCAGAGCTATATAGTTAGACTCTGTCTCAAAAGGGGGGGGGGAGGGGAGAAAAAGAAAGAAGAAAGAGAAGGAAGAGAAGAAGATTCTTAAAGCCAATCCTCAGGAGTCTGCTTGGGACTACCTGTTAGGCAGCAGAAATGGGTAGAATTGACAGTGTGTGCATGGGGTCCCCTATCTGAAGAATAGGATCTGAGGGCCTACACAAGACACATGATTCTCAGGCAGGGAAGGGGGTTAGTTAGAGTTGTAGTGGAGTCTAGGGATAGGACGTGGACTACTCAGGCAGATTTCAGGAGCAGGTGGAGTAGGTCATGAGAGTTTAGGGTCCCTTCCTGCAGAGTACACCATGGGCATGAATGGATTTGGCAGCCCCAGTCTAGAGTCCCTACCTGGAAAGTGGGCTAGGCAATGGATACAGCCGTCAGGCAGGCTGGGGTGGAGGCAGATCAATAATGAGCTTTCCATTTACCTTTTGTTTTTTAATCTTAAGGTTTAAAATTTCTCTATGATTATCCAATACACATTTTAAGAGCTTGTAGAGCTCCATAATATAATTATGAATAAATTAGGAATTTAACCTAGTTAATTGTATCATATTAAGCTCTTCTGTTTCAAATAATACTCCAAAGAATAATCAAGCTATAAAATTGTTTCAGAAAAATGTAACATTTTAAAGACATATAAATGTTCAACAAGTACCTAAAACTCTCTTAGTATCAGTCATCATCAAAACAAATCAACACCATAACAAGGTATTGTCCCACTTCAGACTAGCGGCTATTACTAAAAGGACCAAAAGTAACACACAGCAAACCTGCAGAGGAAAGGGATTTTTGAAGTATTAAAGTAAAATGTATATACAAGAGAAAACAGAAGTCGAAGTATAAAACACATCACTACCCCCATGTTTATCATTGTTCACAAGTCATGGCATGGCGACAGCTTGAGTGTCCATCAACAGACGAGTAAAGAGAAGACAATTTATATACACAATGGATTATTATTCGCCCACAAAAAGTCATGAAATCTGGGGCTAAGGATGTTCTTGCCCAATATGCCAGAAGCCCTAGATTCATTCTGCAGCCCCTCATAAAACAGAAGGGGTGGTGAAAGTTGTAGCTCAGCACCACAGAGGTGGAGGCATTAGGATACCAAGTTCAAGATCATCTTCAGCTGAGTATCATGCAAGTCTGGATTACATGAGACTCTCTTCAAAAATAAAAACTCATCCTTGGTGTCAACATGGATGAGCACGGAGGACATTTGGCTAGGTGACTGTGTCAGACATAGAAGGACAAATACCTTATGTTCTTACATGCATGCGCGAGACACAATAGGTCTGTAACAGGAGAAATGAGGAAAATAGCAGCCATCAGAGGGCAGGAGGAGTGTGTGATACAGAGAAGATGGTCAGCAGTAACACGAACACAATTAGCTGAGACGAATTTCCAATTTCCTATAGCATAATAGAGTAACTGTGCCTGCCACTAATTGATTATATATTTCAAGAGTCAGTAAAAAGAATTCTGAATATCCCGAACACAAATGATCAGTGTTAAATGATACGCATCATTTATAGCACCCAGACTTGTATTGAACTCATGACCTTCCATTTCCATGTCCCCAGCCCTGGGATTCTAAGTGTATGTCAAGTGTCCTTATCTGATCCTCACATATATATGAAATATCGGACCTGAATGTCAATTAAAAAAGAAAATATTTAGAAATCAGCTATGGGAAACTCACGTGGAGAGAATTAGCTATATAAATTATAATACAACCCTCAAACAGATAATAAAATGTAACTTTTCCCCTAATTCGTTTTGACATAGAAATTTTATTTGTGGAAACTTAACTAATGACCATGTTATAGTAGTGCTCTGAAAAAACAAAAATAGCAAATATTTGTAAATAATCAAAATAAATCTTCAACAGTTAAAAATATCCCAAAGTGTTTACCCAGAGAGAGAAAACGAAATAATTATGGTACATTCATATGAGGTGATTTGAGAAAGGGAAACAGGAAGTTCTCTATTACCGCATGACAAGGATCTATTAAGATATAACAAGAAACAGAAGCGCAAGGCACCAAAAGCATGCAATGCACACCGTCCTCTGTGTACAACAGGAAGAAACACGAATACACACAGAGGTACATGCATGCACACATGTGACTCCTCAGACTTCAAAGACTAATCAGGAGCTCTGGTCATACTGCTCATCACACTGAATCTAAGTCAGACAGGCAGCGTCTGGCAGAGGAAGGGATACTCATTGATGTTTCTTTATGAAGTGTGTAGACACACTTCCAGGTAAAACCAACTAGTGGTACACATAGGATTTCATTTCTTCAAGATAAAAACAACAACACAAGATCACATTGTGCAGTACAAGTGTCCATATCAAAACATAAAACGTCAGTCCTAAAGTTTACAAGGTAAAGAGAACTATCTGCAAAGAGATCTCTCAAGCCTTTCCACATCTTATTAGCACGCACCACATTAAGGCAGACTAGTCTCTTCTTTAGACTTCCCAGAGTCTAAACACTCTGCCTGGCCCACTGAAGGCACTCGGGATGCCACAGGGCAGCAGTGAAGCTCACCTTCATAGGTGCCGACTTCCAACAGGGTTCCGCTCTGCTCGAGGTCCAGGAACTCTTTCACGCTCAGAAAGCTGTAATCCACGCCAGGCACTTCTCCTTCTCTGGGAGACCGGGTTGTGCCTGCAGCAGAAAATACAAAGGTCCAGGATGTCATCAGTCCATTAGAGCAGGGAGTTCCAACCTGAGCAATTAGACAAACCTGCTCAGTAAGCTGCTCTGCCTAGAACTCAAAGAGGGGCCCAGGAAAAGCAACGTTCTCATGGAACAGCATTCCCAATCCCTCCCTTCTTCCCTCCAACAGGGGAAAGGGGAAACAGGTAAGGCAGAGACACTGTCAGCATTTATTTTTAAATGTAGCAAGCAAATGAAAAATTGAATCCAATGGCACACAGACACTGTTCATAATTATCAGCTTTTAGGACTACAATAAATACTACAAAGTTATCTACCCTAAGTCCAGAGCCTAAAGGGTTTGTATTGTTATCTTGGGTCTTGAAGTCCTTGTTCACAATGCATCTAGCAAATTCCCGTGTAATAAGCCTTTGCAGAAAATGACACCCGTTGCATAGGCATAGCCCTGTAGAAATGTGACTTCTCAATCTCTGCTTGGACATCTCCCAGGGATTAAAATGCTGCTTCTCTCCAGGTAATTATATATGCTCAATAAAAAGTGGACACCCATGAGCTCCGAGGACAGATAAAGGACTCTGGGGACGAAAGGGAAACTCCCCTTGAATGAATCTGTTCACGCTCTCAACGGCTAATCAATGTATCCATTTCTCTTAGGAAATGACACGGGCCACAGAGAGCATTTAAGACATTCTCCCAGGGCTCTGACCTGTAAAACTATCCATCACACTTCAGCACAGTGTCAAGCCAAGAGGAGAACAACAAGAGAACGTGGTTCACATCCACACCAAAGGAGAAAACAGTAAGATGCAATCACACAGTATGTCCTGGGAACCAGCGATTATGTTATGAGAAACAAAACCAGACCAATACAATAAGTTCTCTGATTCTATGTAACCCTCGCATAGAGCTAGGGGATGAGACTCTGAGTGGAGGTCACAAGGCATCATCCTCGGTGGTTGGTGATTTATCATTATCCGGGGTAATAATCAGGGTTTGTCTTCTTGCCAGAACTCTCTCCTTACAATTGTTAAGCAATGAAAGAATCAATTGTATGTGAGCAGTTCTGAAACCCTCAGTGCAGCCGCCTGCGTCTGATCCTGTCCCTGCATAAAGCAGCGTCCACACGCATGTTCTGTGTAGCTGTGGCGTCCTCAGGTCAAACCCCTCAAGAATTACTGCATACTCTGCTCAGGTTGAAACCATTTCTTCAAATTTAAAAATCTCAAATCCAAATGTCTCATAAGATAGCATCAGAATTTTTCACAGAATGGTGGTTTCTCACACCCACGACATTGCTTTGGGCAAAGAGGCTATTGGTGCCACCCAGAACTCAATTCCTGTGTTCTTTGCTGGTTGGTTTCCCCTTCTGGTACTGAGTGGATAAAGGGAGAGTGTGGGTCTTTAAATTTCTCTCCCAGTTATCACAAGTTAAGGATTATTGGTAATGCTTGCTTAGCCTACTCCATCCCCAGAAAGGTCAAACAATCAATCACCAGACACCAGCGCACGGTTAATACTGGAGAAAACCATGATCAACATCTAGCACAGGAGAGTAGAGGCTGGATGGGAAGGACAAGTTCATGGTGTGGTTCTCTACCCACCGTCTCGGGCATGGTCCTTAGTTTCTACTACTTAACGGTGTCCTCTTTGCAAGACAGGGTTAACAATGGTACTTACACCACAGGCTTGCTGAGCAAGTCTTCGGAGAGAATACCTGTGGTCAGTAATTGTTAGTGGGGATTGTTTTTATGTTGTTAGAATGAAATGAGTTTATAGAGCCTTCTATTTCCAATGCCACTATAGCAAATTGCAATTATAGAATATGTATGCACGTATATGATACCATTGCTTGTCTCAATTATTTAATAAGCATTTCCTGAGGTCCCAATGCATGCCAAGTAATGATAAAAGCACAGAGAAAGGATTGGTAAATGAGGCAAAGTTCATAAGAAAACTGACCATTTTACTGTGAGACAGAAAATATGTATGTAAGTAGACAAGCATAGAGTATAATTTTGGGTAAAAAGAATGTATCTTAGCGCCATGCTGGAAAGTGGAGGAAGGAGGCACCTACATGGTCATGGCTCATAATTGGCTCTAACTCCAGTCCCAGGGGACCAACAGACGCCCTCTTCTGACCTCCAGACACATGCAGGCAAACCATCAATATACATAGAAATGAGATGGGGTGTGTGTGTGTGTGCAAATAAACTCATCCCATCATACTACTGTTGGAATTCTCAGGGTCAAAACCGGGTCTGAGAAGGCCCAACAAGCTAGTTTGATTAGCCATTCTCCATATGCTAACAGAAGAGACAAGTCATCAAGAAAAGCAGAGAAAGATGGCAGACCAGTGTAGCCCACTGGGAAGAGAACAAGTAAAGACGTCTGATGAGCCCCAGATCTATCTTCAGGGTGCTCCCATGAGGTTTAGGGTTACATGGAGAGTGAGAGGTATGTGTAGCTAAGCAATTCCCGTCAATATGGGATCATGTCCATCATGTTCAAATTCAGTTTGGGGAAGCCCACTGTTTCAACAGTCTAGTACCACAAGTGTCTCTGTTTTAAATATCCTCTCTCTTGGCAGGAAGCTTAGAACTATTCTGCCTGCATTTTAAGTATAAACATAGAGTAACTTGCTGGTGAACTCAACATGTTATGTAAGAGAGAACAATGTAGACTTTTTTTTTTTTTTAAAAAAAAAGAGTGTAACACAGACAAATTGACGACGCCATTTATAAAAGTTGAAATCATGGAATCACAGAAGAAACTGTTGCAAGAGGGAGGGCCAGAAAGTTTACCCTGGTCACATTCAATTTGAGATTGGACACTTTGGTGCAGAGACTCGGAGGAACAGTGACCTTGTAAATCTGAAGGTCAAGTGGAGATTGAGAAATTAGTTATCAGTTATCAGCAAGTCAGGAGCATTTGAAGGCAAAATACTGAAAAAGAAAATCTGAGTAGAGTGTAGAGGAAAAGAAGCCAAGAAGCACTGGCTGGACTATAAAACCTTCCACTATCTACACTAGGAATTGGAGGAAGATTCTGGAAGATAGCTGCACAGGAGTCTGGAAGGAAGAAGCAAAGGAGGGTGAGGTCCTGAAGCCAAGAGCAAAACTTGTTTAGTCGGCAGCTTGTAAGATGCAACAGCCAACATCACCCTGGTAAGACGCAACTGCCAACATCACCCTGGTAAGACACAACAGCCAACGTCACCCTGGTAAGATGCAACAGCCAACGTCACCCTGGTAAGATACAACAACCAACGTCACCCTGGTCAGACACACCAGCCAACGTCACTCTGGTAAGACGCAACAGCCAACATCACCCTGGTAAGACACAACAGCCAACGTCACCCTGGTAAGATGCAACAGCCAACGTCACCCTGGTAAAACACAACAGCCAACATCACCCTGGTAAGATACAACAACCAACGTCACCCTGGTCAGACACAACAGCCAACATCACCCTGGTCAGACACAACAGCCAACGTCACCCCGGAAATCTCAGTGCAGAGCACAAATAGAATCTCTGGACACGCTGAGAGGATCCACCCTATGTCTCTTTTCACGGCACACTCATACTCCGTTTCCATCCTCACAGTCCATCAACCCAGTCCATTCAGAAGAAGACGAGGAGAAAATAAACCAAACAAAAGATGCCCCGAGTCTGAAAAGGCTTCCTAGACTAGAGAGTGCTGTTTTCCCCTTTGCCTGCTCTGGCTCATAGTTGCCGATTCTTTTTTACATGTAATCACATCCAATTTACCAGGTTTACTTTAAAGACAACCGTCACCCCTGGGTCTTCATTTCCTGAAAGGATTAGAAATAATAAGGAATTTCAAACATTATATTTTACAGGAAAAGTGAAGCTACTAGAGACTGTCTTCCCAAGAAAACAAATCTGCTTCAAGCAGCTTTTGATCCGTGGGGAGGACGTGGGAAGGCGGGTGAGTCTCCACCCCTTGAGCGCACAAAGCTTATTACCCAGACGAAACCTGTCCTCACTATAGGCTACCAAGAGGGCTACTCCCAGGGATGCTCTGAGCAACCCACTCTGGGTCTGGGCCAACTTCCCAGGATCCATTCAGAGAGGATGCTGGGGGAAAAGGCCACAGGGAGGGGCCCCGCCTCCTCTTTTCTTGTAACAGAATGACAGGCTGCTGGCTGGACACACGCCTGACAGATGGCATTTCAAAGGGATTTCTGGAGCCATCTGGGGTGGGTACAATTATTACAAACCATGCTTCTAACAAAGCCAGAAGGGTTACTTCCTGAAAGAAGAGAAGGAAAACAAATTCGATCATGTTAGAAAGACACATAAAAATACACCAGGCTAACAAACTCCGATTATCTGCAGCCCAAAATGGTACCTTCTGTTTGTCGAGCTGGAAACCAGGTCAGCAATATCTTCCAGTTATCAGCTTTAGCTCATAAACACAGTGTTTCCCCTCTTCGAGAAAAGGAGACCATCTAACCCTGGGGAAACAATGGCTTCCAGCTTCTAGGCGTTTGTTTTAGAAAGGCACCAGGCATTTAATCAACAATTTATTTAATTTGCATAAGAAACCACAGAAGTAGGATTAATATAATAGTCATCTTATTGGTGAAGAATTCTGAGATTCAGATGGGGGAAAGAACCCATCCACAGCGATATGAAAGGTGGGCGAGATTAAATGATTTAAGTCATTTAAAGTGATTTAAATGACAACGGTTTACATCATCTCTCATTCTAAACTAGCCTTGTCTGACTAACGGAACTTCTGCCGGTGTGGAAAATGCTTCATTTTGGTGCTGCCTGACATGCAAGCTCTACCCACATGTGCCCGTTGAAAGTGATTTCTGGGCCTGGGAAATGGCTCAGAGAACACAGTGCTTGCCGTGCACATACAAGGACCTGGGTTCTGATCCCTAACATCCACAGAAAAGCCAGGATAAGATGGGGAGCGGAGCACAACCACAGAACACTCCTTGGAGCTGGCTGGCCAGCCAGTTAAGCCAATCCGTGAGCTCCCTGGTCAAAAATGAGGTGGAGAAAAAATAGAAAAGCTGCTGCAAAGTGCACCCTGGGCTATCTATCACATGCACACACAACTATACACAAACACGCAGGAGCGTGCGCACAATCGTGCGCGCGCAGACACCACACACAGTGGGGCTGATTACTGAGGCTGTGCACCTGAATTCAATATTGCTTACTCTCCGTGTGAAGAACCGCTGCTAACAGCCAGCAGACTAGCCAGTATACCTCTACCGGCAAGGGGATCTGAGTGGCTGGTTTTTACACTGTGTTTAATACAGTCCCCCAAAGACTTCAAGCTCTCAAAATAACAAGAAGCATACTTATATTAAACAGCAAGACATCTCGAACGGCTATTTGAAAACTTAGTCAAAGTCTGTGTTTTTATTCTAAAAATTCGATTTGGTCCTTATTGGCTGTGTTTTTGGGGATAATAAAATTTTTTTAAAAAATGTATTTGTGTAGCATGGATTGCAACAAATTACACGGAATAAAATAAGGGAGAAAGGAAAGCAGCCCCACACAGGGAAAAGCCGGGGCTGAGCTTGGTGGGTCTGTCCCCAGGAGGAGCTTTAGCAAAGCACTGCAAACGGCAAGAAGGGCTGGACTGCAGGCAGTTGCCGGAAGGGGTGCTAGCAACGTGCACTGACGTGACATAAACAAGTCTCAGAATAATAAATGATTATGGCATCATTTTACCCAAGAACAGAGAGCGAGAGCCTGTGCTTTGTCAGCTTATATTCTAGCAGATAACCAGTTGGAAGAATACTCCACTCTTAACACTGGACGCTTCAAGTGGATGGCTGCAGAAATGGGAGAGATGAATCGGTCTCCTTTCAGTAAATACCCTCATATCCTGAACTGTGTCGGTGGGCATTTATTTATTTCCACATCTCATAAACTGAGTAAGATGATTACTTAAATCTGTTAAGACCTGACTCTCGGATACAACTCAAACATCATCAATCTTAATTTATTCACTACAAAAACATACAGAAGAATTACAGGCTCCAGTCGGCTACACTAACAGTGCGTTCTAAGGCTTGCCATGTGATGAAAGGTTAACACCAAGGTCAATAACATGATTTCAGCTCTGAAGAAGAGCATACTTTGAATAAAGTTACAGAGAAGGTGATACTTTTTTTTCCACCTGATTTTATTTTTAAAACTCAACGTGTTAATGTTAATCATTAAAGCCCTCTTAATTGTTTTTAAAGGGCCAATAGGTTAGAATTTAAACTTCCAACGCTTTCCACCACCAGATCATAACTTAATCTGAGCACTGTCCTACTGAATGTCTCAGTATGAATTAGCAATGGCTCCAGAGTTCTCCTAGCAAATATTGAGTGGCTATTTGCTTCTTATGCACATTTTATGGTCCATAAACTTTTAGTATATCTAGCTTCAGTGACCCTCGATGAGGAAATCAGAAAGTGACCTTCTTTGCCAGCACATTCTATTCACCAGGGCTAAAGAGAGGACACTGGATGGAAAGCCCTTTTCAAGTTGTCCCTCTGTAATCCGCAGCTCAGGCAGCAGAAGAGACCCTGATAACTGGACCACGATCATCACATTTAAACTGAACAGCAATGGTTATCATTTGCTGTTACATTACTTCAAGTCTTGTTTATCAAAATCTACCAAGACGCCAAAAAGATTACTGTCGCGTCCACCCTCAACCCGCAAGGAAAAACGCAACACTTGGAGCTCTTCTTGCAGCAGTTTTCAGGACTTTATTCACAATAATCTTTCTCCTTCTCCTTCTCTCTTTCCCTCTCTCTACCCTCTCTCTCCGGGCAAACCTCTCCCAGCCCTTAAGTAGGCATGGGCTGCCAACCCTGAACTGCCAGGTGGGCACTGCCCATAGGTTCACGCATATGCAGGCAGCTGATAATCATTGTGTGATCATAGCATAGGTCAGGCCTTAGCCATCTCAGGAGTTGATTATACATCTCCATCAGGTGTGACACCACGCAGCTCACTACAGATTACTGTCATTTTCACTGTTTAGGACGGTTGAACATGCTATATACAGAAACCATTTTATCTTGTAACATAACTTCTTGTATTTCTTAAGACTTCCAGGTATCAGACAACAAGGCCAGACTTCTGCTGTTCATTCTCTAGCTAATGGAGACAGAGCAGAGACGTGTGCATTGCCCCTGACCCCGGTTGCTCCATTACCAACCTCTTCCAGTACTTTCTTTTATAGCTCTGGAGACCAGCAGTGCTACTCAACATTTGCCCTTAAATCAAAATGGTTTTCAAAAGTTTTAATACAACAACTTGTTAAAAAGTTACACATGAATGTACCGTACACTCCAATAATCTAATGAATTTCTTCCAGAGAAGGGAAATGCAGGTTTATAAAAGCAAACAAAAAAGAATACAAATGTTTAAGGAATCACCTCGAACTGGAAAGGACCTCAATGATCAACTGGACAAACTGTGGTGTGCCACTGCAATGCCACAATGCCCAAAAGTGTAGGTGAATCTCAACCATATTATGCTTTGGGAAAAAGTCAGACCTAGAAGGGTACATGTGGTATATAACACCACTTACAAGATGGTCTATAAAAGGCAAAGCTACCATGAGACAGACAGACTGACACAGAGGGCGTGGGTGGTGGGAACAGACTACACAGGGGCATCACGAAGTGACCAGGGAGAAGAGAGACAGAAACCCTCAGCACCCTGGCAGTAGTAGGTGGTGTTTGAGACCTGTGCGTTTGTTAAGCCTCTGCTCCCTGTCTTGGCTCATTTGCCTGCACTGTGGTAAAATGCCCTAACAAAAGGAACTGATACAATCTATCATGGTCAGGAACTCCAAAGCAAGGGGAGCTAAATAGCTGTTCACATTGCATTCACCGTCAGGGAGCAGAGAGGCGGATGCATGCCTGTGCTCAGTCTATTCTCCTTTACATCCAGTGCAGGATCCCACTCTAGACAATGGCACCACCCACGGGGAGTGGATCTTCCCACTTCAAGTAATCATCCGTAAACTCTATTTCTTAACAGTTTTCTAACAAGAGGAAATGTTTAGCATTTCATTAAGTGGGGAATCAGTTTCGTTTTGTCATAAATACCAACCAAAAATAAATACAATACAAATAAAGCCAGTTTATCTAATCTGGAGCCCAAGGCTTGAATTCCCTTGTTACACAATGAGATGGCCACCATAGATATCTGTGTATATCAAATGGAGACCATCTCCTTAACCTAATTTGTAGCTCTGTCGGAACTGGAGCTGCTATAATACAATGCCAGAGACCAGGAGGCTAAAGCTAAACAAGCCTATACTTCTCCCAGTGCAGGTTCTGTCTGGATTGGAGACTCACAGGGACGCAGAGGTCAGGGAGGAAAACGGCAGCTCTTGAATGACATTAATTCCACCAGGAGTAACCAATACGGTCCTAAGCCATTCTAATCATCTCCCAGAGCAGACATTCTCAACTGTGGGTCACGACCCCGGTGGGGTAGCTCGACTCACCCTTTCACAGGGGTCGCCTAGGACTATTGGAAAACAGATATTTATATTACAATTCAAATTAAGGCATTTTGCAATTCTGTATGCCTCAGCTATGCCGCTCCTGGGTATAGACCCCAAAGACTCCATGTCATCAAACAGAAATGAGGTGGGCCGGGCTAAGCTGGATGACAAGAAAGCTGGTATGGCATTCTCAGGATTCCCAGGATCCTGACCGCAAGGTGTGCGGCATCCTGTCACATGAGCTCCGGCTCGGAGAAGCTAGGTGAAGAGCCCAGACACTACTCAGTAGCCAAGTCCAGTACAAAGGGCCGCGAGCACGAGTCACTCTTCCCCTTTGTGCACGAGAGAACGTTATCACAGCTCAAGGCAGAGAGCCTGCGTGCCTTAAACACAGGACAGCAAAGGTCTCCAGCTGTCACTGATTCATCCCAGAGAGCAGCAGAAACACACAGGAAATAGGGAATCTTCACCCTTATCAAAATCACCCTCTGGCATATTCTATCTGGGAGGCACTCAGGACGTGAGCAATGCCACATCCGAGTGGGAAAGGCTGTCTGTGCTAATGGGGGACTGGAGCTGATTTTATCCTTTATGGCAGACGACACTTTATTTTCTCTGAAATCATTACACACTGTACAGAACAGAATGGATTCATCCCCAACACATTCAACTGGACAATTTTCAAAAGCTTGTTGTTAAGAAAAGATTATTTTAATGAAAAACAATGATTAAGAATATCAAATTTCCACAAATTAGGTGACTTTGCATGCCCAATACAGAGTGAATGAGTAATGATTCTAAGATTAGGAAGCTTGTTTTCTTAGCTTAAAAGAAAAAAAAAAAGGCTCAGAAGTGACTGCTAATGAGCACATAGTTTTCTTTGGGGATAATGGAAATATTCTGCAATTAAGTGGCTGCAACAGTTGCACAGTTCTGAGAATGTGCTGCAAACCAATGAATGGTACGCTCCACAGGGTGAGTTTACAGTCCGTATACTGCACACCAATCAGGCTGTTAATATATAAATAAATGTTAGCTGGGCATGTGAAACATGCTTGTAACTCCAGCACTTAAGCTAAAGCAGGAGAAATTCCAGCTTGAAGGCAGCTTAAATCTTAAATACTTAGTGTGACCCTAATTCAAAACAGATAAAAATGCATGAATGTGTGTCTTACCCTTGAAGATAAACATGCAAGTAAAACCTAGTTGCTGCTCTCACTTTTAAGTCTGAGTTCAGAAATCAATGTCCACTTTATATAATTTTCCTAAATGCCTCAGAGATCTTGATCTCTTTCAGAATTTGTGTAGAGACATTGCAAAACCTAAAATCAGGCTTTATAAGTTTAAACCTCAGTTCTATTTTATAAACTGAGCAATGACGGCCAGTTCCTTTATCTCTAAAATGAAAATCATTATTATAATAACAACATATTCCTTGTGTGGAAGGATGATAAAGACAATCATGTAAAATGCTTCGTTGGGTCAGAACATGCACTTGTGAAATATCAGTGGTAACAATGGAACATCACTGTCATCACTGTGACAGACTCTGCAGTTAAAGGAAAACAACAAAGGAAGAAGAATCTAGTGATGGTTGTGGCACAGGTGGGGTAGACATTGTAGCTCAGGGGCAGACAGCTTGCTGCACGTGCAGCAAGGCCTGCGTCTGACTGCAGCACCACATAAGAAAGCAATAAAGACCCAGCTATTGATCATTTGCTATACTAACACAGAACACGGGCTTTCTTCACATGATACCTCAGTTCACGCTCCAAGGAAGGTTCCTGCCTTAACAAAGGTTTCCACCTTTAATCAACATTTTTCAACGCCTTTCACACACAATGCACGTAACCTTAACTACAGCTCCTTGGGTTATCTGTAGATAACAAATCATACAGTCAACATACTGTGTAAACAGCATCACTTTAGTGAACCATTCGTCATTCAGCACCAGCACTGGTATTGATTCACAAGAATATGCCAATCTGTTTGCACATAATGCCTACATTGGAAAAACCCGATACTCCCAATCCCACATCAACCATATTACTCTTCACATGGCTGACTCCTTTTCCTGGATGGATGTAATACTTATCTCTTTAATAAATGACATAGTGGATTCAAAGACAGATAACAATGTTTAGTACTAAGATCGTGCAATTCTGAGAACAATTCCAGATGGATATAAGAACAAAGTTCCCCAGGCTGATGTGAACAGCCTTCGAGTCACCCGAGTCCAAGGTGATATCCAGGCCTGGACTGTCGCCAAGGGCCATGTCTGGGTCTGTTGCCTTCCCACAACCAGGTCTGTGCTGATGTCTGTGACTGCTGAGACTACTGAAGGCTATGCTGATACCTGAAGTCTGGGACACAGCCTGAGGTCAGGCTGGTGTCCATGGGCCATACTGCCACAGAGGCCATGCCAATAAGAGTGGCCTGTGCTGCCACCTAGGACCATGGAGACATCCAGGCCTGCACTGCTGCCTAGGACTGTGTGACTCAATGTGTGACACACTACAGCTTCCATGACAAGATTCTCCCTCTCTCTCTTACACACACACACACACACACACACACACACACACACACACACACACTTGTTTCCTTTATTTGTTTTTTCTTTTAAGTTTGATTTTGATTTTGGGAGGTTGCAAGGGCAGAGAGTGGAATCGAGGGGTCGAGGAGATAAGTGGGATTTGAATGCAGATGTGAAATCCACAAAGAATCAATAAAAGTTTCTTTCTTTTTTTTTTTTTTAAAAAAAGAGCAAAGCTTCTGGTCTTTTAATAACTACACATAGTCATGATAATTCCCGAAGTCTTCTCAGCCATACAGTCAAATACTGAAGAACATGGGAGTTTTATTTTAGCTCCCATAAAGCACACATTTCGATGTCAAGTCAACAAAAGGGCGCGCTGTGCAGTGAGAGTGGCAACCTGCTGGAAGAACAAAGGGGATTGGCTAGGAACAAAGCCTACATTAAGTGAAGCGGGCTGCTTATGTGGAGACTTTGTAGCATAAGGGCATAAGATAGCAAAGACAATAAGAGAAAATTGAGTGGCCAAATTTAAAAAATAACCATGTCAACTATTACAAGTTGCTTTGAATAATTACATAAGGATAAAAAACTATTTGACAGATTTTAACTGGCTGTTTTCATACAAGTCTGTTCCCACCCACAACATCAGGTAAGCATGTTGCTTTCCAGAATGGTAACATCATTTTAAACCTACAAGAGTCTCATTACACCCCCCACAAATGCAAAATACACCCTTGCCATTTTCGGAAACTGGTCTTAAAGTGAATTAGTTAGCTAAGATCCAATCAATGATCAAATCAAGAGCTCTTTATTGGAGACAAGAAATTTGTATATTGATCATTAAAAATGAAGGATTTGCTGTGAAATACAAATAAACTTATTTTTGAAAAGAAAAAAAAATTACAGAATACATTGTTTGCTCCCTATATATGAACTGACTGTCCTATCACAGGAAGCTGATTGGCTCTCATTACTGGTTTTCATCTAATTCTTCATGCCTGTCAACAGCAGCTGCTGGTCAAGGGCAGAGAGAGGGGAGAGCAATCTTACTTCCTTCATCTGGTAGCAGGGGCTGACTGCCATTAGCTCTCTGTCAGTGGGGGCAGCCAGGGGAGGTAATAAATGACCCAGGAGCCCTTAGAGGCCGCTCTCCTCGGTTCCTAGCCTAACCTGTTTACCTAGCAGCGACTGATCATCGTCAGAGAAACCCACCTTGTCTTTACTAAATCCACAAGCCACTGGTGGAGTTCCGTGGGTATGTCCTGACAAACCAGCAAGCTAAAACAGCACAGAGAGCTTGGTAAGGGGAGTTCGGGTATCCTGAAAGTCTCTTTCTAATTCAACACGTAACTCAAGTTATTTCGGAAAAGAAGGATGAGAAACTGAAGGGAGCAACTCTCAACTAGGTCGCTTTAGCTAATGTTGTCAAGAGCAAGGTTTCCTTCATTGTTTTATGAAGGTAAAGCAGGAAGCGAGCTGTGGAAGCAAAGCTGCAGTTTCCTAAATGCTGGCCACTTAAGGACACCACGAGTGACGCAAAGGAGGAAGTGAGACATGGGAAAACAGCAATGGCAAAGAGGGCCCACACAGTTTTAGTAAAAGCGCTGATTCCTTCCTTTCTCTCTTTGAGTTCATGAAAAAAATGGAGATGCTCCAGGGAGGTCCAGAGGGAAAGCCCCTTTAACAATCCCAGCTGGCCACCAAAGGTCCCAGCCACCACCATACAAACAGATCACGCCCTGTAATCCTCGGCCAGAAGCTGTGTTCACTGATGCATGCTTTCTTGTGAGCAACACTGCCCAATCTGATCACCACACCAACGGTTGCAGGGACAAAGCCTCACTCCTTCGCACAACTCTTTCACTCTCCACTACCCCTAGGCTCAAGTGTCCCAACCGAGTAAAGTGAGGGCGAACACACTTGCAACATCTTTACAGCAGCCTGAGGACTTGGAACAGTGAAATAATCAAAAGTAATTTCTTTTTTTTTTTTTTCAAAAGTAATTTCTTGCTCTGGGTCTTAGTAAAAGCATTACAATGATGATGATGATGGTGGTGGTGGTGATGATGATAACAGGTGTTCAACTACTGTTATTACTGCTGCCACCATCAAATTTGCTTCAGCTGCTACTTGACATCCTTTCTCCATGAAACCTCATCAGTCATGAGCCCAGAGCTCACACCTATGACGGGGGAAAGGAATGCCTTACTTGCTTGCCACCTTTAAATGGCTGGCATGCTGAGATCTAAACACACACTTTGCTGATTCTGAAGTTTATGCGTAAGTGTAACAACACCACAGGGCTTCCCTTCTCAGTGGCCTCCTTACGCCTACAGAACTCCTGGAGGCATCCTCCCTCAAAGGCCTCACCTCCACATTCTTCTATCAGACGGCCAGCGTTTCAAACTCTATTATAATGTGTGTATGCACAGGTGTGTGTGTATGCACATGTGGATGTCAGAGGGCAACTTCTGTGGTGTCAGTTTTTTCTTTCCACCTTTACCTGGTTTCTGGAGATCAAATGCAGGCCTTCAGGCTTGCACAGCAAGTGCCTCTGATAGCCGGGTCATCTTACCAGCCTTCAGATGGTGTTCCAAAAAACAGCCTTAAGGTTGTTGCCAAATGTCCACCGAGTTTAACTCAAATGTTACTGTGGTAGTCTGAATGTAATTGGCCCCCATAATCTCCTAAGGGAGGTGTGGCTTAGTTGGAGGAAGTGTGTCACTGTGGGGGCAGGCTTTAGGAGTTTTCGTGCTCAGGATACTGCCCAGTGTGTCAGTTGACTTCCTTTCACTCCAGCACCACATCTGCCTGCATGCCGATATACTCTTAATGAAGATGAAGGACTGTAGTTCTGAAACTGTAAGCAAGCCACCCCAATTAAGATGCTTTCTTGGTGTGTCTTCACAGCAACAGAAACCTGACTAAGACAGCCATCTTCGAGGTAAAGAGTTCCTGAACCCTTTATTCCAAGTCACAGCCTCTCTCTATCCAACTCCTCATATTCCTGTGTTATACCTGCCCTTCAACACCCATCCATCAATGCTGGGCAGATATAGTGATCCACACGCAACCCCAGAGTTTGAGAATGGCAGACGAGACATCTCTGGGTCAAGCTTGTTACCTAGATTGGCCAAAGTGGCAGGCTCCGGCTTCAAGTGAGAGACTCTGACTCAGTATGTAAGGTAGAAAATAATTGAGAAAGGTGCTGGATGGCAGTCTCTGGGCTTTGCTCATACACTTGGACAGGTGCACGTGTACTTTATGCCAGCATACACACAAACACACAAACACACATACACCCCAAAGGAAAGAAAAGGGTAGGGGATTAGTGAAGCATATCTCTAGCAGTTAAGAGGGCATTTCCAGAGGCAACGAGATGCTGGAGCTCTGACCTAATGAACAGTTTAAACTATTGATATATTCAAGGCATAAATAGGCAAGTGTAGAACCATGGGAGAAGGCCAGGCTGGGGGTGCCTGGGGGCAAAACACAAGCATCTCTATCTTAGCTTGACCTGCTTCAGACAGCTTCATTCTGCTCCAAGTTCACCTTCTTATGAGCTCTTCTGCTCTTCCAGACCACCAGGAGGTAAACAGTCTCTGTGACACAGGCCTGTCTCCATGGTGTAGTGCCTCACCACAGGTAGAGATGAAACCTGTAGACTGAAGCCTCTTGTGTTGTGGGCTGAGGTTACTAAGATCTCAGCGAGAACAGATCTTCCACCCACAAAACTGAAGAGAAGGAAAGGCATTCATACCAGCATTGCTTTCACGCCTCAAACTGCAAGCTTACTCACTGCTTGTGCAAAGTGTTCACAGTTAAGATGGAAGGCTCCAACATGAGAAGGCGCAGAAAGAACACTGCCACACTGGAGAAAGGAGACCACATACACATGCCTTATATTAGAGATGCTGCTGATGTTAATCTCTCACTGCGGGTTGAAAACCGTAATCCATCCGGTTAGAGACTTAAAAATAGCAAGAAGGTATGGTCCAGATTTCACTTAAAAATGGCCACGCCTCTCCAAGGCCTTCCCTGACCATCTCTAAAAACGTCTCTCCCATGGTCCTTTGCTGGCCACTCCTTTGTCTTTCCTAGTACCTTTATAATCTATAATTAGTCAGTGTATCTGGAGAGCCGTTCTCGTCCTCACTCATCACAATATTCACACTAGAAGGATCCAGGTTGTGTCTGCCCCATGTCATCCTCAGGAACTAGCAGAGCAAAACAAACAGGAGCGGTTCCTTCCCCCCCCCCCCCCAGAAATAAAAGTTCAGAGGGACTTAGATAACTTCTCAAGAGAATTAGCTCTTAGGCTGTTTTACCACTGTTCCAAAAAGAAGTGGTTAAGAGAGGTTGGAATTAGGAGGAATTCCAGTGAGATCTTGGAATCCCAAGTGGGTAGCTTATTAGCCAAATCTGAGCCGGCAGTACCATAAGGTATTAGGTTATATTCACGAAATAAAATATAAGAATCAATGTTCTGCCTTTAGTAAACGTTTATTAAATACTGTGTGCCTGATTTAATATGCTGCATGCAACAAAAAGAGATAAATAAAACCAATAAATAAAACTCTGCCATACTAGAGTCTATATTCTAGTAGACGGAGAACAATAAACAACCCCCAAATTATAGAATAATGTTCACTTGCTGTAAGGGAGAGCAGGGTAGGGAATTCTGGGTGGCAGAAGCCCAGATACAAAAGGAGTCGGTTATAAGGGCACATAAATCACAATTATGTAGCTATTTTCAATATAGCGAGTATGCTTATTAAATGCTGTGTGAAGTGTCCGAGCACGTAGGCACATGGCTTTAGTCTCAGTAATTGGGAGACAAGGACAGACGGATCCCTATGAGTTTGAGGCCAGGCTAATTTACGTAGTGAGTACCAAGTTAACCAGGGAGGGATACATAGTGAGACACATCTTTAAAAATGTGAAACAAGCCGGGCGGTGGTGGCGCACGCCTTTAATCCCAGCACTTGGGAGGCAGAGGCAGGCGGATCTCTGTGAGTTCGAGACCAGCCTGGTCTACAAGAGCTAGTTCCAGGACAGGCTCCAAAACCACAGAGAAACCCTGTCTCAAAAAACCAAAAAAAAAAAAAAAAAAAAAAAAAAAAAAAAAAAAAAAAAAGGGAAACAAAATAACAAAGACCTATGAGGGATTGGCAAGCTCTACAAACCTGAAAACATGACCTGGATCCCCAGAACCGGTGAGAGGGTGGAGAGAGCAAGAACCAACTGCGCAGCTGCCCTCTGACCTCTACATGCACTCTCTGGCATGACCCATAACAAATAACATTTTAAGATGTGTGATTTTCTGTAGCCAGGTCTGTCTTCTGTGCCCAGGGAACCTTAGTAAAAATCAAAGTTGTTGAGAGTACCAACATTGTTTCCCAAACCCTATTGCTACCAAGTCCATTCTGGAAAACACTTCAGTGACCTTGGTGACTAGCATTCTACTGTGACACCATTCACATTCTCAATGCGGATGAGCATAAAAACCACCAGGAAAACCCAGATATGGGACACCCTAACACCACCAAGATGAGACTTTCCCCAAATGGGTCCTTTAGCACTTTATTAACATAACAAATCAAGATACTCACACCTTCTACTTTATTAGAGATTACACCCAATAGATATTAGATTTTAACAACAAAAGTCTTTATTCAGGGGCAATACAGTCCTGACCCAACAGCCACATCAGGGCAGAGCAACTGACCAGCAGCCTGCTTTAACAACTGGCCTTCCAGACACTTGTGGGAAGGAGGCTAGAAAGCAATGTTGCTTTTGAATCCCAATAGCCACGGCTTTGGAACCAGTGCAACAGATGTATAGAACTGATTTAATAAATATTTAAATACCTATGCGGGCATGCCATTAGTTTGTGAAATACAGATTTCAGAAAATATCGACTTGGGGACGACATTACTTACTGAGTAAATACATAGTACAATGAATATTCATGAACGATGGAAATTCACTGTTTTAATGTAAGTGTGCATACTTGATTTCTAAATGATTTAGCTCTGTATGAGGTGGCTTTTAGATTATGACAGGGCTATGCTCTTTACCATAAGTTAGTAAGTAATTAAAGGTAAGGATTTTAGGCACTGAGTCTTGGATTACAATATAATGGAAAGTCATTACAGACTAATAGAAAGCTAATTTTTACAAATGAACGACCATTTCTCTGTTGATATATAAACCAAAGTGTTAACTATTTTTAAAGACTTACACTGGACATTAATCTTATCTCTTAGTTTAATGGGACTTAACGTATCAGAGATACATTCCTCCATTATTTTAGTTATTCTTCTTTAGACCTCCACAAGCTTAGGACAGCAATGTGTACCCAACCACTGGTACAACATTAAGGTAGCAGTAAGAGAATAGAATCACAAGGGAAGAGCCCAAAGAGAAATTTCTTTCCCTCGTTCACTCTCCCAGTGGCTCTTACCAAGTACAGTAAACCCCAGAGAGTAGCATAAAACCGTGAGTGTTATTACTAATAAAGATGTGCAAAGTCTGTAAAGAACTTGACTCAGCGCAAGGCTGAAAGAAAAAAGCAACAAAAAGGAAAGAACAACCAGACAGTGGTAATTCATGCCTTGAATTCCAGCACTCAGGGAGGCAGAAGCAGGCAGATCTCCATGAGTTCAAGGCCAGCCTGGTCTACAGAGTGAGTTCCAGGACAGTCAGGTATACAGAGAGAAAACCTGTCTCGAAAAGCCAAAACCAATTTAAAAAAAAAAAAAAGGAAAGGACATAGACTGCTTCATGGTACGATAGAGGAGACAGTTTATTATAAATATATGGGAAAGCATAGTCAGAGACATCTGGGAGAGTCCAGAGTAGGCAAGGCCCTGAGCTGTGAGAAGAGGAGGAGAGGAAGTGAGAAGGGAGAGAGGAGAGTCTAGGTACAGCAGCCAGGAGGCCCAAGAGAGAGATGAAAGGGCCAGGTAACCAAAATGGTTGGTTTATATAGGGAAGGGCAGCTGTTTCTAGGAGAACGGCAACCCAGCCTCTGGGCTGGAGAAGTTTAGGGTAGGAAACAGGGTATGCTGGCCATACCCTGTAACAGGTAGGGACTGAGGGATGCTGAGAGATTCTGGTAGCCAGGTCTACTTTGATATCTTAAATAGGCACCTCAACCATTTGTCCCAGGTTTGAAACCTAAAAAAGGATTTCTCAAAAAAAAATTTTTTTTTAATATTATTAATCAAGGATTTCCAGGAAAAGTAAATGATTTGGCATCTATTCAATTCTTTCTCCACAGAGTGCTCCATGCACTGGGGTTCTTTGGTGCAGCCTTAGGAAACGCCAGCAGGGCAGGATTGAGTTCTACCGTTACACACTCCATAGGACGCTTATTTGTATCATCACATGAACACTGCTTTAAGAACTGACTCCTGTTTTTATGTTTTCACCACAGAAAGTTAAGCTGTACCTATGTTCTCAGCAGGAATGAGGTTTCCCTCCCAGCTGCCCAGCAGACAACTGCCAACACAAATGGGACCCCATCATTTACCTGCCCCAAATCCCCTAGGGGCTCCAAAGACTCTGAATGGCAACAGCTACACATTCTATAGAGTTCCTGGACGTTTTCCCAGGATCTGCTCATGGTCTATCTTCCCTTTCAAATCTGTTAGGATCTCAAGCAGGGCCCTTTGAGGGCCCTATAAGCCCTCCCAGATAAATGCTCTAAGGAAGGGAAGAGGCCTGAGTGTGGAATGGACCATCACTGCCTGTGCATGGAAACCTTGCACCTGTTAAGCCTCCACCAGAAAATACTCAGGCCACCAACCCTTGCCTGGGCAGAACTCCTATGTGTTCGTTTGGCTTCAGGCTGATCTAAGTACCCATTACTCTGGGTTTCCGCAGCATCTTTGTATTCCTTCAGCATGTGGTAGGATCGCCCCTGCCCCGCCCTGCCCTGCAACACACACACACACACACACACACACACACACACACACACACACACACACACACCATTGAGATGACTTATGTGCACATTATCTTGGCTGGCAAGATCAATCAGTAAAATACACATGTTCTGAAGATGCTTGATATTCACACAGGTCATTTAAGCTGTTGAACGGTGCAGAATAACTACTGAGCTCAATGTACTTAACACTCAATTCCTATGCCAGGGAAGCCAAATGAGGGTGTGCTCTGGATCAGACCACTGTGACAGTCTAGGAGGTCACTTTTTAGATTTACTATGAGGATCATTTACTGTGGACAACTGTTGTGGAATTTTTGATCACACGGCTACATTCCAAACTGTCTAAAGTCTACCTTGAATCAGGGGGTGGATCCAGGGACCAGCTGACTGGAATTAGCCTTAGAGAAGCCAGGAATTTGGACAGAGATGCCATACAGAAAGGAAAGGATGGGGACTAGAGTTTGAGCTTTCCTTTTGGCTCTGGTCAAGAGACGTGCCTCTTTAAGTATCTTGACCAAAAATCAAAGTCAGCTAGTTGCTGTTCAACCTCTCTGGGCTAGCAGATTTTCACCCCAGCCTCTGACGACTGAGTTTTATTGATAAATAGAACAATAGAGACTTAATTTAAGCTGTGGCAAAGCTGGGAGCTGGAAGCCCTGCCAGGCATTGGCCCAAGTGGCCAGTGGGACAGTGACTGCAGGGCTGTGGGGCTGCAGATGATAATTCAAGTATCAGTGGATTCATGTGCAGCCACTCAGCTGACAAAATAAAAATAAAAATCAGGAAACCTTAAAAACATTAGTGAGGTCAGGAAATAAGGGAAGAGTAGTGAACTGGAGAAGAGAAGTGATGGGGAGAGGGGGACACACAAGATTAAAGGCCAGGCAGAGAAGGTGTTGTTACCCATTGGAAATGACCCACTGCTGTGCCCAGCAGCTGAGTGGTACTTCCCCACAGTCTCTGTTCCACACACGTCAGCATGAGCATCTTGTGTTACAGAATATTAGATAATGTACAAAGCTGGGAGCCCTTCAGGAGGAATTTTGGTTTTAAGTGGTTTTCTTTGTCCTACATGCTTGGAAACTGTTGTGTAAGTCAGCACTCAAATGCACAATTCTCACCATTGGGATGATCTGGAAATCATTCTCAAGAACTTAATACACGTTTATATTTTTGCATCACTCAAGAAAACAAGTGCACATTCTCCTACTGCAGAGTCATGGGCACTGACATTATAGATGTCCAGGGCGACCTGTTATTTACCCCGCTACCAAAAAAGCCCTGATGTGAGAGCCGTGGGCATCACAGACCTCAAGTTAATGTTCAGTACATAGCTGGGGCCAGCTTGTCTCACAAAGTTGGAGAGGGAGAGAAGAAGAGGGAGAGGCAGAGAAAAAGAGAATTTCTGACTGCGAGAGAACCAAAGGTTCCTCTTACTTAGGACCTGGCACTTCACAGGACTTAAACACTCACCTCCAGCGTGATCACTTTCCTTTTCCCTACAGCACAGCAATAGGTATGTGGGGTGGGGGGAAGTGGGTCTTCTGACAAATTCCTAAAGCAGACGCACAGGAGTCTCAGGGCATCACTGGATTCCTGCAGCAGAGATGAGCACCATAGCTTGCCCAGGACCAAGCAAATATTGGGGGTGTAAAAACAATGCCCACATGTTGCCCAGCCTGAGGTCAGCCCACCGTACCCTGCTGCCCTACTGAGTCTGAAGACAGTGGACAGAATCCAGTGTGTAGACCTCACTGCATAACAAGAGGCTCTGCAGGTCACCGCAGGTGGAAGTCTGAAACGGCAGCCAGACAGGAGTTCTTGTGGTCACCCACCTTCTCACCCTCTCTCAGCATCATACAGCTCCCTTTAGAAATTGTATCTCACCCACAGACTCGGGCAGAGATCCAGGAAAACATAGGACAAAAACTGGCAAATCTCCCAGCACGGCTCATTAATAATCTGCAAATGATGCCCTTCAAGCCACAGGTCGTGGAGGTGCAGCCTCACATCTGCCATAGCAAAGCAGCGCCTCAGTGCTTGAGGTCCACAGGTGCTCCATGCCTGAAACTGTCCCTCACTGACCTCCACCCTCTAGTTCTCTCTAAATACCCGCTCAGAACTTCTTAGAGTCAAACGCACACACTGCTACGAGGGACATCTCTCTAGCTCACTGGCATCTTCCCTGAAGGCAAAGTCCCTTCATCTTTGAACATCTTCTTGGGTCAAACCCAAGGCAAGATACCATCATCTATTCAACACAGTTCTTAGAGACCACATCAGTTCTCAGTGGGTTTTCTACTGTCCTTTCTCCTCTTTAAAGAAACCACGCTGCCCCCAGTGCGTGGATAACCTGCAGAGAAATGCTGCTCTACCATGCTCATGCCACACGCCTCCTAGACCCATGGAACTAAGATCAGCTCACGATGCTCAACCATTCTGTTCTCACCAAAACAGAGTGATCTGAGAAATCCAAATACGCCGCTTAGAAGGATGACTTATGTAGACCTTGAACTTAGCTTCAGAGAAAGTGAAACTGAAGGGCATCAGCACTTCCAGCGTGCTCCTGTCTGGAGTAAATGAATTAACTTCTCAGATCGTATCGCACGGTGCTCCAATTACAGTTATCGAGAGCCCCTGCACTGTAAAAGTGTGTGGAAAGAAACAAAAGGATGAAACAACCGCCTGTCAATTCTCCACCTGCAGAATGGGCCTAATTAGAACCTCGGGCTCGGTGGCGGACATTCACTGGCATGCCGTGTAAGGATTTACCGGATCACGACATCCCACAAGCCCATCCTCATGGCTTACCATCCTGGGAATTAGAGTAATGCCACCAAATCTCAGCCAAAAGGAGTTCAAAGAACTTAGAAAATGTGATGTTCAGCGGAGGGCTTCCCGATCCTTGCAAAAACAAGAAAGAGGCTTTTGATCTATATAATTAGTTCTTTAAAAACTTCTCTTAGAGTCAACACTTGTACCTTGATTTTTGATGTCTCACTGATCTACTGTGGATGGGTGATGTTTGCCATTGCACTCTACTGTTAGGGGGATTATCTAAGTGTTTCATTTTCTTTTCTCCCCCCCCCCCCATTTTACTGTAAATGTGTTGTTTCTCTTGCCCCCCCCCCTTTTTTTTGCCAAACGTGGCTGCTCAATTAAAGTACTTGCTTATAAAACAAATGGGGCATCACTGGAATGACTACTTCCTGTATGTAATTCATCTGAAATGTAACCACGTCGGGGAGATGGGTCCCATGAGCACACCTGTAGCAAAAGCTTCACTTGGCCTAGCAACAAACACTATGTGGTAACTAGGCTACCAAGCTGTCCAGACCGCTGTACCAGCATGTAACTTAGCTCGCAGGTGCTGCAGCTGCTACCATAACAGTATGAAAACAAGAATCTGATAATGAACTCTCCTCTCTATGGAAATTTCCTCCAAATCACTCCAACAACACCCTGTACATACTAGAGCTGGTCATCAACTGAGAAGCAGTTCTCCGCTATGCCCAGACAGTTAGCACGCTTGACCTTCCTTCTTATCCCTTCAAAGGGATGAGAATAATATGAGGGAGTCTCCAGGCGACCTTCCACAGGATCCCAGCTCTTCCAGTACTCTGACGGAGGCATTCCTGCAAGGGGCAGTGTGGATTAATTGGTGATTCAATATTCCTACACTCTTCGAAAGGTTAAAAATGTAAACAGCCATCAAACCCACAGCTCTTGCTTTACCACCAAACGTCAACATTAAGTTCTGAGACCTTCAAATGCCACCAGCAAGTAGGATCCAGAAAAAAAAAAAAAAGATTTCAAGGTCTGGATTTGAGACCTATAATGCATGCATAAAACAAAAGAAAACAAACAAAAAAGGTGGGCTTTAAAGTATTCCGAAGAGTCACTCTATTCCAGGATGCTCACATTCTGTGTATTCTCTTCATCAGGTGACTATTCAGGCTTCTTAAATCATCATTTAAAACTAATGCTCTTGAGCAGAAACTTCAGAGAAAAAGTCACAGGTTTTTCGCTACCTTTGTAAGAAGCAGAAGCCCAGGTCTCAGTTCCAGCTTTTTCTCTTTCCTGAGCATAGGATGCCACCACAAGGACATGGTGGGGCCTCACATCTACACACCCAGTTTGACTCTCAAAGTTAAATATATTTCAGAGAGTTCCAAGTGCCAACTGGGAGCCTCACAGAAAATGGGGGCTATCAATCCCTACAGTGACATCTTTTATAGTATAATTTGGGGGTGGGGCTCAGCTGAAACAATACAGAGATTTTAAGACAATAAGTTCTAGGGAGACGGCTCAGTAAGCAAAGCTCTTGTTCTCACCATGCAATTGTGAGGACCTGAGTCAGAATCCCCAGAGCCCATGGTCTGGTTAGCTTCAGTCAACTTGACATAAACTAGAGTCACCTGGGAAGTATGGGCACCTCAAGGGAGATTTGCTCCCATCAGATTGGTCTGTAGGAATGTGTGCGCGGAATTTTCTTGATGAATGACTGATGTGTGAGGGCCCAGCTTACTGGAAATGGTGCTAGGTAGGTGGCCCTGGGTTATAACAACACTCAGACCAAGTCATGGAGAGCAAGCCAGAAAGCAGCGTTCTTGATAGTCTCTGCACAGGTTCCTGCCTCAAGTTCCTGCCTGACTTTCCTGGAGCTATAAGATGAAAGGAATCAATTTCTTCCCAGGTTGCTTTTGGTCACGGTGTTTATCACAGCAGAGAGGTAAACATAGATCGCACTGTGGTAGTTTCCATCCGTAATCTTGCTGTTTCTATGGCAAGATGTGTGGTGGAGACAGAGAATCCCCAAACCTTGCAGAGCAGCTCATCTGGCATGCACAGTGCTGAATAACTAGAGACCCTCATTCAAACACATTGGGAGCGAGGAATGATCTCTGACTTCCACGTATGTATCATGACACATACATGAATACACTTACACACATATACACAAAAGGCAAAAGGAAGATAGCAGGTTAACAAAAAAGGTGCTTATTTAATCTGTGTTCCAATGCCATCATCTATATCAATGAAAAACTGAAGCCCCTGAAAGAATGGAACACCGGCTTCACATCAAGTGGACAGAAGTCCCTTGTTTTTGCTTTGCTTTTCTTTTACTCCAAGTCAACAGATACAGATCCACCTAACACTGCACAATCCATCTCTCTGCTAAGTTCAAGACGCGCAGCAGTTCCCTCGGTGTAGACTAGCCAATGGACCTGGCGCTCATGAACACTAAGTCTCCACAGGACACTGGACAGGCTTCAGGGCCACCTGCATCTCAATTACTAATTCTGCAACACGAAGAGAGCGCCACTCACTGCAAGGGCTGCCGGGCCATTTAAATTTGATAACCCAGCTAAGCTCTCCGCGTGGGGGCTGGCAGGGATCAGACACCCTACAAATATCAGTTCCCATTTCTACGCTCTCTCTCCACGGGGAGACGTGGTCACTGTACCGGTGTCATTTTGCCATTCATAAACACTGGGGCTAACTCATGTCTGCCTGGAGTATATAATTTTCTACAATACAGACTGACCCCAGCTTGTAAGAAATAGGCCGAGAACAGACTCCTCTCGTAACTGTGGCTAAAACAAAGACAAACAAACAAACAAACAAAAAAACATAACCAAAAATAAAAAGCTAAACTGTTTCAAATGTATGATCCTGTGACAAGATATGGACAACGGTGCCCAGCCATCACTTAACCTGTTTGTGCCCATGTCATCAGCAAACCTGCTAAGAATCCATTCCATGTTCCCCTCTTCCTCCAGCTCCTAGATTTACCTAACTTAGCTTTGTATAATCTATCTCTTTCACATCAACTGAATGACAAAAAAGATGGTTCTCTGTGCTCGGCATTTTCCACACAGTACGTTTTCCAGATGTGTCTACCCTGCAGCATGCCCTTCAGCACTTTTCAGGAGTAAGTGGTATTCTCTCGCCTACACATACTACAGTTTACTATATACATCAATTAGCTGATGGTCATTTAGGTTGCTTATACCTTCTGCTTACAGTGAGTAATGTTCTGCTATGAACACTCATGTATGAGTTTTTCATTGGTCTGTCCCCCCTCTATGGTACCACAATGGTGTCTATGGTTCAGCAGGACTGCTCCCCGCCCCGCCTAATGTCTCTACATGCCTGTAAACTTCCTGTGTGGTGGCACAAAAACTATTCATCGTCCTCCTGGCTGTGTGTCTCCTCCCATGGAAAGGTGAACTGAGGCTGGGAGTTGGAGTCCCCTCTGAAAGCGCCTACACCAGTTTCTGGCACGCAAAAGACATCATATCTATTTTGTGACTGGTTTTGCAGTTCTTGAAAACTAGTAGACCTAGTTCCGCTCACAATTTATTGAGTACCTAGCTGGGTAGAGACCCTGTGCCGGGTCTTGAAGAAACAGTGATAAAATGAGTTGACGTCAATGGCCACTGGCCCCAGGGGCTTCACGTGGGCAATATCGCATGCCATGTTTACAAGCAAAGTGATCCATGTTCAAGGAGGAAGCAGTACATTAATAAAAACTTTTCTCCAAGTATGCTTAAATATCAGACTTTCATCCATTCTTTTCATTGCTGGAATCCAGTTTGATAGCATACTACAATACTTTTTCAGGGATTCTACTATTATAAAATATTAGCAAATTCCAAAATACAATTCCAAAATGCCATTAAATATCCACTTACTAAAAATTCCTATCATCACAACATCAGTCTGTCAAAACCATGCTGCAGGATTCAAAGAGCCTAAGAATATAATACGCAAGACTCAGAAAAGCTCATAGAAAGGGACATGTGTCCCTATAACAAGACCAAAAGTTTCCTCAAGGGCAGCTCTTAAGGCAGCTCTATCAAAATACAATCAGAGCCCTTGAACAAGGACTTTTCTGATGTGGGACCATGGTCTGTATTCTGTCAACTATATTTTAAATAAATGCTGATTGACCAGTAGCCAGGCAGGGAGTATAGGTGGGACAACCAGACAGGAAGTAGAGGTGGGTCAATGAGAACAGGAGTATTCTGGGAAGAAGGAAGCTCTTTCTGCAGTTGCGAGCCCGCCACAGAAGAAGCAAGATGTAACTACGCTGCTGAAAAAAGGTACCAAGCCATGTCGCTAGCATAGACAAGAATAATGGGCTAATATAAGTTACAAGAGTTAATAAGAAGCCTGAGCTAATGGGCCAATCAGTTTATAGTTAATGTAGACCTCTGTGTGATTTCTTTGGGACTTAACAACTGTGGGAACCAGGTAAAACAGAAACCCCTACAACACTTTTCCATGAGGTTCTGACCATTTCCTGATGTAATTATCACTTAAGATAGATCACTGAAAATGAGACTTGAAAATTTTTATAACATCATGTCAAGTATTAGGTCCATCCAACCCAACCCTGCCTGCAATGACAATTGATTGCCCATGATGCTTGCATTGTTTTTACAAATTCAATACTTTGACTATGAAGAACATTTGTGGCCGGTCACCAGCTTGGAAGAGGTTCTCTAGACACAGACAAAGCTTGAGATCACTGAAGCCTGGCAACTCCAACACTTGCATGCTGTCCTCTGACTTCCATACATATACGGTGACCTGCACACACCCATTCACATACACAAATGAATAAATAGATGATAAAAAATAAGGTGGAGGGCAACTGAGCAAACACCTAGAACTGATGTGACTTCCACATGCGTGCACACACCACATACACATGTACACACACTTAAGACACTTAAGATAGGGCTGGAGCAATTGCTCAGCAGTTAAGACCACTGACTGCTCTTCTAGACAACCCCACTTCAAGTCCCAGCATCCAGATGGCAACTCATAACTGTCTGTAACTCCTGTAACTCCAAGGGATCCAACAGCCTCACACTGACATACGCACAAGCAAAACACCAATGCATATAAAACGATAAAGCAATAAATAAACAAACAGATAGATAGCAAATAAATAAGTCATTAGAAAAAGAAGACACTTGAGACAGTATTTTAGAGTGTAGATCTGGAAAGACCGCAGCTGGAAACTGACCTCATCCGTGTGACTGAGCAAGAGCTTCAGGGTTTTGAGAACTAGCATGATTCACAGGGCTGGGAACACAGGCAGACAGTAAGCCCTCAGCAAATGTTCACTGTTACTGAGATTGATGTGTGCTAGGATTTGAATCCATGTCTGCTGCCTCCAAAAGTCAATCTTGCTTCACGATCTCTCACCCACTGTCTTTACTCCTGTTCACTACAGAGTCATCTGCAGGAAGCCTCGGCTCCTATTTTTAGGATTTGGAAGCCGCAAGGCATCTAAGACTGAGTCTGCTGAACCCGAGCACCACGGCAGGTAATTTGTGCAACAGAAGACAGAAACTGAATGGAAGGGAAGTGCCAACTACTGTGTGTGTGTGTGTGTGTGTGTGCGCGCGCGTGCGCGCATGTGTGTGTGTGCTTTGCGGGGAGTGGGGGGTGGGAACCACAAAACACCATATGGCCCTGCAATTAGGGAGGAAGAAGATTGCCAAAGGCAAAAATAACCCTGGCAAAATTGAATATGGTTGGCAGGAGAAGTCAGCCCAGGCCAGCTCCTTCTCCATGTTGTTCTCGTTCCCCAGAGGATGTTACTGTCACTTCTTCCCATGAAATTGAAAGGGATTTGAAAGATGAAAATAAGTCTGATGATAGTGGATATTTCTAATAACAGGTCATTAAAACAATTTTCTCCCTTCCTAAAAGCCTGAGAATGAACAGCTCTTCAAAGGGAAGACCGTCTCAGGAGAAGATCAAATTGTTAATTTTGAAGATGCACAGGGACCCCCTTCTCCCATCTGAGAGAGACAGCAGCAGGTAAACTCCCAGAAGTGATGGATGCTTCTGACTGCATGAAGCCAGGGACAGAAGTAAGAGATGGAGGCCTCACAAGCCCCACATGTGAATTTTCATTCAAGGAGGAGAACAGAGAAAGGACTCAACTGCATTCCTTAGAGGATGCAAGTATTCTTCACCCGAGGAAAACCAGACTTGCAACTTTCACCATCTGGAAAGACTTCCAATGTTTGCTCCCTTCTTGTCCAACGAAACGAAACTATCAATGGCAGTCACACGCCATCACTCACTCATTGGGAAGCTACTATTTTATACGCTGACGTTTGAGTGGGTGATACAAGGATAGAAAAAAGCCAAAGTCTGAATTTGGCAAAATGAAAATTAATATTTCTTAAAATAGAGATCAGTTAGGTAATCACTTGTCTTAATTATGACACCTCAAGATTTTTTTTTCCTTGACAGCTTATAGTCAAAATCATCCTGATTGCTGCCGCTTTGGTTAAACAGCAGCTGAGGAAGTTGGCGTAGATCCAAGGACCATGTGGGATTTTAAGAATATACACTGAGTGCTAGAGTTGTGCCCACTCGGTGATTGGCTCACAGCATGGGGGACACTTTGAAAGGAAACAGGAAAGCTAGCCAGTGCCTGAAGTCCTGCTGAGGGTCCCCCAAGAGAGGAACCCGATGGTAAGGACAGGAACATGTCAGGCCTTTGACCTCTTAGCCAGCAGGTTCTCCTGATTCGTGTCTGCTGCACCCACATGTGCTGGATCAGCGCTCTAGGTTATCTCTGTTGTTGCCCTGATGTGGGAGTGTCATATCAATCTGTTGATTTCATTGGCTGAGCAATAAAGAAACTGCTGGCCCTGATAGGTTAAAAGATAGGTGGGCGGAATAAACAGAATAGGATGCTGGGCGGAAGAGGAAGTGAGGTCAGACTCTGCTCGGATTCCAGAGGGACCGGACAGCCGCCATGCTCTGCTCTCCCAGGCAGCTCCAATCCACGATGGACTTAGGCTAGAATCTTCCCGGTAAGCGCACCTTGGGGTGCTTACACACATCATTAGAAATGGGCTAGTCCAGGTGCGAGAATTAGCCTGTAAGGGCTAGAGTTCATGGGCCAAGCAGTTCTTAAATGAATACAGTTTGTGTGTTGTTACTTCGGGCATGAGCTAGCCAAGCGGCCGGGGTGTTGGGGACGCAGCCCCGCCGCTCCTCTTATTTCAACATTGCCCAAATCATTTCTCCTGGAAGATGTAAAATTAATAGGATCAAGTTTAATGTCTCAATTAGACATAATAAAGATCAATAATTAATAATGGTAAAATAGAACACTAACAACTATAATATGTAAATGAGGTCTCTGTTGAAAGATTTTACTGTAATGTTGACTCCTATAATTTCAGGATATAATTTTTCCCCTTTTCTTATTAAGCCGAGAACACTTATCTTTTGAACGAAACACTTTTGGGCTTCTCTTTGTCATATCCCAGTTCTCAGCACCATTAGTACCATCTTTGGGGTGATTACTAAGTAAACTGACAGTTCCTTAACAAGCACTAAAATACCATTACCAGTCAGTCGGACACACTAGCTACAAAGTGTGGATAGACCGGACCAAGGAACAGTTAATTTACAGTAGGAGCTGGGACGAAGTAAAACTTCAGAGCATGCTACTCAGGAGGTATGTGACCCAAAAGTTACATCTGGTATTTTTATTTAATGTTTTCAGACTTCGGGTAACTAAAAGAAGGAAGGATCCTGTCCTGGGGCCCCCTACAAAAGATGGTAGTGAGATCTCTGTGCTTACAAAAAAAAAGTCAATCCCTTTCAAAGTGCAGCCTAAAATGGGTATTGCAAATAAAGCACCTCATTCTAGTCTCCATGATCTGGGTTCCTGCTACAGCTCCCAGGTCCTGAGGGTGAAGTGAGCCTGCCCATGCCCAGCACAGCTCCTATTCTCCAATCAGAGTGTGCTGGAGTGGCCACATGACCCAGATATATCTGGTTGGATTCAATAGAGGACTTGGGTTGTAAACACTGAGATAAAGACACTTGTCATTGAGGTCTAGGGGATGGGGAGTAGAACTGTCATAAACAGTGCGTTCCCACCTGACATGGAACTAGAATGTAGTTACATGACCTCAGCACAAGAGAAGACAGAACAGAGAGACTCAGGGTAAATCCCTAGTGTGCTCTGGGCCCCTAGTTCCGGCCAATGCTTAAAGACAGTTCCTTCAGTTCTTGTTAACAAGTAGCCAGGACGTTTTCTTTTCTCCATCAGAATGAGTTGGGATTCAATACAAAGAGCTGTATGTATGTGCAATGAGGGTGTTGTTGAGGATAGCTCTGGCTTGCCATCTTCAATCTTTACACTATGGACTAAAACCCACTTTCTCTTCCCTTAAATGTGGATGCCATGCATTTAAGCCCCAAGTTCTGTCTATAAATATGAGGCAGGACAAATAGGCAGAAGAAATTAAAGGGAAAAAGAAAGAAGTCCCTCACCCCAGAATCTAGCTGAAGTATCAAACAGCAATAAACCATGCTAAAGGCCAGAAGGTGTGACCTTTGAATTTAATTTTATTCCTGTCCTGGGTATAAACCTGCTCTCTGAGAATGTCACAATTATGCACCATCTTCACAATAGAAACATGCCTTAATCCCCTGTGATCAGCAGTGAGATGATCTCAACCCTTTCAGACCATGTTCCTGTCTTAAAAGCCTGAGATTCTGTCTAGTGATACTCTGGGATGACCCTAGGGCCTCATTTACTGGGGAGGGAGGAGGAAGAAAGGAAAAGAAAAACAAAAGAAGGGGTGTGCAGCACAGGATGGGGGGTGGGTGGATAAAGGGAAGCTGCGGGAGGGAGAGAAGAAAAATACTGAAGCTTAGAAACTGAACAATATAACCTCAGAAGTTACCAAAGTATCATGTACAGCTATCATCAAGGTACTTAAGTCAGTGCTGTCTCTGTCTCTTTCTCTCAGCCTTGAACTTGGATTTACAAGCAACATAGACCTTGAGCTGCTGATTCTCCTGCCTCTATCTGCCGAGTGCTGGGTTACAGGTGTATGCCGCCAAGTTGTTGGCTCTCTTTTGAGAACCTACAGACATGTCTTGGTGTGCACCTACAATCCTTTGCCAAGGACCGTCTCTCCCTCCCTAATGTCTGCATTCTCATCTATGAGAGAATCCAACTTTGCTTCAGACTGACACTCTTCTCTGTGACAAAGTCGGGAACCCTGGCTTGGCCTAAGTAGAAACCCCTAAAGAGAACCCCAAACAGCCACAGGGAACAGTGTGTCTTTGGCTCACAAATAAGCCTGACAAGCCACACACTGTGATGCTGATGATACGACTCCTGTGTATAAGATCCTCCCTCCTCTTCTCTCCAATAAACTCCTACTGAAATAAAGCAGACATTTCCCTGTGAAAGTACCGCTCGACCTTCTTAAGGAGGGAGAGGCTCTGGTGTTTTCCTGCCACAGCCGTCTCTCATGCGACGCTCACAATTCTCTATGAACTGTACAATCCACCTGCATCTTCTCACGGCTGAATGTTCAACCAGTGTGAGAGAGGAAGAGGTAGGTGGCAAGCACCGAAGATGGGCGGATTCCAAACGGGAGCCTCCGGGCTGGCTACACTTTGTAAGAAAAGCGAAACTCAGGGGACTGGCAAGAGATTCAAATGTTTCCAAAGCAACTTTCCAATCCTTTCCTTCCGCTGCACACTCAGGGGGTATGAAGTGAGAGGGAAAGTCACCGCCACAACAATGATCAGACCTTCTGCACACTCGCCCACGCACCAGAAAACCAGGAGGCACTGCTGGGAGCCATGAGAGCAATGGTCAAAACAGACCAGGAATACTGCTTTCCGTGACACAAACCCAGGGGCTGTCCTTCACTCGGGCTGAAGGGCACAGAGCACCTTTCTTCTGATCGTTCCCTCTCTTGAATCCTAAAACATTTCTCTTCCGTGCCAAGTACTTTCTGAAATGTATATTCAAAAATCAATCACGTAGAGGGAGACTCATACCATGTTAGACTCTCAGAAATCTGGCAGATAAAATATTAAGGCTTCTAAAAGAAGTATGTAATTGGACTAAAAAATTAATTACACCATCAATGTGATTCTCTTCAATCAGTAAGATCTGCTAGAGACTGCAATCTCATTTAACCATATAGGTTAAATTTATGTTCAAGATAGACGAACTCAGAACAGCTACTTACACACACACACACACTTCTTTTTTTTTCTTTTTTTTTAATTTATTTTTTTTAATTTATTAAAGATTTCTGTCTCTTCCCCACCTCCGCCTCCCCTTTCCCTCCCCCTCCCCCAACCAAGCTCCCTCCCCCCATCAGCCCAAAGAGCAATCAGGGTTCTCTGCCCTGTGGGAAGTCCAAGGACCACCCTCCTCCATCCAGGTCTCGTAACACACACACACACACTTCTTAAGAAAACAAGGTACACACGCACACATATAAACTTCCACCAAACAGAAAATGAACTTTCTCCACATGCTGCCAAGGGCCATCTGAAAGGAATATATCATTCTCTAGGGGACAAGAATATCACCCCCTGGGAAGGCTGTGTCCTTTTTAACGTGTATCTGCATTTGTGATTGTGGGCCAAGGCATATGTGCTCAATAACAGGAGTGTAAGGAAACATATGTTAGTTAAGTAACTCTGCAGTACAACCTGGGATGAAAGGCAGGGCACAGTTTTGCGGGCTGCTGGAAACACAATGGAGTTGGCTCCCCCTGCTTTGGACGGGGTGTATATAGCTAGTTAGCATGTGAAGCAGATGCCCAGCATGGTGCATTTTCTAAAAACGTAACAGGTGGTCCTTAACAGAAATCCAGCAAATATACCAATGCTGTGTAAAGTAGTTCAGCTTATCAAGTGTATTTTCCTTCCAGGCTTAAGAACCTAGAGAAGGAATAACCCTGGACTTCTTGGTCACCGGCGAGGCATTCTAAGGGGCTTTAGACAAAGCGGGGTCAGCTCTGCTACTAGGGCAGCCGCTCTCCCTCTCTGCGCTGACACTCAAGAAGGAAATGGCATCGTTGCTTCCTCGTGAATCGATGAAAAACATGCGATCAAATCACACGCTGAAAGCGCTTAGCAATCAGATAGGCTCAGAGGGAAGTCAGAAACCGCACACCAGGACAACTCAGACCTTCAGTAGCTAAGCTAATAATCACAACCAACAGAAGACTTCTTAATTTATGTTTGCAACTGGACTACTTTATCTAAAATAGCAATGTGCCCTTTATTCTCTGTCAGTTCATGCTGCTTTATTATGCGCCACAGAAGTATGTATCACCGTTGGCATTTTACATTCCTTTTGGGTTTATATGCTACTTTTTTTGTTTTGTTTTAGAGGAAACCGTATCTAATGCAGACCAAGCTGGCTTTGAACTCACTGCTGTAGGTGAGACCGGCTTTGATGTCCTGATTCCTACCTTTGCCTCCCAGGTGCTAGGATTATAGGAGTCCCTCACCAGTTCTATATTCTTGCTTCACAATAGAAGTTAGAGGATACTATGTACCTGTAGTACCCAAACAAGTACCCAACAGAAAGAGAATCTCATAGCTCCAAAAAAGAATAGATTAAAACCTGAAAAATAGAGTTTTCTAATTTTTGTTTCCTAAATGACCTGTGTTATAATGAAAAGGATTGTTTCTTTTTGTTTAAGGGACAAGGTCTCAGGTGGCCCAGGTTGGCCTCAAAACCACTATGCAGCAAAATATGACCTTTAAGTCCTTATCTTCCAGCCCACATCTCCTGGGGTTAGAGATGGATGTACCACCAATCATGATGTATGCAGGGCTTGGAGCTGAACTCCAGGCTTTGTGTAGACTGTACAAGTACTCTACCCCTGAGCTACAGTCCTATGTGTGAAAAGAAGTTTTGATATTGTACATATTGATTAATCTAAAATAGAATTATCACTGGTTTTCCCCCCAGCGAACACTGACGTCACAGTACATTTCAGAAAGCTGTCTGAGAGCAGCTGTCTGAGAGACGTAAAGCCAGCCCTTCATCTATCCAGAGTTCATCCACAGTATAGAATCACACCTTTACTGATAACTGACCCTCTCCCGTCTTCCTCATGGCAACAGCAAATGCAGCCATGCTGACGGGACATAATAACCAAGCTGCTGGGAGAAGGAAGGATGGATGTGCAAGAGCAGAAGCAAGGCAGGGCTTAGCTTCGTGGTCCCCAGTGGTACAATGAAGAGCCAGCCTGCCTCCATCTAGGGCTTAAAAGCCATCTTACCGTGAAGACAAACTAGGCTCATTCCTGTTTGATTAAATCTGTTTTTCAAGGGCTGGGCTATGCTGTACCTGTCACCTGAACTACACATGGCCCTGTACTGCCTGACCCAGGAACCTGACCCAGGAACCATATCTTTGTTTCAAACAGTTGTTTATACCATCTTGCAACCCTACCTTTGTTTGTAGCTTTGACTACCTTGTTATGTCCAGATTGCAGTTGTGTCTGTCTCAGGAGGTCACTAGGAATAACCTGGTCTGCTTATGTTCTGCTCCTGTAACCCTACCTATTTTTGCCTGCCAGATACCCTACCTGGAAACCCCCTACCCCCTGAGCTAGAAAAGCCTTGTCTTTCTCACATCCAATGCTGACCTTTCGAACCTACCTTAGGGATTAGTTAATTTGGCTATAATGATTTGAGTCTGGAAACTATATAAAGATGCCCAGCATAAAAGAATAGCTGCTCAACAAAAAAGAAACCATGCCTGTAAACCTAGCTAACTACTCCGTGCTGGTGAAATCAAGGTTACTGAAGGAGAATCTACAACCACTAATTTACTAAACCAGCATAATCACTAGTAATAATGTATAAACATTCATCCTTAACCCACAGATAAGTGTAGGTCTCGCCCTTCATCAAGGAACTTTCTGTTTGCAACAGATGGAGACCATTGCCGAAAACCACAGTCCTAGCAGATACATCTACAAAGCATTCCCTTACCTAAGGCTCAGGGAACACTGAGGAAGAGGTGGAGGAAAGACTGGAAGAGCCAGAGGATCTGGGATATCACTGTGAAATTATTATCTCCTAGAAACACCAGAAGCTACAGCCATAAGGTCTCATCAGCAGGACTGCCCAGACTGGGCTGGATAAAGATGACGTCAGTGAACATGCCAGACTGGATGGAGAAAGATGCCCATGAGGCCTCAACCCTACACAAAGAACTACAGGCAAATGTGTAAAGCTGAGAGCCATGGTGGGTGGTCCCCAAAGGAAGGGCACACCACAGTTGGTTGTCCATTTCCAAATGGTCAGTACTGAAAACATGCATACAAGTAACATTATATGGGCTCAACAATTATAGTTAGTTAACTAATTAATTAATTATATATGCCTGTACAAGAACATATATGCATGTAATGACAATGACAATGAAGAAGGACACCATGAATTTGAAGGTGAACGGAAAGGGGTATGGAGAGAAATGGTGCAATAGTTTATAATCTCAAAGACTGAAAAGTTTAAAAAGAAAGAACTGAATGGCTGTAACATTTTTTGTTTGTTTTTCCCCCATGTCCATCTCAATGCTACTAAGCAACACCAGAACCTCACCCAGAGTATCAAGCTAACTCCCAAATGTGTGCTGTTAGAAATACTAAGAGATACATGGCTGGCTGGGGTTCCGTGATGGAGCACTTAATACACACCTGAAAGCCTGTGGGTTTGATTCCTAGACCATCAAATAAAAAACCAAATGAAAGAAAGAAGAAATAAAAACATGAAAGGAAAGAAACATTGAGTAAGTACCTTGTCTATAATAATAAGCCACGGAAACAAAATCTGATGGAGTGATGACATCGATTAAAAAGCCCTTGGTTTATAAGCTCTTTACAGGTGTACATGTCACCATGGTCACCATACCTGTAATTTTCACCAGGCCTTTCTCGTCCAGAAGTCTGGTCTGGGACTGTAACAGTAACTGTAACACTGGTTTCAGTTTGCCAGGACAGTCAACAGTGATGGAGTTTAAGACTCAAATCCTAGAAGTGGGACACATACTGGAAATCCTAACCCAGCTTTTAAGATGTGCATGCCTTTAAACCTAATGTAGAACCTCTGCAGAAAGCCAAAGGAAGAAAACAGCTGACACCTAGCCCAAAGTAGCAGTAGCCTGGAAGGAAATCAGTAAAAAAGCAGATGGAAGTGAAGTGGACTTGCGTCTGCAGCTTACTTTCAACGCCTCAGTGAAAAGAAAGTCACAGCTAAGGAGGACACAGAATGGTGTGATAGTAGCTCTGGGGGTATACATGTTTAACCATGTAACACAGGACAGACACACATTTTACATGTATTTAAGGCATGTATGCATGCATGTAAGCAGACAATTAGAGAATTGGTAAATTTCAGTCAAGAGTGTGAAGGACTCCCCAGGACACTGTTCCATAGAACTAAAAAAAAAAAAAAAAAAAAAAAAAAAACCCGCTTACAAAAGCAGGAGGGAACACTCGTGTGCAAAACAATAGCTCCACCAACCTTCTTTGGGGAGGGAGGGGCTGTCTGTTTCATTTTTTTCCTTTGAGAGCCCAGCAAAGGTTCAAAGTTGTGATCCTCCTGCTTCAGCCTCCCAGTGCTGAAATTGCAACTCCATGTTATCATGCCTGGCTCAGCACTTACTATGTGCTAACTGCTTCAGGCTCATGCCCACACAAAACAAATCACTTTAAGATGTGAACACTGAGGCTTAGGGAGGTTGGCTACTTTGCCAAGTCCGTTCAATCACTAAGTGGGAAGAGCTGAATGTAAATGTCCCCAGTCCCCACTTTGAAAGCTCTAATAGATATGACACTGGGTTGTTAATTTACTTCAAAGTATCTGGCCATACCTGACTATAAATCACCTACTAGGCCTCATATCTATCACCTCATATTATGTCTTATAGGATGCATGTCAGATGAATTTTGTTTCTGTGAATGTTAGATCCAAGTCTCACCCACATCTGGCTCTACAGTTGGCAGCAGATACAGTCGTAAGGCCCTAGACTGTCAAATTCAACTCTACCATCGTATGTCACGGTGGCTGTGCACAGCTGACAATTCTCACTGTGTTTCTATGCCTCTGCTGACTGCAAACAACACTCTTGCTGGCTATGTGTATCAAAGGTCTTAACAGAGTCAAGAACTGGATACAATGCCCAGCCTACACTGAGGCGCGGCATAACAGAATCATATGATGGTGACAATGGCTTATTTCACACACGATCTCAGGACAGAGCCTAGAGGCTAAACATCATACACTGCAGAAGTGCCAAACCTTGAAGCTCCGTGACGACAGGAGCAAAGTTCGGGCATTGTTCATCTGAGGAGTAGGGAGAACCACTGGGAACTCCAAAACACCCCACAGGGTCTCCACAAGCCTGCTAACCCAGACGTGAACTCGCACAGCCGAGGATATGGATCCACTCCGGTGGCTGGGAGGAAACTGCTGGCAGACAGGCATGCTAAGAGTTAATTTCCTGTGAGTGGGCAGGAAACCATGGAAACTGGAGCTGCAGGGTACTTAGGGGCATCTAGGTAAAAGCTGGCTCTCTCCATTTCAGAGCAACCTCCTGCCTCGAAAGGAAGACACTGCTGTAGAAGGCCAGGGAAGGGTGGGCCCCTTATTTTCCTCTTCCTAAGCTAGGGACCTCCGGATGCTAGGAGGGAAAGATGGCTTATAATAGGTTTCTGCACAAAAGGACCTCCCACTTTTTAGTCCATTTTTTTCCAGCTGAGCTCAGTTTTATGCAGGCTCCTTGACGGGTGGGGTCAGCCAACACTTGCCAAGTAGCAGCAAGCCAGTGAGGTGGGGAAGGAGTGAACAGGAAGCAGACACAGAGAGGAGAGCATCCTGGCTCTGTATACATCGGAGCCACAGAAAGGCATCCTCCATGACCCCTGCCACCAAGCAGAGACAGCAGGAGGGATGCTGGCTGCCCTCATCCCTTTCCATTGTCTGGCACAGGCTCTTAAGCCATGGCAGGGCAGTACCTGGAGCAGATGCTCAGCAGCGCCCCCACAAGGATTACCCAGAAAACAAAGCTGCCAGCACTTTAGATGCTTTTTGAGGCAGCCAGGCTCAGGCTGCAGAGGCAGAAGCCAAGTGTAGTGCTTCCCAGCTACTCCAGGGAGGCCTCCTTGCTTCTCTCCTCATCCCCTCATCCCAGGCTCAGTCCTGCCTCCCTGACCCCCACCCTTCCTCCCACAGTCACTTCAAAGTCCAAAACAAGGAAATCCTGCCTGCCCGCCCTGCAGCCCCTGATTTACCTGCCTGCTTAGCCTCCTCAGGCCCTACCCAGTCACAGCTCAAGTCCAGGCAAGCACTCTGTGGCCAGCTGCCTCATCATCAGACACCTAGGGGTTGGTTTTTTTATGGAATCCCAGGCAGGAGCCCACTCCTGTCTTCTCAAGGCGTACTACTCACATTCCCTGCCCTATTCCATAAGGCCTCGGAGAGGGTGGGGTGAGAGATAAACGCGGCTTTCAGGACACCCAGCAGGGGAAGGAGGGTCAAATGGCCCACACCCAGAGTTACTACAGACTTAGAAATGGAAGTGGAAACAGCAGTGAAATGGCGGCGTTGAGCTTCCTTTGAAACAAGGCAGAAGAGCAGTCAACTATCCAGCAGCACCTGCCACTTCCTTAGGTGATTATGAGCTACACTCTGTTCTGGTCCAGACCATCCTGAAAGCCCTGTGCTATCCTAGTCACCATGCAGCCCCATCTTGGGCATATGGTCTCCTTTAGAAGGAGGATGATTCTGGCCCTCCTTCCACGGGATAAAAACAGGTCAACTTGCTATTCTCACGGGTATCTGTAGGGCTGTTCTGCCCAACTCTGCAGTTTCAAAGGTGATGTTATCTTACTGCATGCCATTCCAGAGACGGGCGACTATTTGTTTTCCCCCTTAAAGCTCAAAACCCGTGAAGCTCAAAAAGGGGCCACACAGAAAAAAAAAAACAAAAGAGCAAAGTCTCTGTTCTGTCCAAGTTCAAAGATGTGGGTGGTCTAGTTTGCCCAGTGTCGCTGTCTTTTATAAACAACACCAAAAGGGCACCATTGGAAAGATATTCCATCCTTCCATCGTCAAGATAGACACACACACACACACACACACACACACACACACACACACACACACCCCCCAACCCTTCCCCAGACCCCAGATCGCCTTTTGAATCTACCACCTCTGGCCAGCTCTCCTTTTTGATTCCCATACAATTTCAGTTCTAGTTTCAAGTGGACTATTGCAATCATTGGAGGGGAATTCAGGAGGAATAATCAATGTGACTAAATTGGAATTGGCCCCAGCATGCTCGCATCATTGCCTAGAATAGCAAGTCCACTTACAAAGGAAGCGAAAAGCAGTGGTTTGCTGTACTTTACAAAATACTCCAGGGGTATTTCCATGTAGCTTAGGAAAGCAGAGGAAATAGAATCTTCATCGAGGGGATGCAGCAGGCCTGTCTTCAAGGAGGTGGAAACATGGAAACATTAGCTAGTGGGAACACTCCCTTCCTTTTAGCTTACTTTTTATGCAAGGACCAAGGATGGATTTCACATGCAGGATACGCCCCCCTACCCCTTCCAAATGGTACAATTCTGCTAAGGGAACAAACACATCAGAGGAACAGGTCATCCTGCTTCTGGTGAGAAGTGGTGAGATACAGAAGGGCAGTGTCTAAGGTGGTAACTTCCAAAGGGGCTTGGGGTGGCAAGATATTCCTGCTGGAGTAAACTGACTTTCAATTTGGAATAATTACATTAGGTCATTCAGTGCGTGGAGTGGAGTGTCTGTAGTACATGGAGCTCCTGCTGAGAGGGTTCTTCAGGGCTGAGTGTTGGGAGGCAGAAAGCTGATAATTAGAAGCCCTGAAACACTCACCTTTACTGATGAAGAGGGCTGGAGAGCAGCCCTGCTCAGGAAATGGTGCGTGTGTGCGTGCGTGTGTGTGTGTGTGTGTCTGTCTGTCTGTCTGTCCAGTTCCCAACATTAACATTTACTTCATCAAGTTTTAGAAGCTTCAGGGTGGTGGAAAAAGAGTAACTCAGAGCAAAGACAAACCAAAGGCTGCTTAACAAAACCCTAAAACCCACAATTCAGAGGCAAAGCTATTTGACCACACACCCAAGCATCCATTTAGCACAGGGTGAGAGAATACCTATGCTCTGAAGCATCCAACAAGGGGGGAAGAGTCACTGTCAGTTTCTGAGCTGCACACTTTTTGGTTTATTGCACCGATCTGCTCCTTACCAAAGGGAACAAGAAAATGAGGGCTTGCTGGTGACATCATTGCTCTTGTCTATTTCTGGTTGTTTCTAGCAAAATGGACCTCTTGGAACATATTTAGCTTCTCTTGGGCCCTGACTCTCATTCGATAAGGGTGTGTGCAAGCTGAAACCTGCTTATAGAGGATGTTCAGAAACGAACTTAGGTCCATAGCCACTCCTGACGTGATGATACATAGGAAGAGCATCCTGCCTCCTCTGGGTACACTGGCTATGCCTTAGATGGCAATGGTAGACAAATTCACTGTTTTGTATAATATACTCATCAATTCAATTCTCTAGTTCAAAGTGACGAGGACTGCAGACTGGCAGTTACCTGCTCAAGAATTAATTTACCTAAGAGTACCCAAGCCGCCTCCCGCCCCACATGAGCAGTTACACTGAGCTCCCAGGTGAAAAAGCAAAGGGAATGAGGAAGGCACTTCTCTTTTCCATCAGTGTTTCCCTCGCAACCACGTCATGCTCATAATGTCTAAAACAACAACACTGCTGCCCTCTCCCTTTTGTCAGCAGCTCAAGATGGATGGGAACTTAAGTCTGATTTAATCTATGATCTATGCAGAGTATAACTCTATTAAGTCATGTATTTGGAGACTTAGAAGCTAGAGGCAGTTTCTGCATTAAACTAGTGTGGCCACCCAGAACTTGCTCTCTGTGGTAGGTATGGATCTTATCCTACGTTTTGATCACTGGTGCTTCTTTCTTTCTGAAAGTCCTAGCTATACTATACTTGCTAGCACCAAACAGAATAATTCAGTTTGACTCTGACATATTTCTCTTTAAATATTATCTTTTATCTTCTTTATTCATTCAACACCTTTTTTTGGGGGGGGGGCGGATTTCACTATGTAGTCCAGGCTGGTCTTGAACTCACCATGTAGGTCCAGGCTAATCTCAAACTCATGATCCTCTTGAACATGGTCATTAACATATGTATTGTCATCATTACACACTTTCTTATTTTTACTATTTCAGATGCTAAGAGAAGTAGCAGAATACGGACTTTCACAGTGACATACCTGTGCCTGGCCAGGATCCAACATCAACAGCACAAGTAAGAGTCAGTCCCCAGTTATCATCTTACTCAAGCTAACAACAGGAAACACAGCTGAAGTAAGAAGGGGCCACCAGTGCTTAGAGGTGCTGCTGTGTCTTGTCTCTATGACTTACTAGTCACTTTCCAATATGAATAAGGTTGCAGCTTGGTAAGGGGGAACGGTGTTGAGGTCTTTGCTATTTAGTCTGCCTGTCCTGCATGGAGCTCACCCCCCCCCCACACACACACACAAACACACACACTCTTTCTCTGATCTGAGGCAAATGTCTGGACTTTACTAATTCTTGGTCTCATTTGGAATTTTTCATGGAGATAATGGAATACTTTCTTTGACGTATTATTGCAAAATTGAGATCAAACCAGAAAAGAAAACTATTTGGCCGACAGCAGTGCTTTTCAACACATTTTTTCATTATTTCCTACTATTTTCAGATATCCTCCCTCTCAAGCCCATCAATCTCTTCTACCACACAAAGCTTAACAGCATATACCGAATATCTATTTGGCTATTCCAGGATTGTTTATATCTGTTTACGTAAATCCTTACTTTATGGATTAAACATAGTAAACCCCCACCACCACTTTGTCTTAGTTAACTTTCTATGACTGTGATAAAACGCTATGACCAAAAGCAACTTGTGTGTATGTGCACATACGTGTGTGCATGTGTGTGTCTACTTTGACTTACATGAAGGGAAGTCAGAGCAAAGAAACAGACAGGAATCAGGAGGAGTGCTGCTTGCTGCTAACTGCCTTGTTTCTCAGAGCTTGCTTAGCCTGCTCTTAAACATGGTTGGGCCCCCTGCTCAGGGGTTGGACTACCCACAGTGCCCTGGGTCCTCCAACATCAGGGACCAGGGATGCAGTTGTACACACACACACACACACGCGCACAGGCACTAACACATGCACATAAAATAAATAATAATTCTTTTAAAGAGATGATAGGGATACATCAAGTCTGATGTCCAGGAAGCCAAAGTTTGACTAGCAGGGCTGGTGGCATAAGGAGGCTGGGGTGGGCTGGGTGTGAATCACAATGATCCTTTCATTGATAAAGAGAGGTAAGAGCTAGGGCTGTAGGGCAGTCAGGTGAGGGTGACAACTCTTGACTGTCAGCTAAAACCTTAAAACTATTACTTGAAGATACAACGGAATAAGGCAGCACCAAAGGGTTCCAGGTTCAGAGTTCTCCTTGCCTGAAATTTCTCCTTCATCCCTTGCTCCATTCATTCTCCCCTTTTGTCAAGCTTGCCAAAGTTCAGGCCCCTCATGAGGTCATCTGCAACACAGGTACGTCAACATCATAGCACGGCTGGAGCGGACGGTCCTTCTGCAGGACAACTAGCTACAGCACATTTTCAGAAACGTTAAGGTCCTAAGAGACTGAAAATGTGGATCAGACAGAGGGCATCTGAATAAAATGTAGGACCTCGGATTGTTGGTAAAAAGGAAAGTGGTGAAATCCCACTGTCCACAGGTTACTAGCACTGTGTCAATAGTGACTTCCTGGTTCCGATTATGATGCTACTGTGAAATAAGAAGCCAGCATTAGGGGTAGCTTTCGGGAAGATAGAGAAAATCTCTATACTGTTTTTCACAACTTTCTTCTAAGTCGGATTATTTCAGATAGCACAATTTTTAATATATGTCTCAAGAACCTATTCCACACTAAGGCCTTTTTAGGAGCTTGGAAAACAGCCATGAACAAAGACATCTATACAGTCATAGACACCAAGGATTTCTCTCCTCACAGTAGTTACTGGGCAATGCCTGCTTGGGGAGTTCTATTCTGCCATTACTGACATGTCAAATTCAAAGGCCCTTGTTGTGTTTCCACATGGCAAGTTGTTCACGGGCAGAGCATGGCTTTGACCTAGTGCCTGTCACTAAGCCACTGCCTGAGTAGAGACATCCTGGATAAACAAGAGAAGGTAGCATTTCCTCAAAAACCCAGAGCCTGGGACAAAGTATCTTTTCAATTAACTTATTTCGTTTCCTGGAAGATAAGAGTGATTTATATACTAGTCCCATAGATTTGCAAATGTTTCATGGCATGTCTAAGTTAATTCTCTGACAATTATTTATATGTGATCTGGGGATTTGGTTAAGTGCTTGGCTAACACACACAAGACCCAAGGTTTGAGCCCACTACTGCATGACAGTACATCCCATGAACTCTGGAACAGCAGTAAGAGAAGCAGAAGGCTGAATTTTATGGCTAGTGTGGAAGAGATGAAATAGTGTTTCAAAACACAAGCAGACAAATGCAAGTGCACATAAGTGTGAGACAAAGGAGACAAAGGAGAGAAAAGGAGATGGAAAGGAGGGGAGGGGAGGAGGAAAAGGAAGAGACAGAGGGAGAGAGGAGAGGCAAGAGGCAAAACAAGAAAGGGGTTAAACTACATTTGAAAGTGAACTCATTTGGATACCCCAAATGAACCTCAGCACCTACAAATAAATAAACAAACTGTGACTCAAAAGATTTTATCAAGCTGCTTTGAAAGATAAGAATGATCATTTAAAGGAAAATGCCAAAAATTTCAATGAGCTTTGCCAGACATGAGCTAGTCACACACAAATGAAAACAACATCTGTCTTAAGGGTTTAAACATGTACTAGGCTTGGACTAGGGAGACAGCTTGGGAAGTAAAGTGCTTGCTTGGGCAAGCATGAGAACCTGACTTCATCCTAGAACCCCCATAAAATCTGAGTGTGGCAGTGTGTACCTGTTACCCTAGGGCTGAGGGCAGGTACATCTCTAGGCATGCCTCAGGTTCAGTAGGAAAACCTGTACCAACTAATACGGTAGAGACAAAGAAAGGAACTCCGCATCATCAACCTTTGTCCTCCACATGGATGAGCACAGCTGAAGGAACCCCTCATTAAAGAAGAAAAAAGGCCACCATGCTTTATACAGTTTGAGCAGAACTGCACCTTTCCTAGCAGAGCTTGCCTCCCTCTCCTTCTCCACCTCCTAATATTAGCTACTGGATACATTTATTCACTCTCCAAAGTGCCATCTCCGACTTCAGGACCAATTCTAGTATGTATTTCTGAAGGCTGGTCCTCTTTCCTGCCCTCCCCCAAACATACACACCTTTCTTTATAAAGAAAAGAAAAGATCTTATGAATACCCACCTGGCCTCAGAGTCATTATGTGACTGAGGAGGACTTCGGGTTTCTGGTCCTTCAGCCTCTCTACCTCTCAAGGACTGGGATTACAGGGATGTGCCATCATATCTGGTTTATGACACAATGAGCAATGAACCCAGTGCTTCATCCATGCTAGGCAAATATTACCAACTGAGCTACATCCTCTGAGCCCCTGGTTCCCTTTATCTGGTATGTCACCTCAGTCCATCCCATTCTAGATGCCAGAAGCAGAGGTCCTGCTGGACAACAGCTCCCTCCACTCTAAATTCTGACAAGCTTCCTCCTAAAAATATTGCAGCAGATCCATCCACAACTATTTCACTGCCAATGTTCTCACCCGAAATGATCATTAGCATGGATAGCTACCACAGCTTTCCAGCTGGCTTCCCTACCTATAATTCATACTGCTCACAGAACGCAGACCGATATCTTTACAAAAGAAAGAAGGAAAAAAGAAGAGAAAGAAAGCAAGAAAAAGAAAAGAGAAATCTGATTGTGATTAACTAACTTAAGTATTCAAAGAACAAAATTCTTCATTTGACCTCAAAGGACATGTGTGATCTGGTCCTAGCCCTTGAGCATCCTCTCCCCCGATTACAGTCTTCTGTCACTTCCTAACAGATGCACGCAAGACTTGGACGTGAACAGACATTCTCATCTGCAATGGATATCTGCCATCCTCGTCTTCCTTGGTACTAGAGGAAGCTGCTACTGGTGTCTAAACAGACTGGATTTTTGTTTCTCACCAATGGCTTCCCTGCACTGTTATACTGACAGTGCCAAATGGGATCATTTAATAAATACACAGCCAACAAAACCCTAAAGAGGGTTGGAAAGCCACCAATGCTCAAAGTGTATAATCAAACAGGTGATAGGTTCTATATTTTTCCATGTATCATTCCCTTTCAGCCATTGCCCCAGTTTCTACTCTCATGTTAGAAAAAGCTCTAGTCCCGCTTCCAAGGAATACATGGGTTTAGGCCAACATTTCTAATGGGTTGAGTATAAAGGATATGGTGTCTGAGCTTTCCTTGAATGTAGTTTCAAATGAAGCACTAAAAACGAGAGAGAGAAAAAAAGAAAAGGAAGGTTAAGAAAATAAAGAGAGAGTGGGAGAGCAGAGAAAGAAAAGGAAAGGAAAGAAAAAGTCAGTTCATGGGATGGTGCCATGAAAATCCAAAGCCTTTCCCTTAATCTATTCTGAAACTAGTAAAAAAGAGGCTACTATTGCTAACACACGTGAAAGAAAGAAAGAGTGATCACCTAAGTGAGTGAGTTGAGTTGGAGGGAGGGAGAGAAGGAAAGGAATGTTTAACAAAACATCCTGAAATGTTTGGTCAGAATTCCTGTAAGGTAGCCTAGGAATCTGTAATTTAGCCACTAATCTACGGAGTAGAGTATTCTACCAAGCACAAAAGCTTTACATGATATAAAACCATTTCTACTTCATTAACGTAATGATGGCAGAGAACACTGAATGTTCTAAAGCAAGAAGCTTTAATGATGTCATTCTCAAGTCAAGTACTTCTGCTCTGCTAGGGTGGAACCAAATGAACAAGCCATATATGCTACAAACCCGGCAGCTCACCAAATGAACAAGCCATATACTTTACAAACCCGGCAGCTCACCAAATGAACAAGCCATATACTCTACAAACCCGACAGCTCACCAAATGAACAAGCCATATAAACCCGACAGCTCAAAAGCCTTTCAACACATATGGTGTGGCGGTTTGAAAGAAAATGGCCCCAAAGGGAGTGGCACTATTAGGAGGTGTGGCCTTGTTGGAGTGGGTGTGGTCTTTCTGGGGGAATATGTCACTGTAGAGGTGGGCTTTGAGGTCTCATATATGCTGAAGCTACTCCAAGTGAGACAGACTGCTTCCTGTATTCTAAAAGATGTAGGACTCTCAGTTACCTCTCCAGCACCATGTCTGCCTGCATGCCACCCTGTTCCACCATGATGATAAGGGAATGAACCTCTGAACTGTAAGTGAGCCACCCCAATTAAATGTTTTCCTTTGTAAGAGTTGCCAAGGCCATGGTGTCTCTTCAAGGCAATAGACACTCTAACTAAGACACATGGGGATTAACACAGCACACAGGGACCATGCAACACTGGAAAAATCTTGTTTTGGATTCACTTTCCTTGGTGAACTCATATGTTAGCGCTCATCTCATTTTTCCTCAAGACTAACTCCAAGTTGAGCAGGAGACAGTGACAATCCCCTCATGTCACTAACCATCAGAAGAGACACTGTCCTTCAAAGAAGAGGGCTGGAGCATTCTTACACTCATCTGAATCATTCTTTCGGGCCTTTTTATTGTTCTGATTCAGCTTTTTTTTTAATATGGCAGTTTATTATGTTCTGAGGCTAGCCTTGAACTACTCAGGCTCAAATACAGGTGTATATCACCTCAGCCAGCCCATTCTTCCTTATTCTGAAGGGACAGCTGTTGAGGCAAACTAACAACCCACTTTAAACACAAACCTATCTGAAAATATAAGGGATATTCCCTGTGAGTGATTTATTTTATACTATCTTCCATTTACAAAATACGAGTTATCTACATGAACATATCTACTCAGTATTTAAAGTATTAAATTTGCATTTTTATTTTCACCTGTTTTCTAGACACTTATCTCTATTATTTCTTATTTCTAACAGTCTAATATGGCACCAGATGCTGTACCTGGTAATTCAATCCTTTCCTTTTTAAATCTGTCCCAAGTTCTAATGAAGTAGGGATGGCTATTCTCTTTTTATAGAACAGAAAACAGAGGACAAGAGAGGTTTACAAAACTCATCTAGGAACTGGGGAGAGAATGCGGTGGGTAAAAGCACTTGTCATGTAAAAACTGGCTGTACACCTTGAACATCTGCAGTCCCAGGATAGGGAGGCAGAGGCAAGAATACCCTCCTCGGGTCATAGGCCAACTAGTCTGATATGTGCGTACATGCATGTGTGCGTGTATGTGTGTGTGTGTGTGTGTGTGTGTGTAGCTGCACTAATCAATACATAAGTAAATAAACAGACCCTAGCTCAAAGTGGAAAGTGAGGAACACCACCAAGGTTTCCCTCTGACCTACAAAATGTCATGAAAAGCACATGTCTATACCCATAGACATAGGAATACATACATATACACATGGGGCACACACACACATACACATACCTAAATACATGTAGTTTGAGGCACACATATGGCTGTAATGCTTTTTCAAAAACAAAATATAAGTTTCACATATATAGAATCATCTTCCCATGATGACAGTGAAAAATCAAGTCAAGAACAATACACAGGGATTCCTTAGCATTTGCCAGCATTGACTTTTCATCACTTCAGGGAAAAGTCACATTCCATTGGGTTTAACTGGTCTCTCTTAAATGTAACGTATCCATGGTGATGGTGCGGGGAAATGTACTCCTTTCACTCACATCCTCTAGAAAGGAGAGGCTACAATGGCTAGCTCACATGTCAATAGCAGTTTGGGATTCGGAAGGAACTCGCCACCTACAGTTAACTTACAGGACTGGAGTAAGTGTGAACTGTGGTCAGGTACAGAAAGACAGGCAAAGGGACACATGAACGAGGGGAAGTGAAAGGCCACCAAAGAATCTACCTCATATAAGAACAACAGACACTAATGTGTGCAGACGTGGAGGGTCTAACACTGTGCCTATTGAGAAAAGCTAGGGATCTTTTACAAAATCTGCAAACATAGACGTCATTTGGGAGGAAGAGTCTACAGCAGTGTTTAGTCCAGAGAGGAACTGACAGATAAGCATCAAAAAGTGACTTAATCCTAACTTGACAGGACCTAAAACCTCTGAAGCAGCAGGATCTAGGTTATGTTTCTTAGTTAGGGTTTCTACTGCTGTGAAGAGACACCATGACCACAACAACTCTTATAAAGGAAGACATTTCATTGGGGTTGGCTTACACTTTCAGAAATTTAGTCCATTACCATCTTGGTGGGACATGGTGGCATGCAGGCCGACACAGTGCTGGACCTGAGTCCTTCATGTTGATCAGCAGGTAACAAGAAGTGGTTTGAGGTACTGGGTGTGGCTTTGTATATATGTGACTTCAAAGCCCACCTCCACAGTGACATAATTCCTCCAACAAGGCCACACCTACACCAATAAAGTCACACCTCCTAATAGTGCCACTCCCTTTGGGGGGGCCATTTTCTTTTAAGCCACCACAATGTGTCTGTGAAGAATTACCTAGATGAGGTTGACTGAGGTGGGAATGACCTTAAATGTGAGCAGAAACATCCCACGGGCTGAAGGCCGGAAGGGAGCTGAGCACCAGCATTCATCCCAATGCTTCCTGACTGCAGATGCACTGTGGGCAGTTGCGTCAGGCTCTTGCCACCACATCTTCTCCACTATGGTGAGCTAAACCCTCAATACTGAGCCCAAAAAGCCCCTTCCTTCAATTGTTTCTGTCAAGTATCATCAAAGCAACGACAAAAGCAGCAAGACAGTGTGATTCCTAGGGACACATGTTCACACCAGCACAAATGAACTAAAACAGTGTGATTCCTGGGGACACATGTTCACACAGCACAAATGGAGCCTGAGTTTTAAAAATGTTTAGGCCACACACCCTTCGATCAATAATTCTTATAGACACAATGTTATCAGGGTAGCATATGTTGAGAAAAGATAAAAACAAGCTTTTCAAGGTAACAGTATTAAAACTTGGAAGAAACTGTTTTTCCTAGCTTTTCAAAGGTGTAGTTGTTTATATTTTGTTGAGGTTTTTAACTGCTGGGGATTGAACTGAAGACTTTGAGCTTGGTAGGCAGAGTTCTACTACATCCTCAGCTTATATCTGGGGTACTTAATAGTTACCAAAAGTTTTTACAGATCTTCTAACAGTACTAAGGAAACATAGTAAGCTTATTGCTTTTCTTTGTCCACCAGTACTTCTTCCTAGTGTGGGAGAATCTGGCTGCAGAGGTCATCTGGCTAGGTATTTTAAACGCTACCCCAGCTCCATGCTCCTTTACCCTCAGCATCTGGCACCTAGTTGTAACATTCGTGTTTAGGATATGTGAACCAAGTCTCTATAGAACTCAGGAAGAAGGAACCTGCTGCAACAATTTGAGCCTCAAAGAACAATCCACCACCTCAGAGAAATCTAAAGCTTTAGTTTATTATATAGATATACAGAGAGTAAAGAAAACCATCAGACAGAAAAGGCTAAATTTAAGATGTGAAACTCCAGATAGGTTTTCCCTTTAACTCAAAGGGCCCTGATATTTAGCTCTAATCTTAGAAGGTTGGGGAATGTATTATATTTGGAAACTGAAAATCTTGAGAACTTACTCTCATGGGCACTTTCTTATTATAAAACAGTGTTTCTCAATCTTCCAAATGCTGTGACCCTTTAATATAGTTCCTCATATTGTGGTGATCCTTACACCATAAAATTACTTCATTGCTAATTCATTAATGTAATGTTATGAATCATAATGTAAATAGCGGATATTGAGGATATCTGATATGGAATCCCAAGGGGTCATGACCCATAGGTTGAGGACTACTATTTTAAAAAGTTAGTCATTTTTATTTTCATTTTGTTTCATTGAAAATTCTTTTAAAAATTGAAACATAAAGCCTGTACATATTTATGAGTCACAATGTAATGCTTAAAAACACATACACAGTGTCTGATGTTCAAATCAAGATAAACATACCTATCTCCTAAAGTATTTTCCCTCTCTTCTTTCCTTCCTTAGATTTATTTTTCCAGGAGTGATCTCTAGCTTAGGCTGGACTTAATCACTGAGTGTACCTGAAGAAGATGACCTTGAACCTAGGGCTTCCTCCTCTCTAGAGCTGGGACTGTAGCGGCCACACTCACTTCTTTGTGGTGAAAACATTTGGAATCCTTCGTCTAGCCTTTGAAGTACACAGCACATTATCACTGTCTGTAGTCAACCGACCATGCAACACAACAGCAGAGCTGATTTCTTCTGTCTTACTAGAACCAAAGAGAACACTGCCTATTGGACAGGCTCGAAGCACTCCATCCCATTTCTCTCCATTGTTAAAAGACATGAGAAAGGGCACTATAGTGGTATATTACTTGTGTTTTAATAAATAAAGCTTGCTTGAAGATCGGTGCAAAACAGCCAGCCTCACGAGTCAGTCATACAGGTCAGGCAGTGGTGGTACACATCTTTAATCCCAGCAGCCACACTAGTTAGTCATAGAGGCTGGGTGATGGTGGTGCACGCCCTTAATCCCACTGTATAGGAATATAAAGCACTATATAGGAATATAAAACAGGAGGAGTCAGGTCTCAGTCTCAATCTGAGGATTCGTAGAGGCAGGATTGTCCATTTTTGGTTTGAGGAAGAGATAAAAGCCAGTGACTGGCTGCTTTGCTTTTCTGATGCCCAGGTTGAACCCAAATACCTGTCTCTAGGTTTTTATTATTCGTGCTACAGGGCACTAATAGATAAAGAAATAAAATCTGCTCCCACGGTGGGGGAAAAAAGACTCAGACTTTTATGTTCAAGCTGAAACAGAGTCTGGGACTAATTTACATCCCTTCTCTCAACACACACCCAGTTGTTGCACTTTTATCATCGTGTAAGAAGAGTCAAATATGAGCTTGCACTGCTCTGTACAACTTTATTAACAAACTGAAACAGACTCAGAGCCACAACTGAGCAGACGCACCTACCCCCACTTTAACAAAAACCGAGGACTCAGATATTTAACATATTTTCTAGGACATGATACCATGAAACACATCATGTATTATCAAATCTAAGGCATAAACTATAATTTAAGATGCAACTATATACTGTCAACTAAATTACAAAATGTCACTAGGTGTAGAGTGTGTTTTAATTCCTGGAACATCCAAGGTAGGAAACTACACATCTTAGAATTGATGGTTGTGGCTGACAATGTTTTCACTTAGAACAGAATGGTTAACTACCTTTTACAATAACTCACAGATAAGAACCTTGAGACTACCTTGCATTGCTAAAACTGCTTTTCCCAACATATCTAAGACCAGGAAATGAACTACTGAAATCAGGTGCAAAAGGGCAAGAAACGAGAAAAAAATTCACATGAATTCAAAGTCTTTTACTTTAACACAAATGTTCATTTTCTGATCCATCTTTCAAAGCACAATGAGAATTTGGTTTTGAATCTAGACTCCCTGTTTGGGAATATATGTTTTTTTCTTGGGATAAATCATGCTTACAATTCAAAGGCTATGATTCGCAGCCAGGGTTTATTTGGAATGGAGTGATAATGGAGATAGTTACAAAGCAATCTGAGTGTTTATAAGTTTTTATGGCTGTTTTTAAAATTTTACAGACCTTACCTAAAGCTAATTTCATAGCGATGTTTAATCAGCCATTCATTATTGGCACTTCTTAGAGGATACTAACGCGTACCAGCAAATGACAACCCTTTTTCCCCCTCTCTCCTTACTTTACTATCTCCCTAGCCCTTAGTTCAATTGAGCCTATAGCATATGTGACAGGTATTGAGCCAGGTTGGTAACAAACAACAGACCATCACTGGGAACACCATACAGCGTGGGGTAGGCAGCACTGTACCTGACTGTCTCTGAGTTATGAAGCTCCACTGGAGTCCTCTCAAACTGAAGGGACGACCACGATACGATGATGGTGTTCTAACGTGAAATCCTAAAAGACACCTCAACTTTCAGGGTTTTGTCTCTTGTTTTGCAAAAGCAGATGCCATGTCATGAAGTCACTTAGCAACTTTGTAGCCTCCTGACAAGAGACAGCAAAACTGACCAATCTATGAGCGACCTCAAGAGGTCATATCCTCCAGCTCTACCAACCCTGCTCACACTTGAACTTTAAACTCAAAATACTGGCCCCAGTCACTTGGCCATGCAACTCAAGATCTCTCCCTTAGAGAGACAGGGTCTATATGGGTTAGGCCATGTTGACCACTGAAGTCACAGCAGAATGGACAAGCTTTCCTTACAGACCAGGAACCAGAACATCTCTCCATGACCTTGTGTGCAGTCAGCAGGGGTGCCTTTCAAAGGGAAAGGCTCAGTGGCTAAACAGAATCTTTCTCAGAATGGCTTTCTAGCTTCCGTTACTGCTTGGAGTTACTGAATTACCCTTTACATGCGAGGCACCTTCTCCCCTCATAACCGCCTAGTAATGTACTCAGACCAGAAGGAGAGACTAAGGGAGGGAGAATGCATTGTATGGAAATGGAACAGAAGTGGAGCTGGGAACACTAGGTCCCATGTCTGCACTTGTTAGCATCAAGGTGGCCAGGAAGGGCCCATTGCTTAGCCAGCTACTAGGGGCTTCCGCCTTAAGAGCTGCAGGTCCTTCTGCATTCTCTGGCGGTGACCAGTTAGGGAAGAATCTCTGAAGACCACGAGGAAATCTGCTCCGTTAAAAAACAAATGTGAAAAGACATACCTAGAAAAGACCAAGATGTCAAAACATTTAATCTGTCTTAGCCTAAAATATAATATTATTATATGTACTGTGTATATGTGTATACATTATATATATAGAGTAATACATGCATGCATGTGCACAGAGAGTGAATAATGGATATTTATGATATCTGAAGGAAAAAGAAAACAGTGGGAAAATCTGGAAAACAGTAGAGAAACTGGGAGTGTGAGAGATCTGGAAAAGACCCAAATTTTAAAAATCCAAATTAACTGAAAGATATTCTTCAAAGGGCAACACAAGTGATTAAGACTGTCAAGCCAGCCTGCTGTGACATTTTACAAAGCATCTGTCCGTACCTTCCAAAAGAGCTGTAGTGTAGTCTCCACGAAAATGACCCAGCAGGGAAAGGTGTAACCTGAAACCTGAGTTTGATCCCCCCACCCACCTGGTGAAAGGAGACGACTGACTTCCAGGAATTGTCCTTTGGACACCACATTCTTATTGTCACACACACATAAATGTGATTTTTTTTTTATTATTGGAGTTAAATGTATACACTTCTTTGCCTATACATCCAAAGCAGTTTTGTCACAGATTATATGAAAATCCTATCATATAAAAATAAAGTACAATTGATGCACAAAAGAGAAAAAAAAAGCAATCCACTCTCAGGAATATGCACAAAGCCTTGGGTGAAGGCTAAGATAAGTATGTTTTGTGGAATGCAAAGGGAGTAAAGCATTTGGTGAGGCTATGTTGGGTGGAGCAGATCTAAGACCTCAAAACTCACAGCAGGGCAGAGGTGAGTTCCAATTTGCAATAACAGGAATAGACGTCTCTACTTAGATGTAGCTAACAAATAATTTCTTTCTTATAAATAGTCACTAAAGCAATATTAATCATCTTAAATTTATAGGTAAGAGCCTAAGTAATTTATACAGGATAAGGAGAAAGATTCAATGAAAGAATGCTTTGCATAGATGATATGATTGATGCCTTGGGTTCAATTCCCGATCCTACAAACAAAACCCAAAACAAACAAAAAGAATCCTTGCCCATAGTTCCCTTGATCTCAGATGTCTCCTCTATTTCTAGGAAGTGCAGCTGATGCCCGTCTCTGCTCTCTCCTCTCCCACACCTAACAGGACCACTCTATCTCTTTGTATGAGAGGGTAGTAAGTTCCCCTAACTTCCTGTCTCTCTGGGCTTCAAACAGGGCAGGAAAAGCACAAGTGGAATGGCTAGATGGTCATTCCTGGAACCCAAGTGGTGAGGAGAACCAAGTCCCACAGCTTGTCCTCTGATCTCCGCACATACGCTGTGACACACATGCATCACATGTAATGCACGCACATATACAAAATGAACAAATGGTTTTGAAAACTGAAGGCAGAGAAACCAAGTGTGATGGTAAATGACTGCAATTCCAGTACTTGGGAAATGGAAGCAGAATAGGAGTTCGAGGCCCACCTGGGTGACAGAAGACACAGTGGGGAGAGGAGGAAGCCCCAAGTGAAATGTGTGTTGTCGTGAGCACTGTCAAGTCAAGGACCCTAAAGCTTCAGAGCCATAGGAACAGGCGGAGCCTTCCTCTGGTCTGAGAGCAAATGTTGATATACACAAATGACCAACTACTCTTTCCTCCTCTGGAATGACTAGAGCCTGTTGATCAGGATGTAGCTCTTGGCTACTGCTCTCGTGCCAAGGTGGCACCCTACTGCGCCATGATGATAATGGCCTACCCTCTGGAGTGGTAATCAAGCCCCAATTAAATGGTTTCTCTTCTAAGAGTTGCCTTGTCATGCAGTCTCTTCACAGCAACAGAACAATGGCTAAGACAGAAGGTTTCCACCAGAAAGCGTGGCCCACCGGGATTTTCTGTATGTTCTGTAAGTCTGTTCTTTTTTCATTTCCTCATTGCTCCTCAAGTTCCCAAACCAAGCTGTGCAGAATGCCAAGAGAACATGACTCGGGTACCTAAAGAAGAAGAGAGGGAGGCAGACGGCTACAGGGAGAAACGACAGAGAAACATAGACCTCAAAGCCAAGAACCTAACTGTGGCTTGTGAGGGGTAAAACAATGAGAAAAGCAGACCATCCGTGTCTCCATCACCACGGAGAGCAGAGGATACAAGAGACCTCATAAGTATGGAGCGGTTTCTCACCTTAAACAAAGCTGCAGAAGCAGACAAATCTCACGGAAAAGGGGGGTAGGGGCAGAGCAAATCTATTTTAAAGACTCCTTCCTCTTACAATCACAATGCGAGCTTCACAAGTGTCCTGATTGGGGCATTTCTACTGCCATCTTCTGCCCCTGTTGTTGGCCTCTTTCCATATCTAATTCCAAATTTTCTTCTTCGCTGAATAAATCCAGCCAAGGCAAAGAGACAATTATATGGCAAAAGAATGAATGAGTTTTTTTTTAAAAGATCTCTTATAAATAACTATCTGCAGAAATCTTGAAATAGCTGTGGATAAAGAATTGTCATCCGATCTACAACACTAACAATATGAAGACCAAAAAATTAAAACATAAAAATAGTAGGCCATGTAATGGCTAGTCATGAGTCCGCTGGGAAATTAAAAATAGGCATAGCCTCATCCCAAGTTCAATAGCAACCTAAAGATTTATTTGCTTAACAGTTTGATTTCCTAATAGTATTCTAACCTGCAGCCAAGGTCTTTAGCAGAGGGACCACTTGTCAAAAATGTTCTCAAATAGCTTCACTAATGTTTTATCTCCATTAAATGCCTGTGACAGAATAGATCTCCTGGCTTCTCACTGCCAACCATCAATGGTAGAGAGACAGCATGGCTCCCAAGGCTTTATAGCAAGTGCAGCGACACTGTAGAAGCAGAGATGAGCCAACACGCTCCACAGCCAGAGTACTGGCTCCCCAAGGAACATGAAAACAGTCCTACGGTCAGGGTCAGCAGAACCTCTGAGACAAGGTGGCAAACCTTGACACTCACCAAAGGTGCCAGCAGAAGCCCACAAGCAATTCGCATACAAACACATGTTCATGTGTGCATGCAAGAAATTTAATAAAGACTTAGAAATATTTCTAGTGACGACTAAGCAACAGAATAAAGGTATATTATCTAAAACATCATTCTTCTTCCCTTTTTCTTAGTAGAAGATGCTGCAGTCTGTGTTACACAAAGAATAACTCTAGCAGAAAATAAATTCCGTAGTCTTATCAAGGCCCTAACATTATTTTACTGATAATTCATAATACATAGCCAAAGAAGCATGCCAATACTAATTAGGAACTACACAGGAATACTCACGGCCAGAGGATATTTTGCAAGGCTATACAGTAGTTAAGAAAACAGTAATAGTCATTTGTGTTCTTGCTTGTTTGGTCAAGTTGACTTATGAGATCGTCACGTTTTCCAGGAGGTCAGTTTTGACAATACCACTCTCCTTATGAAACAGTCTTGGGGGTGAAAGAACCACTGGGGAGAGTCAACGGTGCTTGCTTTGCAACCATGGGGACCCGAGTTCAGATTCCCAGCACCCAAATAAAAACCCAGGTGTGGTTATACAGTTGTTCATACCTCCAGGGCTGTGGGGTGGCAACGGGAGGATTACAGATGCCTGCTAGGGCCAGCCTAGCAGATTTAGTAACTTGGGCTGTTTCTTGGCGTGTATGAGAAAACACCAGAGCCAAATGTGATGTGTCGTGGCAAAGGCATCAGTGAGGGAAGTCAGAGCAAGAAACAACCCAGGAACACTTGCCCAGATATGGCATCATCCACAATGAACTGGGTCCCCCCACATCAATCATTAGCCAAGAAAATGCTCCATAAACATGCCACTGACCAGTCTGTGAAGGAATTCCTGAACTGAGATTCCGAATCTCTTTCCAGGTGACTCTAGTTTGTAACAAGTTGGCAAAAGCTAACCAGTAGAGTGAGAGATTGTCTCAAGGAGATAAGTGATGGAACAGAATACTTGACTTCCTCTTTTGGCTTCTACACACACACACACATACCAGACACATAACACACAAACTATACACACACACACCACACACACATGTACAAACTCTACAACACACACGCACACCCCCCCCCACATAACACAAACTCCACACATACCACATAATACACAAACTCCACCCACACCACATAGCACACAAATTCCATACACACCCCACACATAACACACAAACTACATCACACCACATACATAACACACAAACTATACCACACCACACACATAACACGCAAACTCCACAGACACCACATAACACAAATTACACAACACACCACACACACACCACACACACCCCACACCATACACATAACACTCCATACATACATACACACACCACGCCGCACACATAACAAACTCCACGCACACCACACACATAACAAATTCCACACATACATACATACCTACACCACACTGCACACATTAACACACAAACTCTAAACACTCAACACACACACACATACACACACAATGGGGGGGGTGATTGGAGGGAGAGGGAGGAAAAAAGGAAGGTACCAGGGTGTGGAGTGATTTTTATTTCCTCATTTTGCTGATGTGTGGTTTCTTTCTACAATAAACACAAAGGGCTGCTGTAAGTGGCAAAGGCAAACAATACACATTTCACAGTAAAACACAAGTAAGCTGGCTTCCAAAGTCACTTGCAGCTCTGTCTGCAGGGACAGCATTAACTCTGAGGTCAAGGTTCACTTCCAGGTCATGGGGGGTTTTGCTTGTTTCACTTGGGCTGTGGGTCAGATGCTTGTGTTCATACTCGTGCTCACACTTGCATTTACAATGGCTAACCCAGAGCACACCATGGCCATTTTCCACAAGGTTCCAACAGGAGCCTACATGTTGCTGGATGTCTCAAATGCACCTTGGGACAGTCTGTCTCTGCCTGGATGTACCTCGTCCTTCCCATGAAGAAAATTCCCAAGGCTTACTCTGGAGCCTCTCCTTCTCTGTTCCCTCTAAGAGCCTCTTGAACCTGGGAAGTGTAACTAGAAACACTCCCACATGACCCATCCAGCCCCACAAACACCAGGCAGGCCCACTGAGACAGACATAACATCTGTGAATCTAAAAAAAAAAAAAAAAAAAAAACACTCAACACACACACACACAAAACAAAACAAAACAAAACAAAACCGCAGAAAAGGTCCTGCCAAGAGCACTATGAGAATCATGCTCCCAATAATTTTATCAGGTCAAAGGGGCTAATTAAAAAAGAAAAGAAGATGAGGAGGTGGCACAGAACCTTTATACTCTGCAGTAACTTATCCCACTGGTATGTTATATTTACATTTAATTTAGGCCAAACACAAATCTAGCAAATCTCTGCATCAGTTAAATGTTGCCTTCAAAGGGACATGAGGACATAAATCCCAGAGTCAGCATCCACATGGCTTCCAAAAGCACTGTCCCAAGGGTACCTGTTTACCAGAGGAAGGGCACAGCCAGAGAGGCAATTGATGTGAAGGGCTGGTGAAGGACCAAGCATGCATGGAAGCTCAGCTTTTCATCCACTCTTCACTCAGCCAAGGAAGGCAGAGGGAGTGGGAGGACTATCTGCTGACAGTGAAGCAGTAACTGTCCCAACCTTGTCCTCTGGGTTCTATTTAATTTTTTTTATAGCATCTAAAGCAATTTTTTTTGACTATACATTCTTACACATACACACAAACGCATGCACACACAGACACACGGGTATATACGTATGTACATATCTAAAAGAACAGCAGCATACATACACATGTATGCTCATATCTATAGGAACAGAAGCAGTACACACACACACACACACACAATCACAAACCTCATGATGCTCCATAAATTTCTACTACATCAAGAACAAAGAGTCTGGCCCTTTTAGAGTGACCACACGGGGCATTCGATCCTCTACACTTTCCAACAGCCTACAGTGCTGAGTTAAATAGTTCTCATGTTTCCTTTTATTATCCATATAGACCAGTGCAAAATCCAGTTGAGGGAGTCATGTTTTGGCTAGCTTGCATAAGGCTTTAAATTTTTTTAAGCAACTTCTCAGCTAAGTATGGCTATGCAAACCTTTAATCCTAGCACTCATGAGGCAGAGGCAGTCAGATCTCTGTGAGTTTGAGTCCAGCCTGGTCTACACAGGAAGTTCCAGGCTAGCTGGGGCTACAGAGGGAGATCCTGACTCAAAACAAACAAACAAACAAATAAAAACAATCCAAGCAAACAACAAACTAGTGGTTAAGCAAACTAGTATTTATTGATTATTTTTTTAAAAAAAAGGATAAACAAAATCTTGTTTGCACATTTCAATTGTGGATTTCCAGGTAGAAATACTGGCACGTGCTATTTGAATAATCCCAAAGGACAACTGGCTGAGTGGCCCCTAACAGCTCAGAAAGGCAAATGCCCTATGAGCTCACTACTATGGGATCTCCACAGGCATCAAGTTAATAAAGACAAATGAGATTAGCAGTCTGCAGTCCTGAGTGGAGGGAAAGGATTGTTGGTTGGGTACAAAGTCTTAGTTTTGCAAGATGCAAAGAAATATAACTGAAAGTTGGTTGCACAATTGTGTGAAGTACTTAATATTGTGAGCTATTATGCACACTTAATGATTAAGATGGAGGGCTCAGTGGGCTAAGAATACACATGCAAAGGGGATCTGGGTTCAGTTCCCAGCACCCACACAGTGGTTCCTGTAACCACCTATAACTTCAGTTCCCAGTCTCCTTGTCTAGTAGATACAAACTAAAAGACATACGCATTCAAGCAAACACTTAGATACATAAAATAAAAATAACTCTTTTTTTAAAAGATGGTGTAAACTCTATATTATGTATATCTAGTCCAGGTTTAGAATTTAGTTGACAACTTCAAAATGGGATAGGTAACAGGAAAGAAAAAAAAAAAAAAACAACAACCAAATTTCCAACTTCTCTTTAAAACTGAAACCATATGGCAATAATGATATTATGCTACAACCTGGCACTGGCCAGCCAGAGGAAGAGTAACCATTCCTCTCAACAGGTTCTGGGTCTCCCCAACTCCCAGCATCTTTTGGTGTATAAGGAATGCTCTGAGTTTTATCTCCAGCACAAAGGGAAAAAGAAAGGGAGCTTATCGTATCTATCTGAATATTGTATTTGTAAGTTAAAGAAGAAACCCTATGCAATTACTCTATGAACATGGAAAACCCATTTGAGAAATTCTAGTACTGATTGGGTGGGAGGGGAGCAAGAAAGGGAAAATAAACAACTTGTGGCCAACTATGACCAGCTCAGACTTTCCTCCACCTGAAATGGGGCTTACAAGAGACCTGCCCACCTAATGCTGAGAAGGAGCACTTCCCCTGCAATTACAAACGGGAGACCCCTAACTGCTCTCCTCTATCCCACCCAGGGTGTCACTAAAGAACTCCCAGGCAGCACACAAAGAAAGTGAAGGAAACAAAAGACAAGTAAAACTGAAGGCCATACAACCTGCCCATTTCTCCCAGATGGCACAGTTACCTGTGGCCAAGGCTGGCACCTAGAGAAATTTCCATGACTAAGCCAGGTGGGGTACTCCCCAACCCCCACTTGCTTATGTATTAACCACTGTTTTCCCTACAGCAGGCAGAGAAGCCACCACCACACAGACCATCTAACCCACAAGCTGAAAATATCAGCTAAAGGACTCTGAAGAGAAAGGTTTCTAACCCCTGATCGATGTAGACAATCTGATTCAATCTGTAATATTACAGATCACAAGAATGATGTCCAGAAATATACGTATTTCTATCCACTTATAATCGGTAGTCAGAACTGAAATAAATGCTGAAGTAGCATTTATTGAAGCATCAAAAATATGTACTATTGAAGACTAAACGTGACCACATGGTAAAAGGAAAGAATGGACTCTTGAGAGTTGTTCTTGGTCCTCCACAAGTACTCCCTGATGTAAACAGGCCCCACCCACCTCCCCCACACAAATACTAAAACAAACCAATTAAAAGGAAGAAACAAAAGCTTTAAAGATTCACCTTATCTGAGGGCAGAATATCTCCATCCTGTAGTGTTGGGGATAGAAGCAAGGACCCTGCATAGGCCAGGTAAACTGTACCACTTAGCTAGACCAAGCCTCATAGGCATAGTTTTTAAACTCTGTGTCTAGATATTTAATATAATCCTAACCAAAATTCCACCTTAATTTTGTAGCACCAGAGATAGTAATTCTAAAAGTTTAGTTAATTTTACTGATCTCCAATGACCAAAAAAAAAAAAAAATTGAAGATGGAGAAGCTTTATATCTAATTTTCAGACTTATCAATTTCCAATTACTAAGGCAATGCAAGCCTACTCTGGGAACAGAAGAGACAATCCAAATACGCATATGCACCTCAAATACAACTCGTTCATGCAGACAGGGACACAAATACAATCCAATGGAGAAATGAAACATTTTCAATAAATGGTAGAAAAATAACTAAATTTCTATATTAGATGCAAACAACAAAAGACAAAAACAAAAGCCAACAAGAACACAGGTTCATGTCTTTAATCCCAGTACATGTCTTTAATCCCAGCGCTGGGGCAGCAGAGGAAGAGGCAGGCTGGTCTGTTCCACCTAGCAGCCTGGAGTATATATGAGACTGTTTCCCATACCTACCCCCACCCCCAAAAATATTCAAAATGGATTGGAAATATAAGTAAAATCACAAACTACAAAATTTATAGAGACAGGAAAAAACCCTTCTGGCCCTCCACTGCATGAAATGTGATAACAAAACATGATCCCTGTGTAGATACAAGGACTAATTTGGACAGCAACAAAATCCAAACTTCTCTTCTCTAAAAGACACATAAAAGCATGAAAACACAAGGCATGGCCTGAGAAATAATACTTGCAAACGAAATATTTGATAAAGGACTTTTATTGAGAATATATAAAAAGTGTTAGAAATGCATTAAGGAAATACCCAGCATAAAGGAGCAAAACATTTCAATATACACTCCAAGAGAGAAGACACATGAAAGGGCTCAACATCATCTGCCATCCATAATCAAACACCACGATTCACTATTAAAGATTACAGTTAAAAAGAGTAGCCAAGGGGCTGAAGAGAGTTCAGTGGTTAAAAGCACACACTGCTGTCAAGGTGGACCTGAGTTCCCAATGACCACATTAGCTAGCTCACAACTGCCTGAAACTCTTGCTAACAAAGATCTGACACTTCCAGCCTCGGCTGGCACCAGGACTCACTAATGTGTGGGTCTATACCCTCCCACAGGCATACATAATCTTAAAAATAATAAAGGACTGGCAGAGTCCACGCTTGTTGAGGTCTCATACACCACCAGCTGGGGATGCGAAATGCAACAGGCACTCTGGAAATGCTGGTGTATTTATCGCTTAAAATTTTCAGATGAAGTAACAGTTAGCCATTCGGCCCCTCGATACTCACGGAAGAGAAACCAAAGCCCCAAATCCATATGAAGATTTACTTGTAGATGTTCGTAGCAGGACCCAAATAGAAATAACAAAAATGTCCATCTGTAGAGAAGTAGGTAAATGATGGTATCTCCATATAAGAAACACGATTCTACTCGGTAACTACAGAGGGAGCTGAGCTACATGCTACAACACGAACGAATCTCCAATAATTACGCCAGTGAATAAAGAAAGCATAATCCACTGTTCTGCTTTAAGCCAGACTGGTTCCTTCACGAAAAGAATACATATCACATGACTTCGTTTGTGTAAAATAGCCACGAAAAGCAACTTAATGCATAGCAATAAAAAATATATTGGTGCTGGAAAGATGGCTCGGCAGTTAAGAGCTGCGATTGCTCTTCCAGAGGACCAGAGTTCATTTCCCAGCACTCACATGATGGCTAAAAACCACCTGTAACTACAGCTTCAAGGGATCTAATACCCTCCTCTATCCTCTGAGTGCACCGCACATACATGATGCACAGACATACATGCAGTCAAAACACACTAAATAAAAATAAATCTAAAGAAAATTTTAAAAAAGAAAATATGTATCATTGTGTGGGAATGTAAGTACAGGGTGCAAGAGTGATCGTAAACAGGTACAAGGAAGCTTACAGAAACAAAACCTGACTGTGGTTTAGTCTCCTCTCCCACCTCCCTGCCTTGTTACACTGAGTGGTTTAACTCCTGACTCCCAGTTATTCTTTTGTTTCAGTTTTTCAAGCAGACAGGAGCAGAAACATATACATCTGGGCCTAGGCTTTGATCACTCTTAGTCATGGTGATGGCTTCACATTTTTTCACACACTAAATACGTGCAAGACATTGTTTATCAAATCTATCTCAATAAAGAAGTCTTTTAAAGACCTTTAATGTATATGAAATTTTAAATGTTTTTAAATACTCTGGTGCATTAATAAACACAAGTTTCATACAATTGAGTCTACACAATACATGATCAACATTTTAGCCTAAAATTTTCCACTTTGGGTTTCTTTTTCCTATCTCAGTCTCCACACAATCAAGCCAACATGTATTCGTAATCTCTTCAACAATCCTAATGGAGATTTTCTAAAGATTGGTTTCAGGGCACTAAGGTAATCAACATAACTACATCAGTATTATACTGTATCTGGCATTCTAGCATGAAAATTAGTGGCGATCCTAACAATCCTATGTAGATACTAGTAATAAATCACTGTGCTCTCTTTCTGGATTCCCGTTCTAACAGACTCAAGTTAGGTCCACTGCTGCCATTCCAGGAGTTTAGTGGAGGCTGCTGAGTACAGTAAGCAAACACTTGATTCTCGCCATAACCTGGCTTTCTCTGCGTCAGCCTGTTGCCCTAGCTCCAATGAAAGAAAATGAGCGCTACATTTCTGCCCTTGAATTTAAATAATGGTTTCCTCTAACAGCCAATTTAGGACTCATACATTCCAGGAATTCTCCTATTGACTAACTCAGGTTGTAATAAGCCTGACTTTTTCTGAATCCGGTCAACATTCTTCTGTGCGAGACATGACCACACTCATTATCCGCTGCCAGGATTATCCCTGGAGCATCTCTCTGCTCACCTGAAGAATGGCTGAGCCAATATCTATATTGAAGAGTTGTCACTGGGGCTAGAAATGATGTACGGTTATCATTGAGATGTATGTTCCAGGAACAAAGACTTGTTTAATTTATATAACTTAAGCATTCAGAATAGTGTCAGCATGCAGTGTATGTTCAATAAATATCTATTAAATAAAGAATATGTAAAAGGTCTTTTATATATTACAACACACACAAAAAGGGAGTTTAATCCATACATACAGTCAGCGTTATTTATGTAAGAACCGAAATCATGGATTCACCTTAGATATTTTTTATATCAGGTAAAATCATAATTTCTATGTCAGAAGTCAAGGATGGAATCAAACCACGGGGAAGCAAATGATGCATGACCAACGCACTCCAAAGAGGAAAAAAAAAAAAACTTTAGTAATTTCAAGTAAAAGTGGTCAGCACTATATAGATAGATATAGACATAGATATACCAACCATAATCAATGCAAGGAGTCTTTGATGAACTCATGTCTTGGTTACTTTTCAACTGCTCTGAAGAGACACTATGACTGAGACAATTTCTAGAGGAAAGTGTTACGGGAGCTTACAAGTTCAGAGGATGAATTTATGACCACCAAGGCAGGAACATGATAGAAGACAGGCATGGCCTTAAAGCAGCATCTGAGAGATCACATCTTGATCCACACAAGCACACTGAGAATGGTATGGGCTTTTGAAACCTCAAAGTCCACTCCCAGTGACACAGCTCTCCCAACAAGTCCACATCTCCTAATCCTTCCCAAGCAGTTCCACCAACTGGAGACCAAGTATTTGAACACACGATCTTATGAGGACCATTCTTATTCAAACCGTTAGTGGGTTTTATATGAAGGTAAGATCAGTACCAGAGCCATGCTGAAATTCAAAGACATCCTAGGAAAAAAAGACAAGACATAATTACTATCTACCGTAACTTAAAATATTATATTTTAGTTTTGAAATTTTATATATGTTTTGTTTGTTGTTTGCCTGCATGTGTGTCTATGCACACGTGAGGGCTTGTGCTTACAGAAGCCAAAAGAAGACAGTAAATCCCCAGAATTGGAGTTACAGACTGTTGTGAAGAGCCAGACAAGGGCTGGAAATTAAATCAGGGTCCTCTGGTATATCAGTCAGTACTCTATACTGCTAAGCCATCTCTCCAGCCTCTTAAAATGATGTTAAAGCATTACCCTAAAGGGCAACATGATTAATAACAGTGCATGCCTCTCCTTCCTTACCCCAACCCGCCATTGGCAAGAAACCTAAACCTGCCTTAGAATGTCCTATTTAAACTCTCCAGCGTGTATAACAGTCGGCTCTGCTTAAGCTCAACGCTGCCAGTCTGTTTCCAGTGTGAGAAAAGCTCACTGCTTCTGCAGGTGAGCCCCAGGATGAAGGTGGCTTATGTCAAAGGAAGGCCCCTCAGCTCAGTGAGGTAGTGCTGTGAGGAGATTTATGTCTCCCTGTGTCTCCCAGCTCAGTCCCTCTTCTGGCACAGCCCCTAGGCATTTGAGCCCAGGCACACAGCTTCCCCCACGAGTGCATTCCTTCCTGTGAGCGGTGCATCACACCTGTCTCAGGGTGTCTATCTCAACCTCACACATGCACACACTTGGCTTGTGTCACGTGAATGAATAAATGTCGGGATAATGTGGCTCTCCTGGGAATGCAACACTGCGCACCGTACCTTGGCTCTCTCTCCAGGACCCTGCAAGCTGAGGGAGGGTTCTGCCCATAGTCAGAAACCCCAGCTCGCACAAATCACTAGCAATGTCCTCAGACCGCCAGGAACAAAGAGGCTCTGGCACCCAGGCTGTGCATGGCAGTTGCTTTCCTTAAGTAATCACATCGTGTTGCTTCTTAAAAGTTCACAGTTTTATCCCGAGACGAAGGAGCACCATTTCTGCCAGGAATCACATGCAGAAACATGGTTCTGTTTTGTTTCTGGACATACTGTATTTGATAAAATTAGAAGGAAGTTGTCATACCAGCACGCTCACAGGAGGAGGAGGGGGTTTCAGCTAGCTAGAAGATGCCCAGTAAAGAAGACATAAAAAAAAAAAAAAAAACAGTTTTTGCAGGTTCCAAATCCCACTTGCGACACTGATCCGGCACCAGAAATGGAGGAGCTGGGTGCCAAGTGCTATTGAGCACAATTAATACTATATGAAAACTTGGTCACAAGGGACAATGAAGTCTCCCTGGTCCAAGAGTTTCTCAATAAGAACAGATGCCGCTGCAAGTTCTCTTAAATCTGCTGCATTCTGAAGTCCACAAAACACAAGACACACTGGGCACTGGACCACAGTATTGGACAACTGGGTCAATGTGAATGTCCATAAGGTGAACAGTCTTGAAGTACTACCCAGCCCCACTGCTGTGGGAGTCCTGAACTCAGAGTATCTGTTTCTGTGAGGTCAATGCAGGTATTTTTGAGACAAGGTAACAGAAACTTAACAAAATCTAGTGCCACAATGGCACTGAGGTCAGGAAGACATTGGATGGGACCCTTCAGCAAAGTTTCTGCCATGGTTCCACACAGCACCTTCTGCTGCCCATTGAGCCCAATCACTGAGTCCAAGACAAAGACATATGTGAACTTTGTACAGCTCCTGTCTGCGGTGAGTGGGGCAGACCTCTCCACCTGCTACCAGATGCCATCTCATCAAACTTGCAGAGGCTCTGAAAGTCAAAACATTCAGTTCTAGAGCCAGCGAAGAAGGTGAATGAAGCAGGACTCGTAAAGACCTCACTAAAAAAGAAAACAATACCATGTTTCCCAGGACTTTGACTGGGTTATGATCATGGGATCTCCAACTACATCACACAGTAACATGGAGACACTCCGACAGCTCAGGTCAGTATAGTGCCTGCAACTGCTACTCATCTTAGAGGAGAGGAGAATGGAAATACACAGTCCATCAACTGATAAACAGGTAACGAATGCGTGGTACACTTACACAATGGAATAATATTCAACTGAGGGAAAATGAAATTTGCCGGTTAATGAATTGAACTGGAAACCATCATCTTGAGTGAGAAGTCAGATGCAGAAAGACAAACCACATGTTTTCTCTGAAATAGAGATGCTAACTTTTGATCTTCAGTTACGTGTGTTTCATTTGGAATGCCCATAGAGGTTAGGACACTCGTAAAGGGCCAGGTGGGAGCAGGGACTCTTTCAAGCAAGGGGAGACAGAATATAATGGTCGAAAGAAGAGAAAAATGGAACAGGAGAGATTAAGGGAGGTGGGGTAGGAAAGAAGGGCAGATGAGGGAATGCCCAGAGCAATAACTAACAAATTTTTTTGTTAGAAAAGCCCCCCCACACACAATTTATTTGGTAGCACATAACCACGTGCTACCAAATAAAAACCCCAGCTCAGGAATGGGTTACTTCTTTGTGAGTTGTTGGTCAACGGGGTTCCATAAGTCTACAAACATTCCAGATTATTATCATTGATTTTGGTCACCTCTTTCCAGAATTTGATGGTAAGATCCTATTGATGAAGGCACCATACTCCTGATTCATAAAACATAGAGGTTAACAACATGGCTGCCTAAACAAAACCTGAACAACTCCAACTCCAGTTGACATCCCAACATAGGAAAAATCTTCCTCAGGGATGAGGCCCTTAACTGATTATCTAATACCAAGTGGTCAGCCCTAGAAACAAATGCATATCATTTATGCCTATATTTGCATATATATCTGTGCTGGATAGTTTTATGTCAAGTTGACAAAAGCTACTCATCTGAGAGGAGGGAACTCAATAAAGATAATGCCTCAGTAAGAGAGGGCTGTAGGCAAGCCCGTAGGGCACTTTCTTGATTAGTGATTGATGGGGGAAGGCCCAGCCCATTGTGGGTGGTGACACCCCTGGGTTCTATAAGAAAGCAGGCTAAGTAGTCCAAAATGAGCAAGTCAGTAAGCAGCATCCCTCCATGACCTCTTCATCAGCCCCTGTCTCCAGGTTCTGGCCCTGTTTGAGTTCCTATCCTGACTTCCTTCAGTGATGACTATGATGTGGAAGTATAAGTCAAACCATTTCTTTCCTGTTACTGTAGTCATGGTATTTCATCACAGCAATAGTAACCCTAAGAAAATATCAAGAATAACTAAAGAAAAAAAGGACATGAATGAGAGAAAGTGAGAATGGAGCACATGAAAGCCATGAGGAAGGGGAAATGTTGCAATATTTTCATTAAAAATTTAACAAAAGAACAATGGAAATCTATATTGGAAAGCGCTTGCTGGCTTTTGCAGTCCTGGAAGGTGCTAGGCATGCCGCTTTCCTGTAATGACCCACCACTTCTAGGGAAGTAATCATCGATCTCACCCAGCTGTGAACCCTGTGAGCCACAATAACAACCTGTCTGGCAAGAGGAGCCCAATGGCGCAATAGTGGCACTCATAGTCCGAACATAACCAACCCTTTTCCCATTGGATTGAATTTCATATGCCTGGCACTGTTTATGAGATCAACAACCTGTGGCAAGAGAAGTCACAGGTCCTAGAGGAAACCCACTAGCTCTAAAACAACTAATGACATTGCTATACCCAAAGATCAGTGAATCTCTCAACCCTCACCGGAGAGTATTCCTACATTAGAAAGCAATTAGTAGAGACTACAACTAGTCAGTGTGTGGAGAATAAGAAACTTCAGGATGCTGAGCCCTCAATGGGACATCTATATCACACCGCTCCCTTCAAGGGTCAAAATCTTACTGGAAGGGGGAAAGAAAGACTTTAAGGGCCAGAGATGATGGTGTATTACAAGGATGGCTTATTATTATAGGGTTTGTTAGTTTTGTTCTGTTTTTTTTGCATACAACAAGGCAGATGTACATAAGAACTCATAGCAACTGAGACAGCATGCACAAAACCTGGGCAAGTTCAGGCTAGACAAAACTCCAACAAGTGGGGCAGGTGGCACATTCCTCCTCTACTGAGGAGCTATGTGATAGCTTCGGGGAAAGACAGTCAACTCAATGTGTGACCTCTGATGCATTCCTATCCTGCCTTCCAGGATAGGAACCACACACAGGAGTAGTGGGTTACCACAGAACTGACTTAACTTATGTAAAACAGAGACAGAGAAGGAAACAAAGCTGGGTAGGCAGTGAGGTGAGGGTAGACCTCAGAAGGGCTGGGAGAGGAGGTGACTATAATAATACACTGTTTGAAATTCTCAAAGAATAAAATATTAGATTTTAATTTTTTTTAGTTAATAAAAAATAAGAAAGATGGGGTGTAGTTTAGGAACAGAGTGTTTGAAAGGCCCTGAATATCATTCCCAGCCATGGAAAATGAAAAAATAATGGTTATTCAAACTTGACAAAGTCACTTACAGTCTTTATTAATGTATTTTTTTATTATGATAAAACTATAATGGTCACACATCTTCTTATGACTATCAACCAGAAGTGGTGGCACAAGCCTGCAATCTCTGTGATCCATGCACTCCAGAGGCAGAGACAGGAAATCTCTGAGTCAAGGTCAGTCTGATCTACACAGAGAGTTCCAAGGCAGCTAAGGTTACGTAGTGAAATCCTGTCTCAAAAAGACTTATCAGTTCCTCAAAACAAAACCTTTTTTTTTTCTGTCCTATTTACTGGTCCATCCCAAGATTGAGTCTGAATCTATTGCTGGGTAAATGCTCCCAAATAAATACATAAATAAAGAGATAGATAGACAGGCAGACGGACGGACAGACAGGCAGGCAGGCAGATAAAATGTTTGGCAAAGAACCCCCACACACACACAAGGAGAAAATACCTATAACGAAGCAAAACTCTGTATCACTGAACAACAGAGAAAGCAACTGATAGCTCCTCTCAGACATTCCAGAATGTATTCTAGACTTAATTTGGGACTCAACTATACAAAGTATTTATATCCCTTTCCCCTGCAACTAGCATTATATTCCCGTTGGATGTCAGCATCCTCTCAGGTTCTCTTTTGCCTCAAGAGCATTGTCAGCTAACAGTGCCAAAAGTGAGGAAGAGATTCAAAGTTAAACACTTGAGGAGCTGCCCCTCTGAAGTTCAACTTTGGTGGAATAAAAAAGACCCCTAATGAGATAGCTCTCCCTACCACAAGTCACGTTTCTTAAGCAAGTCAAGCAGAGTGAAGGCTGATCACAGGTGTGTCCACCTAGAAAGATTTTCTACCAAAGAACAAATAGCAAAGCGAACTAAGACAACACCACACAAAAGGTCTAATCAAGAACCCTGGAATCCTATAGGACAAGAAGCCCCATAACTTCACTCATTTCCTTTCTACATTTTTTTCTTACAAAGCAGACAAAAATTTCTAAATATGAACGCACACATCTCAATGCAATCTGCCGCAGCTCAGTAAGTGAGAACTGTTCCACCTTTCTTTCGTGTAGAGGACAAAGCCATGCCATCCTTCCTTTCTTCTGTACAGTCCCTCAAACTTTACCTTGAGATCACATTCAGACCTGCTGGCTTCCTCCACATCTGACAGCCGTATGGACCTGCACACTGGCCTTCATCACCTAAGTTTGCCTTCCTACAGTCTGCCAGTCAGAGCTTCCCGAGTTGTCTTCTGAAGTGCTAAGTCACATGGGAGTCTCCCAACACAAGGACTCAGCATCTTGCCAGGGATGATGGCTACAGGGTTGTGTGCGTTCATTAAAGCTTACAGCACTGCACGCCAGCACACTAGAATTCTACTGCATAGTATCACTCCTTTTCAGAAAAGGAAGCTGGACTACAGAAGATCCGAGTCAAATGCTATGTTTAAAAGCCGACATTCCCTTCTGATTACATTCCCCACTCAACCTCATCTTCAAACCCCTCTTTTCCCCAGCCCCACTGCCTTCCCTTATTAACAAAGTCAGGCATACGTCTGTCTCTTTGACTTGGCACTGATTACTCACTAAACTGGGAGCAACTCACTGACACCCTCATTTCCAGAAGGAAAACAAACTTGCTCCAACTCATCCAATCACCTTCCTGGTTGAGAACTGCCACTCATCTCCCACCTACATCCTCAATGCCCTTATCTTGTTGCACTCTGCCTTTTCCTCCCACTTTTTTTTAAATCAACTTCAAACTCAAGAGAACAATTGTCTTCCATTCTCCTATTTGTCGAGAACATAAGAAAGTACTCAGAGATGGCGGTTGTTTAGGAAATATTTACTGAACTCATGAAGGTGCAAGGGAGTACCTGAGCACACAAACACAGCCTTCACCCCCATGGATTCGAGATTACAGTGATGATTGCTAAATAAGTGGTTTGGCCTCTATAGCTTCCAAATTCTCTGTAGGCTGGCCATTCATTGCAATTGCGTGTCTTAAACCATACAACAGTATACTATTTGCTCTTCAAATCAAGCTTAGCAGGAGTTAGTTTGGGTTTTCTACTGCTCTACTGCTAACCTAGAAGGCGCACCCCACACAGCTACACACTCAATAATAGAATATTTGGTAACTGAGCATGCTCTGTGGACAAGGAATAAAGGTCTTGTCTGGGTCCTTTATGAACCTACATGACAGATTTGGGGATGGGAGGGGGGAAAAGCAAGCACAGGGAAGAGACTCGGGCCTGGGTTGGTTCTTCTCCTAATGGCCAGGTCCACGCATCACAGTGGGCAACAATCCACAGTGCTCTTGGGAAGCGAGTGGAGTGGGTGTCTGTAAGCACAGCACAACAGCACTCACTGCAGGTTGAGAGCCCTTGGAACTGCTATTAGACACGTTACATCAAAGGCAGGCTCTGGGGGTGGATAGAAGAGAATGCCGGAGCATTCTGATCATGATGAGATCCAGGTCAAACACAACTTCTGCAAGGAGCAAGCTTTTCCAAGGAAACTGCTGGGATTTCCCTTTGCATTCTTACCTTGTTACCTCATCTCTCCCACCTGAACCTCACACCAAGGCCATCATCACGAGCAGGTATCTATGGCGAGCACACGGTTGACTGGTCCCAAGCCCCTCTTATGTTTGCTTTAAGGGATGCAAGTTTTTCCAAAGAAGGATACACTTCTATCAGAAAGTGAACATTGGCATAGGCTATGACTTTGACTTCTTGAATTTTTGAAATTGTGAGTGCAAATATCACACAAGCATTATATAATCTCTCTCTCTCTTAGAGAGATAATATGGACCCAGGTATAATTTTAAAACACAAAGATAACATTAAAAAATAATTCAAGAGGGTGGAGAGACGGCTCCAGGGTTAACTCTTGCAGAGGACTTGGGCTGGACTCCCAGCATCTATATTCACAACTGACTGTAATTCCAATTCTGAACTCACGGGCACATGCCTACACACATACATAATTTTAAAAAAAATCTAAGAAAGAATGGATCTCTTTGAGGCCAGCCTGGTCTACAAAGCAAGTTCCAGGACAGTCAAGGCTATTATACAGAGAAACCCAGTCTTGAAAAATAAAAAACAAACAGCAAAAGAAAAAAGAAAAAGAAAGAAAACCAAAACAAGCAAACAAGCAAAAAGAAAGAATCCAAGCTAAACAAATAAATTAACTGAACAATTAGTCTATTCCAACTCAACAATGTGTCTTATCTTGTCACCAAACCTCAATTCGGACGTTTCCTATCTGAAATGCCAGCAGTTACCTGTGGCTTAGGAATTACAGACCCTGGTCATTGTGAGCACATGTGTTAACTGGTACATGTGAGTACACGTCTACTTGTTTTCCCAACTCTACTGCTCTTCTCTGAGTCACGCTTTTTAGCTATCTCAGAAGCATTTGAAATTCCTCCTAATTTAGGGCAGCCTTCGTCTCAGCCCCCAGCTATTTCTTGGAACAGTTATGACATGAAGTGACAGTGGGAATGGGCTGCTCTGTGGACGGGAGCTGTACTGCAAACAGTATTTGTGCTTTTCTGATCTCTAAGAGCAACTGTTTCCTTAAGCTTCCTCTTACCGGTGGCATTTCTTGCAATGACATACTAATGTATGTTGACTTTAAAGTATTCAAACAGCTATACCAACAACAAATCTAACAAAAAATTAACTAGCAACACAGGCGACAGGAAGCAGTAGAATTCAAGAACCATCTTGCATGCCTAGGGCTACTCTCAATGTTCTAGCAAGATGAGGCTTCTGTAGAACTGAGTTCCTGAAGGATGCTCTCAGCAAGGTTTTAAGGAAAAGATCTGAAGATGCATGCAGGATAGGCTAAAATCCACCACCTGAAAGTCTAAAGAGACTCTCAAAGGACCACAAAAAGACCTCTCCTTAAAGGCGAGATTCCAGCTTCTCTGGCTTCTGGAAGGTGAAGTGGATCACCAGAGCATGAAAGGCAGGTCAATTTGGAGAGCTTTTCACAGCAACAGTGGTGCAAAGCTCAAAGCTAGATGGAACAAAACATAATAATTAACACATCCCAGGAACTCCTCGACAGTCCCTTTCCTCCCTCCCTTACCCATGGGCCTCAAAAGACACTTTGAGAAAGAAAGAAAGAAAGAAAGAAAGAAAGAAAGAAAGAAAGAAAGAAAGAGAAAAGAAGGAAGCAAGCTGGTTTAAAGTTAACTTTCTCCCTTCCAGTGGTAAAAAGGAAGGTTGGTTGGAAGTATTGTTCAGCCTACAGAATGAGCTATTATGACCTAGTTCTGCCTTACCGCTGACTCAGCTGAGACCATCTGAAACAATGCTTTTCAGGAGGCCAACGCTGGAGTTGGTGAGGCTCTGACAGGACCCTGCCAAAGTCAGCGATTTCTTAAAAATGAGGTCAGGTTATAAGGAACCCTAATAGCCTTGCTGTTGCTGCAAGAAAGCTAAACCAGCCACTACGTACCTACCCTCTCTAAAAACAGCAAGAAACAATGGGTCACACCCTGGGAGAGCTGGTCCAGAAGCCCATTCAGCACAGCTAGGAAGTCATAAATTCATGCCCAACTACATTATTGGCAGATACTGTATCCCAGCAAAGAGAAACCCACAGGTGGTTTGCAGGCTATGGCTTTGTTCTTTAGAAAAGCATTAAGCAGAGAGAAGGCGTATGCAAACACATCACATCCCCAAATCTTGCCATCAGACTCCCTAAAATTAAATCTGAATTTGTTAGCTAAAAGCCATCAATGACTCCAGCACTAAAATAAATGGAAATGAACAACAACAAAAAAAAAACCTTAGTTCAGTGCCTAAAAGCCACACTTGTGATCGACCTACTGAGTAAACATTAGCGGTACTATTCTATGGTCTTCATTCACCCAACAAATCATTCACGCCTTTCACGTGCCAGCTATGAGCCAGACCCTGGAGCTGAAGTGGTAAGCAGAAGTCACAAGGGACTTCCCTTTAGGTAGCTCACAGATCTGTTATAAGGAAGGCAGACAAGCTCACAAGAAGTTCACAGAAATCAGTAATACTCTTTCATTTGCTCAGTAAGTAGTCACTTTGTGTGAGGGTCAATTCATGATACGCTGTTTAACATTGAGTAGCAATTAGCCACTAAGACTACTGTACAAATGATGGGACAGACTTTTAGAGGTGAAACGGTTGGCCAAGGGTCATCTTTATGGTGAGAGACAGAGTAAGCCCAGGTAGGTCCAACTCCTAGCAAAACTTAAACAAAAACCATCAAGAATGAAGGAAGGAAATGGAGGAAGACATGGAGAACCATCTTGATGTTTTATTTATTTTTGAGTATAGATGTCTGTGTGAATGTCTGCACATACAAACAGGTGTTCATGGAGGCCAAAGGAAAACATCACACTCTGAAGCTGCAGTTACAGGCTGTTTGTGAGATGCCTGACACGGGTGCTGAGAACTGAACTCAGGTCTTCTGGAAGAGAAGTATACACTAAGCCATCTTTCTAGGCTCTATCTCGATATTTAAAAAAAAAATCAGAAAAACTAATGAATGAATAGGATTGATGGACAGTCTGTATAATCCCTTAAAATTCTTGATTGTAAGCAATGCAGTTTTCTAAGTGAATAAAGAATTCATACACACAGCTCACCAAACAAGATATATAAGTGACAAATAAGTACATGTGGGCATGTTTAGCATCTATAACAATCTGGAATTAGGACAAATTTCTACCATGGTGTTAGAAAGTCTAAAAGCTATGGCAGGATGGTTCAAAATGTAAAGACACTCGCTGCCAAGCATACCACCTGAGTTTAATCCCAGCACCCCAATGGTAGGAGAGAACCGAATCCTGTATGTCCTCTGTCCTCCAAACATGTACTGTCAAGTTCTTATGTGCACACACACACACACACACACACACACACACTGAATAAATAAACATTAAAAACTATGTGCACATATCTAAATATTTAAACTTACAATGTAGCTTGAGATTCTTTTATTTACAATAATTGAGACAAGACTGTTTCAGAGTTAGCAGTCCTTTGGATTTGAACTATTTGTATAACCTTTACCCAGGGCACATCTCTCATTTGAAAACCCAAACTCTGAAAAAGAATGAAATTACATCATCTTCTAAGTGTGAGCATTACACTAAAAACTCATTAGAGTTCAGCACTGGGATTACTGATGAGGAAGGCTCAACCCATACTAAATATGCCAGGCATGGTGGTGCATGATTTGAACACCAGCACTTAGGTGGCAGAGGCAGGCAGATCTCTATGAGTTCCAGGCCAATCTAGTCAACATAATGAGCTTCAGACCACCCAGGACTACACAGTAAGACCCTGTCTCAAAAACAAAAAAAGCCAAATGCTAGAAAAGACATACAGCAACTTAAGAGTCCTCCACTGCCCACTGCAGTGAGGAAGCGCCACTGTAGAAGTGGGTAAATTTCTCCTACCATTAACCATGGACTTACCATGTGAGCCAGGCATTTACTCAAACAAAGTGAAAATCCAATTTGAGTACTCATGTGGTTCTTTGCCTAGGAATTCTAAGCCTATTCTCTTGTTTTCTGTGGAACCTCCTGAATGACATTATTCATAATTCCCTGAGTGAAAGCAATTCAATAGTCCTTCAGGAGGTAAATAGATAGATGTACTGCGGTACATTCATAAAATGGAACAATACACAGCAATACAAAGGAACTAATAATGCAAGCAACAACAGGAATGAGTCTTTATTATGAAAAAGAAGCTGAATTCAGAGGCTTAATTCTAAATGGTTCCATTTAGATGGCATTTGGGATAAGTCAAAAATACTGGTAACAAAAATACAGATATGGATGGTTGGGGGTGGAAGGATACTGACTACCAAGGGATGGGGAGGAAGGGATTCCTTGGGAGACTTCAATATTCTCCTTGAATGAACTGACAGGTCCAAGATTATATGCAACAGCCAAAACACAGCACCAATTGTAAGTAATTTTTAAGTGAATTAAACTCACTTAAAAAAACTCGATGTTTTTAACAACACCAAAAAACTTAGCATTTCTTAGAAGCACACACACATACATAAACACAAGCACATACACACACACACACACAAATGCACACACTTAAAATTCACCTAAATTAAAGCCATCTCAAACTAACATAAGTTTTCTTAATGACAAATGTTGGAACATACATATTTTCAAACTGGCAAGAAACATAACAGACTTTTTTTTTTTTTTAACACCCTCTTGCTGGTTGGCAAGCACACAGTTCCCTCCAACACCTTCATTCTGCATTCTGGAAAACGCAAACACAACACAGAGAGGCGTCTGGGGTAGGAGACACAGGTTTTCCACATATCTTGTAAGTCACAAAAGCTGCCTTGAAGAAAATGTTTTTAAAGAAAGGAGATGCAACCTCTCCACGAATAAAGTCAAACTGACCACGAAGGAAGTCAAACCACAAGTATAACTGCATCTACTGCCTTGGAGTCCCATCCCTAACCCACTGCTGGGGGACCCTCTGCTCTAAGGTTAGGGATCTCTGAGATCACACAGAAGATACCACTGTGCTCAGTCCCTCGTCATGCTCACGCTGTCCACAGAAAATCAAGCACGCCCCACCCAACAGCTTTGCATCACACACAGTAACACAAGAAAACTCACGAGGAACAACCAGCTTCTTCAGTACACGGCAAGACCAGCTGTCCTTTAGGGCTGGGTGAGGAATACATCTAGAATTCTCCTCTCCAGACACATGTGAGTCTCCCTGGGCTCTAGAGTCATTCTATTTCCTGAACGGTCCCAGAGCGCTGGCTCATCTGCCTACCAAAGACTCACTGAAAACCCCTATTACAAGCAATTCAAAGCATGAAATGAAAATTGATGCTTTCAGCTCATGTAATGATGAAAATGGGAAACTGCCAGAAACTCCGTGTTCCTTAATTTTCCATGTCACATTTCAAGAATGCAGATAGCAGCGTGTCGTGTGAGATAGGAAAACGGACTAAGGGTGAAGCAATTCTTCCCCAAATTTGACCCCGTTACAGCGGAGCATCTGCAATAAAAGTAAGTCTGGTAAGGACGTATTAACAAAAGAAGAGAAAAACAGTCTTCCAAATCAGTACCAAGCAGGGCCAAGAATGGCAAGCGGACATTAAAACAATGCACCCTGTGTCCTTCAGAGTGGATCAGAGCGTACAGGTGAGAGGAGCAGCCCAAGGACTATCTCTAAAGACAATGGAGTTAGGCTAAAATACCCAAATCCTTCTACAGTTGTATGCTTTATAGTCTTAGGAACTGAAAAAGCATGAAAGCATGCGGGTAATGTATTATCTCTCTTCTTCCTTTGAAACAAAAGTTCTCTAAGGGCAAGAATTGTAAACCACCGTACTGCAGGAATATAGCAGACTGCCTGAACAATATTTAATGCATTAGACAAATTTTTTGTTGAACAAATAATGAAAGATTTTAGAAGAAGGATGTTTGTCTTCCTCTACTCGAGTATCATGTTTTGTAACTAAAAAATAAATATTAATACACTGAACTGATTGCATGATAGCCCCTAGAGTCACATAAAAATGTATGAGACACTGTACTAAGCCTTAGACTGATATTCTAGGTAGAGAAAGAAATATTTGCTTGTAAAGAGCCATCTAGATAGTCAGGAACTCCCCATGATTCTACATGAAGGGTTTGGAGCTGGGGTGGATCAGATTACATAATGTACCATATTAAGGTTTAGGCTGGAGAGATGGCTAAGTGGTTAAGAGCACTGCCTGCTCTTCCAAAGGTCCTAAGTTCAATTCCCAGCAACCCCATGGTGGCTCACAACCATCTGTAATGAGATCTGGTGTTCTCTTCAGGAAGAGACCTGGTCAGTCGTCCTCATCACCTGAGACCATGAAACCCAATATGAACAAGTTCAATAGAACCGCCATATATATACAGAACCACCTGTATATACAGGCTACCCATGTGTGCTTCAGCACTGCCAGGACATAAATTTCATTCATTCTTACTAGAACTTACCAGGAGGCACCTATGTTTTGTGTCCAGTGTAATAGTCAGAGGTAGATCTTTGGGGGTGTTTAAATGATGAGTGCTCTAATACATCAATGGATTAATATGACATTATTGGGAGGTGAAAGAGAGGAGGAGGTAGAACCTGGTGGAAGCAGGTCCAGGGGCATGCCTTTGAGAGATCTAGTTTTCCCGCGTCCCTTCCTGCTCCCTGGCTGCTCTGCTTTCCCATTGCTCACCAGCTGGGGATCGTGGGCAGAAACCTCTGAACTCATGAGCAAGAGAAAGCCATTTTACCTGCCTGTCATTTAGTTAGCTATCTGTCACAGCAGTGAGAATCTGAGTGACATACCACGCACAGGGATGGCTTCCTCAAGTGTGTGAAGCTGAGATTTGAGCCACGATTAAAACTGGCAGAGATGGATTCATTTCTGGAGCAAAGCAGAAGGAAGATAAACAATGAGGCACTTCTGGGTGGTATGTACTAAAAAGGACTAAACTCCAACTTACCATCTCCCATACCCTCTTAGGGCAGTCACAGGCTCAAACACCTCCCACTTTGCTGGACATCTCCACTTAAATATCTCTTGTGACCTTTCAATTTCCCTGGTCACTCTTCCTAGAAACAATCAATATGTCATTACTCCTCCTCTCCCTTGTATTTCTCATTCTGTTACTCACTAAGTCCTTCAAACTGAATAATCAGGCTCAGGACTTTCATTTTAGCCATCACTTCCTTGAAATGTCCCTGCATTAACTTCAAACTCTAAATCAAGGGTTAACAAACTTTCTTCAAGCAAATAGCTCAGGGTTGGCAGGCTAACTATACCTATGGCTACACAAAAGAAGGGAAAACAAGAAAAAGCCCATATTCCAAATGAAGACTATATCCAAAAACAAAAACAAAACAAAAACAGACAAACAAAAACTTTATTTGTGAGAAGAAGCAAGCAGTGGGTCATATTTTGCCGGAGGATCAGTTAGATAGCCTCTACCATAGATGGCTGACAGAGTTATTTTCAAAAAATGTAAGCAAGGAATTCCTTCAGTTAAAATTCCTCCAAGATTCCCAAGGCCCTCAACAGAAGTTCTAAGACTGATGTTCTGGCAGGACACAGGAGAGCCACTTCGTCCCTACCATGACAGTCCTTCACAACTTTCATAAACGCATGCTCCACGGTGAGTGACTTTGCAGAAATACAGACGCTCTTCAAGATGTGCACAGGATCTCCAGGTGTCCTGTTTTTCTGTCCTCTTCCCCTCAAAGCCACCAGACCATCCGTGACCTGAATTCCAGCCACGTCAACTATACTCGCTGTCCCCCAAAGACCTTTACATAGTTCATATGATAACATGCCATCTCCCACAGATGCATTTCCTACCATCAATGCCACTGCGTCCTGAGTGAGAGAAAAGGCCACACTTCATGCAACTTTGTCTCCCATGCCCTAGTCCACTATCTTCCTCGTAGCTGAGACATATTGAGTATTTGTCTCATTAATTAAGAAAAAAGTCCTCAATCAACCCTGTATAATTTTTAAAGAAATTTGAATTCACTGGGCACTTACTTTACCATGGCTGTGCCAACTACTTTTAATTTCGCATTAGGTACTAAAACCTGTCCACATGCCGGAATGCACTGTTCTTTCTGAGGATGATATAAGGGCATAATTTAAAATTTCCCCTTTTACAGGAGATGTACTTTAAAACTGCGACTTGGCTGCCTCCCCATCAGTCTTTAATTAGCTGCCTGAACAATGCTGAGTATGTTACAGCCTCCTGCAGAAAGCTAAGTCCTCAGGCAATTAGTTTGTCCTGCTAAATATGGCCCACGCTACCACTGTGCCCATGGTAGGCAAACTCTCACAGAGGGGAGCAAATTCTTACATCTTCCAGGACCAGGACACAAACCTCTGAGGCTGAGGACATGAGAGGCCTGGGTAAAAACCTTTATTTATTATAAATATTTATGTAGGGAGACCATATTTGTACCCACCATTTCTTCTATCAACCTGTGCAACTTTTAAAGGCTGATTCAGTTTGAAGGAAGGTGAAAGGAAATGAAAACTTGCACACGCTGACAAGAATGTGCATTACAAAATTCCTTTGTAAAGGTGTTTCTAATCCTAAAACACGCATTCTCTAAGGCTAGAGGAATGGCTTGGCTAGGAAGCGCTCGCTTTGCAAGCACAAAGATTGGAGTTGGATCTACAGAACCCACATAAAAATGCCAGGCATGTAATCTCAGTGCTGGGCAAGCAGAGACAAGTGGATTTCTGGAGCTCCCTGGCCAGTCGGTCTACCCTAATTGTTAAGTTTCAGGCCAATGAAAAACCCTGTCCCAAGGAGGTGGACAGAATTCTGAGAATGACACCAGAGGTTGCCCATGGACCTCCACATACACCTTTCACGTGCATGCATGTGGACCTGAACACATGCATCCTCATGAACACACACATGAACACACATACACAAATGCACACACGCATAGAAAACACATACCCTTTTCACCCAGCGATGGCAGACACCTCAGAAGTCGAACCTCCAGAAAGTTGCAAGTATGTACAAAGTTACAGCTCTAAGAGTGTTGTCATAGGAGTGACCTAGCTAATGACAGCCTAACTCGTGGCATAATGCAGGTTTCCATAACTCCAGATCATAAACCCCTGAGAACCCATGTTTTGTCTACTAAGACATTTCTCATTCACTAAGTCCTAGCTAAATCCTGACTTAAAACATGAGATGTCACTTTCTCAGCTTCCCCATATATTCAAGCTAAAAACCAAACAAACCCAAACAAACGATCAAACCCAAACAACTACCCTTAAAAAATAAAGCTAGGCAGAGGTGATGCACACCTTTAATCCTAGCACTGGGGAGGCAGAGGCAGGTGGATCTCCAAGTTCAAGTTCAAGGCCAGCCCAGTCTACACAGGACACCCAAGACTACACAGAAAAATCCTGTTTAGAAAAACCAAAAATAAAAAATAAAAATAAACTCGGAGTCACTCTTCATCCCTTCTCACCCTCACCAAAAACATCCATGGCTTCAGCGCATCTCTCCTCCGAGCTTCCCAGCTGTGCTCTTCCACTCCTCCAGACACCTCAGCACACTGCCTAGAGCAGTCTGCATTCTCCTCAGGCCCCTACAATGGCACGATTCCTTTTGAGTAGTATGGTTGGGCCCTGAAATGCCGCTTTCCACAGTTCTCCCCGCCCTCTCTTCTTCGGCCATTCTCATCTTCCTGCTGCTTCTCTGAGAGTGCAGTTAGCATTCCTGCTGTAGTGTCTATCCTGGACAGTCCATCACCAGACATAGCTCCTTCCCTCACGCTGTCAACGTTTCTCTTTTCTTCCCTGTGGGGTCTAACATGACACCTTAAAGACCCTATTTGACACTGCAACACACCCAATCCCCATGTTCCTGGCCTTCCTCCTCTCCTCTGCTCCTCCCCCCCCACCACATCTGCACCATTTTGTACACTAAATAACCGACTCTGGCCAAACCCCCGACTGTAACACAGACCCCATGCTGGATCTTCATCCTTGAACTTGATTGTAAATCCCAAGCATCCCAACGGTTCTCAGAACAGAAATGTTGCAAAATTACTATTTGTTGAACGTTTCAATCCATTTTATGACTAAATGAGCTAGCTCAAGCATGAAGCAGCCTAAAAACCCAGATTTCAATAATGACTAGAAAGCAGGAAGTAGGCAAACGTGTACTGACATGGAAAGTTGCCCAGATGTGATTGATGGTAACAAGAAAAGCCAAGCGGAACTCGTGTGCTGGGCTAGTTATTGTATATCAATATGGGAGGGATAAGGGAGGCAACCCAAAGTCCCAGCATCAAAATGAAAATTAAAAGCATTATACCACTCTGCCCTAGACACGGGGCATTTGCTACCAAAATTTTGGCAATGATACTTTAATTAAGAAGTCAATTTCAGGTGGAAAACAGAAGCACTGATTAAACAGGAATAGAGGCTGCCATGCATATATTAATGGAGAAAATTGAGAGCAGTTACACACACACCTTTTGCAGTACGAGACAGAGGTCAACTGAAATTATATTTATCTTTGTGACTGACCTCATTTATAAACAACCAAGTCAACTTTTGTTTTGATCACACTATAGCTTTTAGGAATAAATTTCACACAAAGTATTTCCTTACAATAATCACTTCTACCTCATCCTCCTCTCTCTACCTTGATTGGACTAAGTCAACATGGGCTCTAACTCAAGCTTCAGAAGCTCAAATCTAGTCTGCGTCTCTTATTGTACTACAGTCCTCACTAGCCAAGGCACAGTTACTATACTATAGTCCTCGGTATTCAAGGCACAGAGTAGGCACACACATGTGCGCTACTTCCGGGTAGTAACTTTACCACTAAACAGAAATGTCAATAATGACGTAAGGGTCCAAAAAGCCATAAAGAAAAGTAGTAAAGGCTTCCATAAACCCAGGTGTTAAGCATCATTAGAAAGAGCCAAATGTTTGCAGACCAGCCTCCCTTTCAGGCCCTACCTATATTTAGTATTTTTAAAGCAACACTCTTTGGCATTGCTCTACAATTAATTAGAAAATTATGGCACTTACTGCTTTTCGGCAAGTTATTTCATATAGCTGTTGTCAAATTTGTAGATTCACATGGATCTAATCTTTACCATGGAACAGAAATACACCCCACACACTAATTCAGCATCACCCTGAAGATCAATTAAACAGTGAGCAGAACGCTAAGTGCTTTATTTCCTATGGCATATGGGAAAACTACCTAGTTTGCAGAAGAGAACACGCATCTTTAAATGTGGGGGACCTGTCCCTCCTTTCTCTATTTTTGAAATGATTTTTTCAGGTATTGGCAGAAGCAAGAGCACTCTAGCACTCAGATCAAACTTTAAATGACTGCCCAGGGTTCCTGGTGCATCCACTCAGTCAAGTAGTCATTCACTCAATATGTATTATGTACTAGGCATGGCACTTAGAACCGGGATCCAGAAAGGAAAATGGCAAAAGGCTCCATAAACAAGTATGTTTATCACAAAGAAAAGAAGTCTATGCCTTAGGATTTATTTCTTTTCCTTTCAGGCCATATAACGGCAAATATCGAAGAGGTTTGAAGTTAGTGGGTCATTTTCAAGCCTGGGGTCTCTCTTCACTCTCATGATTGGACTCTTTCAAACATCACAGCAAATGTCAAACAACATTTTCCCATTGATTTTATGCCTCAATCTGACGTCTGTTGAAACTTCAAAGATGCCAATCTCCTTGGAAGAAAGAATCAAAATGAGCAACCAGAGCCCAAGATGTGCAGAAGGGGAATACACCAAACCAAACTGAGTATCCCCATGGCATCAGTCATCAACACACTAAACTCGCAGGACAAATGGAAGAGCCCTTTTTATAAGTAAAAGACGAGAGGCAGAAAGGTTACCAAAGAGAAACAACACGCGGCAGTGCTCAGGAGGCCATGCTTAGCCGTAATCCCCGGTTGTGAGCCTCTCTGACAAGCTGTAGAGATGTGTTGGGGGCCAACAATGGCAGAAACTTCTCTAGAAGACCTGGGGATCCAGAAGAAGATCTTTGGAGCCACTGTCCCTAGCACTTCAGAAGATGGAAAGCCAACAGGGGACGGCCTGCCGTCTGTCACATGGGCATCTGCAGAGTTCCCACATCAATGGCTGCCAGTGCCGCCTTTTCTTTCCACCAACTTCTCAAAAAATGCTCTGACAGTTTGTCTGGTGCCAGAGGGTGTCGGTATGACTGCGAGGGATGTGCTTACATTCAAATATTTGGGGTCTGATTATCAACATTAGAAACACTTTAAAAAAAAAACAAGAAAATAAACATGCTGGGAGAATAATGGATTACCAAAGGAACTGGATTTTGCCAGAAAAATACAATAGCAAAGAAAAAAAATATTTGAATGGGGAGTTGCCTTTGATTCTGCTTTTTTCTGATATTTGCACCTCTATAGTCATTATTAACTAGAGAAACTCTTTTACATTTAGGCCTAAGTCTCTGCACATTCTATTCCTATAGAAAGTCTAATAAGCCAAAATTGGAGAAACACATTGAACTATGTACTTAGTGGTACATACAGATCATAAAATCTCAGTTGCTGTCAACTTAACTGCTTTAAAGACACTTGCCTCAGGGCAAAGAGAAATGACAACATTTTATTTATTATTTGCTTGCTTACTCATTCATCTTAGTAACTGGCACTAGGCAACCCGTGTTTGACTTCTTTGTAAATGCAAAGGGTTTCTTCTTTCTCCCCCGCCTTTATTCTTTCTTCTGGCCACAGGAGAGAGTGAGGTAGAATGCACTACTGGGCCATGCCCTGGCTGCACATCAGCTCCAGCCATGACTTTCTGGGTACGGACAACTCATGGACTGTTATCTTACATATCACAGTGGCCCATCTATACCTGTGTATCACAGAAAGTCTCAGTGTGGAATAAATCCAGTGCATGGTTGCTCCACTGGGACACACCCTGGGTCACTCACACACACATGGATGCTCTAGTCTTTTTGGGAAAACTTCTGTAACAAACACAATTGCCCCTGCTTTCTGCTCAGCAAGGACCAGCAAGTCTAAGTTTAGTGAAAGAAACAAAAATAAAATAATAGGTCAATTCCTCCTCTGTAGTGAAAACACAGGAGAGGCAGATACAATATCAAACATTTTCTTCAAGGCATTGCCATAGAAACACAACTTGAAATTTGTAGCCTGAGAAACTAGAGAGGGAAGCAAAACAGGAATGTTCCAACATTCTGGGGGTGGGGTAGAGTGGGAGTGGGAGGTGGTCGGAGATGGGTCCTAACAGCAATTCCTTCCTTCTACCCCATCCTCCTCCCCAAAGCCCAAAGCAGAAAAGCAGACAGGGGCAAAGACAGACTGTTTCTGTTTGCTCAGCTGAGAAATGGAGGCCTCAACACAGTGTTGACACCATTAATCTGCTCAAGCTTTCAACAGCACTAAAATTCATAGGCAAGTGTGAGCTAGGCCTTACTGACCAGGTACTGTGCAAGTTCAGTCATGAAAAGGATCCGAACATACATCTGATCAATGGACAATTCCAGAGTTCTGGTAAAACACCAGTTTTCATGAGGACCTAGCCTTATAGATGAAAAAAAGAAATGTAACCTTTTCTCAACAAAACCATTTTTCCCAGAACCCCAAAAGTCAATGTTAGTCCTTGTTAAAATGTACAGTTACATATAAAACCAGTTAAATATTTTCAACATAGGAGTCACACGTCACACGCCCCTTCCCCTGCAAATGCTTCCAGTTTTCATCTGAGCCTCCAATGAATATGTCTGAACCTTTTGAAAACACTGAATAGGTTCTAGTCAAGAGTAGTAAAAACAAGCACGCAAACAAACAACAAAACCAGCAAGGGTTATTTGACCAGTGCACAGTCCCAACTAAAAAGCCTCCTAAATGATTCTCAATGGATAGGGCTCTAGGCATAGGCAACTCTTGGCAAGAGAAAGGGGCCTATTCCTAATCCTTACAAATAAACAAGGCATACCCTCAAACCATTTAGTTCAGACACAAATCCACGCCCTTTGTGTGGAAGGCCAACTCTGTGGCTGAGACAGCTTCCTTGCACACTTCACTGCCCCCCTGGTACTCAGGTCGGACAGATTCTGGGCTGAGAAGGAAGGTACACCTTCCTGCCTCTTTAAAAAATAAAGATCCCAGCCTTCCAGGATTGGCTCATTAAGAACCAGCTAGAGAGGGCAGCCTTTCAGGTCCCAAGCACTCACAAGCCAGACTCCGGAATCCTGTTTCCTGATGCCCACAGACAAGCATACCTTACCTAGATAAGACAGTGCTCTCACAAACACATGTTAATTTCCAGGAAGCAAACTTAAAAAACCTTCTGCATGTACATTCCTCCTTTTAAAACTGGGGGAGAGGAGAGAGGGGATGGTGGTCCTTTCCTTCTTTATTTTCTTGAGAGCTAGCAAAGCTCTTCCAAAGTGCAAAGGCATTTGCCTACTACCGCCAGGAGAAGCAGCTCTCGGTCTCCCCGCCTACTCCAGCCCGGGCGCCGGAACAATGCTGCAACACGCATTTACCAACACCTGCTGGAGCCTATTAATATGCACGGGGGCCTACGGCTGTCCCCCTCCCCTTCCCCTGCCCTCCACACTGAGCAGGCTTTCATCTGCTCCTTTACCATCCATCAGGAACTCATTTCGGCGGCCCCCCTCCCCCTCCCGCCCCTAGTCCCCCATTCAGCAAAGCCTGGGGGCCACCCCTTGCTCTGGTTCCCCAAGCCCAGGCTGACTAGCACACTTTGGAATGCACTTCATTAAAATTTAGCTGCCCGATTCCAACCTGCAATGCGGAGGAGGCAATACAAAGCCCACGCCACACTTCCTCCAGCATCCCCTTCAAAAGCCCCATTGTTCGTCAGGCATCTGCTCGGGAGCCCAGCCTCTCCCTACCCACTGACCTCTGATTTTTTTTCCCTTCCCTGCTTCTCCTCCCACCCTGCACAGCCAAACGGGGCCTGCCTGCCGTTGAATTAAAACGCAGCCTCAGCCATCTGGCCCTCCCAAGCTGGCCCACTGCCTCCCCTCCTCCCTGGTCCACACACCACACATGGCATCTTCACCTCCATAAATGTTCCCACAACCCAAGTGCAAACCTCCGGTGGTAGGCACCCCGGTCGCCGCCTAGCTGATCCCAGTCTTCCTCCAGTGGCCGAGCGTTCGAATCCAGAGGTGGGCAGGGGCCGGCCAGGAGGAGATCGTGGACTTGTACTTGCCTGCAAAAGCCCAGCCAATCGCCAAGATTAATCCTTCCTTTTGTGCGCCTGAAAGAGCCTCCCACCACGCTGGTCCTCGGCTCCGCAGCGGCTGTAAGGAGAGGCGGGGGTGGGGAGTGGGATCTGAACCCTTTCCTAAGCTATCTGGGGGCTCCTCTGCCACCTGACCACCGAGTGGGTTTTCCAGGGCACAGACTCTGGCTGGAGGAGCAGCTGATATGCGAGAAGGGAGAGAGGATGCTCAAGCTTGCGCCTTTTATATCACTGGCGACATTTCTAACACATGACAACAATTTCCATCTGTATTTAAGCCGGGAGTGTGAAAAAAGCGCATTACATCACAGAGCCCGGGTTCTTAGAGGCTGCCGGATATCTAGGCCAGGGGGGATTAGGGCTGCACCTGTGAAGGGGGCGGGAGGGGGCGGGACCCAGCTCGCTCCCCTACCAGGACATGTCAAGTCCCCATCACCCGATTGGTCCTAGGGAGCCCTTGGCCAAGGAAAGGCGGGAAATCGGGTTGCCCCATTTGCTAAGGACTGGCAGCTGAGTGGACAGATGGGCAAGAGCTTGGAGGTATGGTAAGGAAAGGTGGGTGACTCTCAGGAACAGGGACAGATGCCTCCCAAGTCCCCTTGGCCTTTCTCCTAACTTTGAAAGAAATTTCACACACGTTAATTCTTATATTTGCAACAGTTATTTCTTGGAGTTAAAGATGATGGAGAAGTCGAGAATGAGAATTTGAAGGATTCCCCTTCAAGCAGCTGCCTCAAAAAAAAATTAAAATCATGTTCTTTGAGGTTTATCACCTCGTATTCAAACTTACTTTTTCGTTTCTTGGTGTGTGTGTGTGTGTGTGTGTGTGTGTGTGTGTGTGGCGAGAGTGTATCGTCAGTCATTTCTATAGTTTAATTTTTGAGGCAGGGTCTACCACTGAGCCTGAAGCTCACCAGCTGAGCTGGACTAGCTGGACAGCAAGCCTCTTGAGATGCTCTTGCCTCCGCCTCCCCAGCACTAGGACAAAAGGTGCTGCTGCTGCACCTGGCTTTGGAAAGAGAGCTGGGATCTCAGGTCCTCAAGCTTGTGCAAGGAGCTCTGTACCAGTCATCTCCCTACCCCTCCAGCTCAGACATTTGATCGCAGGCCTATTCCTAGTTCAGCGTCCTTATTCTGGGTGGTGAGTGGAAAACATTCCTTAGAGACTTAGAGCTCACTCCAGAGAGTAGATATTTTCTGTTGGCAGTTGAGGAAAACACTGGTAGCACCAGAGTATGCCTTTGACTACAAAAGAAGGTACCACCCATCACCTGCATCCCCATAGCTCCAGAGTCGTATGCAAGGGACTGTCAAGTTAAAACTAGCCTGGTGGTGCCCACTTTAATCTCAGCATCCCTTTAGTCCCAGAATTCAGGAGGTGGAGGCAGGCTGATCTCTGTGAATCGGAGGCCCACCTGGTCTACAAAGTGAGTTCCAGGACAGCTGGATCTACACTGAGAAAGCCTGTCTCGAAAAATCAAATAAATAAATACTAAAGTATCTAATGTATGGACAAGAGACAAGGAATCTAAAACTTTGAGATGGAGAATGATGAAAAAAAAATGGACAGAGAGGATGAAAGCCAAAAGATAGCAAAACATTTGAATATGGGGGAGAGAAATCTGACAGGACAGCCTGGTTAGATAACTGGGGACCAGAACTTTGCCTGGGATGCAGTTACCAACTGACAACAGAGCAGGTGAGGGAAACGGCCAGTTTCTTCTGACTCACTAGGCAGGAAAAAAAAAAAAAAAAAAAAAAAAAAAAACAGCCCTCATTTAGATGGGAAATATCCTTAACAGAAACAAATAATTTTCTTTTTAAATTTATTTTTTTATTTTTAAAAATCTCATATATTTTGATCATAGTCTATCCCTTCCCCCAACTCCTTCAAGATCCTTCCCATCTCCTTCCCCACCCAACTTCATGTTCTCTCTCTTGAAAGAGAACATGGGGGGGGGGGGGAGAGAGAGAGAGAGAGAGAGAAGAGAAAGAAGAAAAAATCAAAATGATTTTCAATGAGCCCAACACCAGGCTTCTTTATGTATAAGAGAAACGCAAGGAGAAGCAAAGAGACCTTGGGAATCTGCTGTAGCTTTATCAGAGAATACACCCTCAACTTCAGGCTTGCAGAGATCAAGTGGTCTCCAACTAAAATAACGAAAGCTATTCATAGAGTGTCTTCTGAAACCACACTGGTCACATATAAAAATAAGAACCACTGTGTGCTTCACTCATTATTACTTGATGTCAAGACCCAGGAAGCAGGAAGACAGGGTCTTCGGTTCATGGTAAAAATGAGGTGTAGATATGTCTTCCTATCAACATTTTAACACGCTGTGAGAAAAGGCCAAAGGGTTTCTTTCTGAACAAATATTTAGCCATCAGACCATGTAAACGTGATGAGCACTTTGGAGGCAGGAGTGCAGATTGGTTTCTAAGGTGGGAACTGGGCCCAAACAAGTGCAACGGCCAACTCTGCTTCTTTCTCATGTGAGTAATGGGGCAAACAGCTTCACCTGGCAACACCTCTACCCTCCCTCTGCCCTGTCAAAGGGAGAATGGAGAGTCCGTGCCCCATGAGGCAAGTATAATGAGTAGGTGGGTGGATGCAGATGGTGAGTGGGTCTGGCACAGACGCAGGCTTAGCGCTACTGCTACGGCACTAACCTTGACAGTTCAAGGTGTGGATCTGCTAACAGGTGTCTATGAATATGCCTTCGGGGACTGGGGGGAGTTGTTGGGGGGTTAGTATTGAGATATCGGGTCTTACTATATCGCTCTAGATAGCTGGAAGTTCTCTATGTAGAACAAGCTAGTCCCAAACTTCTGCCAACTCCCCAGCCTCTGCCTTCTATGTGCTGGGATTACAGACATTAATGACCGTGGCAGGACATAATTAGTGATCATACTCTACTATTTTGATTTGTTATCATAAGGTAGGATCTTACTATGTATTTCATGCTGGCCATGAACTTGATCTCTATCCACTTGCCTCGGCCTCTTGTGTCCTGGGCTCACAGCTCAGACCACCACGCCTGCTTTCCATATGTCTTGCCAGCAAACTTATTTAGTACATGCCAAGAGCATGGCACAGTGGGATATAACAAACAGGGATAACCAATCTATGAGGTTGGAAGCGGAGCTCTGTGGTGACTATAATAGAATTGTCCTTTGATGCAATTATGTTGAATGACAATCCAGGCAGCACTCATAAACTGAAATGCAGTAAAAATAGACATTAACAACAGAAAGGAGGCCAAAAATGGGCACTAATACAAACTAAATCTGCAGGATGGGCCTAGGCACCCACACAGAATGAAACCACAGCCCTAAGTCTACTTATCAAAGAATGAAAGAAAACAACTGAATTATGCCATTTATGAAGCTATAAACATGAAGATAAACTTAAAAGGTTTAAAAAGTCATCTAACAGTGCTGGGAGTATTGGATATTCATATACAAAAGAATACAGTTGCCCCTTTTTACACTACACATGAAGATTTACTCATAAGATAATAATGACAGACAGAAGGCCATACAAATCTTAGAAAAGTTATCAGTCTTTATAGTCCTCAGGCAATGATATCAACGGTGTAGACACGGAAATTAAGCACATTACAAACTGAAGAGCTCCCTTTTTTCCCGAGGATAATCCTACCAAGATAAGGAAAAGAGAATCAATACAAAGGGAGAGAATACTTGTGGATCATATCTGATGAGGAACTTATATTCAAAATATACAAAGGACCTGTACAACTAGATAATACAACAACAAACAGTCCATTGGAAAAACAAGTGAAGGATTTAAATAGACAGCTCCCCAATGATGACACACAAGTGACCAGTAAACACATAAGAATGTGCTCAGTCACGACCACCATGACATATCACTTCATGGGCATGAAGACGTTTTAATCAAAATGACAACTAGCAAAGATGAAACTCTCAAAGAAGAATATAAAATGGGGCTGCCATTTTGGAAGATAGTCTGGCAGAGGCTCAGAAACTTATTTGATATGACAGAACAATTCCATTTCAAGAGAAATGGAAATACATGCCGATATCAAAAGGTATACAATGTATTTGTGATAGTACTCATAATCATCAAAAAGAAGTAAACAGTCAAAAGAATGTGTCTGTGTTCATAACTTTGGCCTTTCAAATACTGTAAATCCCTTCTGGGTTACTCATACTCCCTAAGCGTTGTTAAACTGTGTTGCTTCGAGAATGGTAACAAGAAAATAAGTCATTAACACTCAAGATGGACACATCCAGTGTAAGCTTAACACAGAATCTGAAGTTGTTTGAATCCATGGATACAAGGAGCCGGTTATAGACTAAAAAAAAAACCAAGTTTTTAAAAAATGGGTGATACATTTCAATGAGGCTGTTTTAAAATGAATGGTGTAAGAATAGTGACATTAAAGTGGAAATATAGATAAGAGACTGCAGGCAATAAGAAAAAAAGGATGAAGAGAGGAAGTTTGTTTTTGTTGTATTCTGTGAAAGTATAAGAAAATAATCTTTGGCAAACAAAATCACGAAGAGAAATTGTGTCACTCGCTTCAAATACAAAAGGTAAGGCATTATAAATAGAAAAAATATTTATCTTCATGTGTAAGAGAATGTCATATGTAATTACTAATTTGAAAACCTAGACAGATGAGTTATTTTGGGGAATAATATACTAAGGAAGCTGTCTTTAGAGATAATAGAAAACCAGAGTAGAGAAATGACTGAATAAGATGCAATTAAGATGAAAGAACTAGCGGGTGGTGGTGGCATAGGCCTTTAATACCAGCACTAGACGAAGAGGAAAGCGGGTCTCTGTGAGTTCTAGGCCAGCCTGGTCTCCAGAACGAGTTCCAGGACAACCACAGCTACACACAGAGAAACCCTGTCTCAAACACACACACACACAAACAAAAACAGATGAAAGAACTATTTTCTCCTCTCTGTACCCAATCACTGAAACAAACAAGCAAATAACACACATGCCAGGATATTTTACAGAAAGCTCTTATGCAGTCTTTAAGAGTGTGGTGCCCACTATATAGTCCCCTAAATGGACATTCTTGACTATACATCATGTGTCTTATGTGCTCATACATGTTATGAGCACAAGGTTTGGATCCTAACATCCCACAAAGTGCTAAACATTTGGTTGCTTTATTGTGGCCCCACTGGGAGGTAAGGCAGCCTGAAGGAAGGGAACCCTGAAGGAAGGTGGGTTGATAGGGGCATGCCCCTGAAGGCATTAGGATCCTTGCATCTTCCTCTCACCTATATACTGCTCAATCACCATGACATGAAGAGATCTCTTCAACCAGACGCTTCTCCTTGTGCAGGGACCACAGCCCCCAAAGCAATGGGGCTGAACAACCATGGTCCAAAACCCTCCGAAAACCACCCTTTTGCTGTATGCTGACTGTGTTCAACTACTTTGTTACCGTGAGGGAAAGGCAATTCAGAACACATTGATAAATTATTAGAAAAAGCTGCCAGAGGGAATTTCTGTTTCATTTTGTTTTTTCAGTGCTATGAATTAAATCCAGGGCCCTGAACAAGTACTGAGCTGTACAGCCAGACTACATCCAGCACACAAATAGATGTGTATATGTTGTATATATTAGGAATGGGGTGCTGGAAGCCCTGGGCGTCCCACACATGCTAGGCAAATGATTAGAAGATTTAAATAACTGTCCATGGTTGTCTGACAAAAGGTAAACACTATGGTATTACAAAGGTCACACTAAATTTTTGTGCTTTTATTTTTAATAACAATTTTTGTTATTGATACAATAACAAAACTTGATAATTATATGGGATGGAAAACTCTAAGATATTGATTAATAATGTGGGTGGAATTTCTTGCTAAGTGATAGGGCCATGGGGGTAAAAAAAGGGGCCTGATAGCTGACGTACCAGCATATACACACAAATCCAAAACACAGTAACGACAACAAATAGTCTGTGTCTTAGCCCATTTGCGGAATGTTTGTAAGAAGTAGAAATCTGTGAAGTTTGTGTCACACAGTTCTGTTAGCTGGAGAGTTCAAAGTCAAGAGGCCAATGGGCTTGGAAGTCTTATGGGGACCTTGTCCTAGGCAGCTTGTCTCTGCATGCTCAGAAGGAGGAACACTGGGTCATCATTGGGCAGAGCCAAGACAGAAGGCAGACATATTCTCCTAAGCCCTCTCATAACAGCACTAATTCCTTCCACACTCACAGCTTGACCTGTCACCTAAAAGTCATATATCACACTGGCCATTTGTCTTCAACATTTGAATTGAAGGAGATAGTTTTTAAACCATACATAGCACAAGGTAATTTTTTTTTTTTTAAATTTTCAATACCAAACTTTCCTTAGTCTGGGGCTGGAGATGTAGTTCAGACAATAGCGTGCTTGCCCAGTATACACAAGGCCCAGGTTCAATTCCTAGCACCGCATTAATCCAGTGTGGTGGTTCAAGAATGTTATTCCAGCACTTAGCACTCAAGATAAGGGGGAAAGAGGACAGGAAGCTCAATGCCATGCTTAGTATAAAGCAAGTTCAAGGTCAGCCTCGGATACGTGAGACACTGAGAAAATAAACAGCAGTTTTAAAATGTTATTAATTATAAGCTACATCTTTAATAGGTTTTTTAAGAAAAAAAAGAAAAGTGTAACATTACATGCATACAGCTTTGTTTCACCACACCCAAATGCAGAAAAACATATGTCTCCAAACCAAGAAATACCGGCTTTATAGAACAAAGGAAGCACTGATCAAAATGAAACCCTTTTCAAAGGATTCGACTTTCAAGCACAACTGTTTGAATTCTGCAGCAAAGTTTCACCAGGAAAAGGACACTGATTGTCTCTTAAGGTTAACTTAAGGCTCATTCAGGAAGTAACATATACTGCTGGTGAAAGAGATGCTAAACAAAAGAATGTCAGCTTATCTGATCCTTTTAAAGTTATTTAAAGGACCTTAATGTCAAAATATTAAGTCAAGGTATAACCAAGACGTGGTGGAAAAGTCACTATTGACGTTTTTTTTCTGCATATGGAATCTGGTGACTTTCACATACCATCGAAGACAGATGGCAAATCACTTCCCAGTTTGAATGGGCCACAGAGATGCATCTTCCTTATAAGAACCTCTGACTTCCATAAATGAAAGGAGAAAAAAATGTAACAATTCAAAACGTCATTTTTCCAGCTGGATTTTGACTTGTATTGCCACAAATATATGAGGACGTGACCCCTCCACCCGTCCAGAAAACAATCTCAACGACAACTCCAAGACTTTCCTAGGTTAGCTGGGGAACCATGTAGCAGATGAGAAATAACTCAATTACAAATGCGGTCAGTTTCACCATGGAAAGGAAGCTGCGTAGCAGGAGAGCATTTCCTTACAGTTGTCCCATTTGACAGCACCCTCCAAGGTGGAAAGAGCCCAGCTTCTTTAAGGCCATAGGGGTTTGCCAACCAGCAGGCTTCCAGTTGTTATTGGCAATGGTTCGTGGGAGGAGATTTATGCAAGAGGGCTAGGAGGAGAAAAACCATTCTACAATGGTGCCATCAAAGATAAAAGTTCCGGAAACTCCAAATTCGTGTCAAACAGGAAAGCTGCCGCAGTGGAAGCTTTATCTGCAGGGCCTCACTACGGATGGATTGTTTGACAAGGGCACACCCCTCCATCCGCAACACTGTGCAAGCTTCAGTAAGCCTGTGCCGTCATCAGCCTTAGTCTGCCCTGCTCTGACTCCTCCTGGCCTCGGAACACACAAGGACAGAGGACATGATGCTTGAACTCGTCACATGTGGTACGTTATGGTGGACGCACACAACACCCGTGTGAGGAGTGTGAGGAAGATGTTACAGTGAGTAGCCACAGAGGGGAGGAGACACAGATGTGTAACTGCCGGGGGAAATGTGGTGCAGTACGGTATGCTTCATGGGGGCTGTGCACTAGGCGGAAAAGCTCCTCATCCAGACAGCCATTCATCTCAGAGAGCTCAAGAAATGGCAACAAAAGTAGAAGCCCAGGAGACCAACCAGGCCCCTCGGTACTGCCTGCTCTACCTTTAGAGCACGTTTAAGGGCGCCACAGTTAATGAGGGGGAGAGAAAAAACAAGGCTACACTAGCCCACTCACCATTTTAACGGGCAGGTGAGTGTGCTTTATGTCGGTAAATTCCGGATTGCTCAATGGTAGACCAGTTATACAGCAGATTTATCTCAATTGCAACTGCTCCAAAGAGTGTGGAACATTTGGTGACAGAATTATAGAACCAAAGCCTGCTTGTAGCCACAACACACAGTTGAGGCTGAGTGAGTCTACATGGTCTGGTAGGCAAGCTTAAAACACACCTTTCTTTGTACCCCCGCCGTGCTCATAAATAAGCATCACCGAATTTGACACTACTCATCAAGTCCATGGATTTAATATCAGCACCACCGCCACCAACTGTGTGCCCAGTCATATTTCAAATGTTGTGTCTCTCAGTCCTCTCTCTTAAGTCTATAGGAACCATAGCATATCCTATGTGTCAGAAATTAGGAAACCTCAGGAAAGCAACCTATCCAAGTCCACAAAGTCAGATGGAGGGAGTGTGAGTCCACACTGGAAGTCTGCACTTACGAACAACCCCAACAGTGTTCCGAAGTGTATCAGTGTCCCTTACTAACAACCCCAACAGTGTTCCGAAGTGGATCAGTGTCCCAAAGCCTGGATGAGGGAAGCTGCCTAAAGTCAGTTCTAGTGCCTTTTCAAATCACTATGATTTTGTCCTTACACATACTCCTCCCATCCCACAGGGTTTCTCTGCATAACCCTGGCTGTCCAGGAATCCACTCTGGTAGACAGGCTGGCCTAGAACTCAGAGATCTTCCTGCTTCAGCCTGCAGAATGCTGAGATTAAAGACAGGTTCTATTACAGCCTTGTTTACACATAATTTGAAATATACAAATCAAACAATAAAGTCCATTGTAAGTCATTTCGGGTGCCCAGGTTGGGTTGGCTCAAGCACTGAGCCTGATGCGCAAAGGGGCATCAAGGAACAAAGCCCCAGTAGTCACTGGACACCTACTGAGGTTCCTTCCAGGTGAGAGGCGCCTTTTTCGCTAACATTGCTCTTCTTGCTGCAACAATCACCGCCCCCTTGGAACTGTTATTGCCTCTGTCCTGAAACAGAGCCTGGAGATGGCAGGGGCAGGCATGGTCCCTCTTAGCCAAAGAGGCACCTTCTTCATCCTCACCAGCACGAGCACTCTCCCCGTGAACATCACCCATCTCATCCTAGCAGCCCCCGAAACAGTGCTCACTGCCTGAAGGTCAGCCACTCTGCAAAGCCTCAGGGCAAGGCTGTGTAAGGAAGGTGCTGCTCTCTCTACTTCACAGATGAACAAAGTGAGTCCCTGAGACGCTAAGTAATAAAGGCGGAGGAAGAAATGAAGGATAAAACCCAGGCCCTTTTCCTGCATGCTCCTTAGCGGGGCAGGAAGATGGCTCTAATTGAGTGCCACTTCTACATTTTATCTCAGTGCCCTCTTTTCAGAAACTCACTTCTACTCCCCATTTGTCTCCCTTGCAAAGACAAGCTTCTTAGGAGAATTGATATGACCATTAGTGTGCCTTTGTAACAAAGCAGCCACGTTAGCCCAGTATGCATTATACATGTGACCGTTCTCTCTTTGTACTGCAAAAGAATAAGAAGCAGGTAAGGACACATAAAGAGAATGGGGGCTGGGGGGGGCACAACATAAAAATGTCTTAATGAATCTGACCCCTGATACAAGAATAGATTTTCTTTTTCTTAATTTAGATGCTGCTCGCCTGAGCCTTCTTCATGCCTGGAACAGAGCGCTTACTGCTTTGTGCTTGGTGACTCACACTTCCTGTGTCATTCTTATTGCAGCCTACCTAAACAGCAGGTAAAGCTGGACCCACTCTGTAGGGTTTTCTCTAAGTGTGTGCATATGTGCACGCACGTTCATGTATGCGAGGTGCACTTCTGCATGGGAATGTGCACGCATGCATGTAGAGAATAGGAGACAACCTCAAGCTGTATCATTCCTCAGGTGCCATCTATCATGTTTTTATTGAGACAAAGCCACTCACTGAATCTGAAACTCACTGACTAGATTGGGCTAACCCTAGGGATCTGCCGGTCTCTGCCTCCCCATCACTTCGATCACAAATCAATGTCATCACATCCAGATATCTTCACATGGGTTCTGGAGACCAAACTCGGGTCTTTGTGCTTGCAAACAAGCTCTTTATCAAGTGATCCATCTCCTCCAAGCCCCAGTGATCACACACACACACACACACACACACACACACACACACAAATGTATACATAAAGTTAAGTTTTAAGTTTAGTAACCGTGCTTAAAAGACCAATAAAACAAAACTCCTATCCTATAAGCCCTATTTGCCCATGGACAGATTCCTAGAATGCTAGGGGCTGTTCTTCATGTAACAAGTCATACGTTTTCATGTCTGTAAAAAAAGCTTGGTTGCCCCAACCATATAGGAGGTATTAAATCATACATAGGGATAAGGGTGGGGGAGTAGGGTGTTATATAGGCATATAAGGTAGAAGAAAAGAATCAACACATACAAGCTCTCTCTCTCTCTCTCTCTCTCTCTCTCTCTCTCTCTCTCGTACGCACACATGCACAAAAAGGGCAGGAGAAGGGATAAATATATAAAAAAGAACACAGAAACAAAGCATATATATTACATGGTTATACTTAGATGAAGCTCAAGAAGAAAAATGTGTTTAAATATACAGCATCAAAATCGTGGTTACTTCTGAGAAGGGAACGAAGTATTCATAGTTGGAGATATAAGGGTGTTGAAGGAAGTTTCGGTCCCACCTGGTCCCAAAGAAACACATAGAGCCTTATATTAATTAGAAACTCTTTGGCCTATTGCTCAGGTTTATTACTAACTAGCTCTTACAACTTAAATTAACCCATGATTTTTATCTATGTTTAGTCATGTGGCTTGTTACCTTTTCTCAGTGTGAATTTGTACAGGTGTGCAATTCTGACAAAATGCACAAGGCACAATGTAGGTGTCCACCCTTTGAGAAGAGTAGAACTGAGTAACAATCCAACAAACAAAACAACAAAACTTAATCAAACCTCAAGACCACGGTCCTCAAAACAAAACATGACTCAGTGTCACCCAGGGTCACTGTCAGAAATGTGACAGAATTTCATTGTGTGAGTACACGACACACACACACACACCTACCTACACATGTATATGCACCCATGTGTGGAGGTCAGAGGCCAAAATCACGTCACTTCCTCTATTGCTCTCTACCTGACTTTTGGGAGCCATTCACCTCTGATTGAATTTGAGCTCACTGACTCTGCAAGTCTGTCTGGTCAGTGAGCTCTAATGATCATATTGGCTCTGGCTCCCTAGCACTAGAGCTACAGGTGAGTGCCCCACACTTGACTTTTTATAGGGGGCTGGAGATCCGAATTCAAGTTCTCGTACTAGCTTGGCAGGCACTCTAACAGCCAAGCCCCAACTTTCCCCCACAGTGGTTTCACAGCGTGCCTTATTTTAAGTCATACCACACAACAAAAGAACATTTTCATCTACTACTCAAGCAAAGCTTTCTTTCAAACTTCTGGTGAAACAGATGTGGTGTTTCTCCCTCAAATCCTAATTAAGTGAAGCTGAAGCTATGGAAAACCAATTAGAGATGAAAACATGACATGTATATCTTTTGACTCAGTAGATGAAACAAAGATTGTAGAAGCTGTGGCTCCCATATGCCGCGAGGACTTAATGCTCCATCCTAGGAGATGGGTGAGAAGAAAACAACAAACACACTCACATACACAAGCCAGAGGAATAAATCCCCCACAGGTATCAGCCAGTGACCTTGAAAATGATTTCATTTCCATTCTAACCAAAACACGTTTTCAAAGCAAAGTCCCTAAGACAACAGAACGGCCCACTTCTAACAGGCAGGAAAGGGCAGAAGACCCCAACTCTGCATGAGTCCAACAGATGAGAAGGCTGGAGAGTGAGAGCAGGGGAGAAGGCAAAGCCCTGGGACAGGCCTGAGGGTTGCCGGAGAACACCTTGCTCACGTAGAGGGTCCTTAAAGTCTGTCAACTCGCCTCCTGGGCGTCTTCATTTAACAGGCAACCGAAGCTGTTAAGCATGACATACCGACCAAGAACTGCACAGGACAAGTAGGGCCAAGATCATTTGTCTCAAGTCTCCTGTTCATCATGAACGTCAAATTTAAGAATTTGAAGTCGCCCCTACACACACACTTTTTTTGAGACAGGGTCTCACTATGTAGCCTTGGCTGTCTTGAGGCTCAGTGTGTAGATGTTTGGGGGTTTCTCCGCTGCTTTATCCCATGTCACATGGCACTATCTCCCACACATATTCTGTCTTCTCCACCACACAGTAAACACCCTCAAAGGAGGACATCCACCCAGCGTATTTCTCATACTGAGAACCCAACACATTCATCTGCTGGGTACTGCTGTTCAGTAAACATTTTCCCAGGAGCTACAGAAATGAATGAATAGACATGGGCTGGATAAGCAGATGTTTTAAGTCAGAAAGTCAGGATGTACACTCACTACTCATTAAGGACCAATTATATCTGTTTCACTGTGGCCAAAATATCTGAAAGAATAAAGGACAAATTTCTTTTGGTCCCAGTTTTGAGGGGGGGTCTTAGTCCATCACCAACCACTGAGAAAGCATGGCAGAGTGGCTCAGCTGAGAGAGCTGGAAGTACACGGCTGAAACTATTCGCATGCCATCAGACAAGACCGCAAAGGGGGAGGTAAGAACCATGGGTAGGTATACCCTTCGAATGCTGTTCATAGTAACTACATTCAACAGCTGGCTCCATGTCTAGAAGGTCCACAGCTTGCAAAACAGGCAAGCCAGACTAGGGAGCAAGTCTTTAAGATATGAGTAAGGAGAGGGGGACTTCTGACTCAAGTCATAACAAACAGAACCCTGACTCTTTAAGACAGGGTCTTATTATATAGCTCATTATATAGGGAGTTCCAGGACTGCCAGGGCTAGACAGTGAGACCCTGTCTTGAAAAGGCAAATAACAAACAAACAAGCAACAACAACAATAACAACAAAAACCAAAGATAGAAGCAAAAAATTCTGCCTTTGCCTCCAAGTACTGGGATTAAGTCATGTACCACCACACCAAGCCTAGGATCCCAATTATTTACTGAGCTGAATTAAGAACGAAGAACTTGGGTCAGAGCCATGGGGTGGCCAGTTCCAGCCCAGTCAACCCAGTGGTGCTCTCTGATGTCTGCACTGGCAGCTAGGAAGCTGGCCACGCAGACCTAGTGCCTATGACTGGAGAGGAGTTCAGGTAGTTCTGCACTGGAGAGTCCAGAAAAGATGGTGATCTGACAGAAAAAGAAAAAAACAAAAAAGTGAGCACCTTCCACAGAGTCATGAAGGATTTCCTGAGCAGGGTAGCGTTTCTGTGGAGATGGCAATGGAGTCACCAGTATTCACCAGGGGCCATTTGCAGTTGAAAAAAATTAAAACTTAAGACCCTCAGCTCCAGGCTTGCTTTCCAGTGGTTTAGTCCAATTGGCTTCCAGTCTGTGTTTGTTTTTAAATCACATATTCTAAATGTGATTGGCTGGATGGGAAGTGAGCGGTGTTTGGAAAAACCACAGAAGGACTTCTAGTGATGAGGAAGATCAGAGGAAAATATGCCCACAGGCCTCAACTGTACTGTCCACCTTCCCACGGTCATCTCCCAGAGAAACATAATATAGACCAAGAATGAATCAGGTTTCCCTTTCTCGAGTGACATTCACCCTTGAGTCCGATAAACTGAACCAGCTTGTGTGTGCTTCCCGGCTTGCCACAGAGTGGGATCCACAGACCTGCAAGTATCAGTTTCAGAACCAAGATAGTGTTTAAATTTTGTACTGTAAACAGCCAGAGAGCTGGCTCAGAGGTTGAGTGCGCCGCCCACTGCGCCCAAGGTCCCGAGTTCGATTCCCGTCCATGTGTGTCTGAATGTAGACATGCATGCATAATTAATCAGAAAAAAAGTTAAAAAAATTGTACTGTAAATAAAGGATTAAAAGGAGAAAGAATGAGGAACTCTTTTAATTGGATTTCCAGTAAGTCTGGAGCATATATTACCTGGAAAATACATTATGTCATAATATTTAGAAAGCATCTTTGAGGCATGTACCTCCACAATGAGTGGTAATTTTATTCCACTCTCTCTCCAATTGAGCATCTAGCAGAGTACACACTACAGATCTATAGCTTAGAGGTGGTAAAACTTTGAGCAAGCTCTCTAACCTTGAACGTGGAGAGTAGCAGTTCCCTGTTACAGGACCATCAGGAGACAACTCTACTGTAGTGGAGTAAAACCTGGCGTGTACGGCATCCAGCACACGTTCATAACACAATTATCATTCTATGAATACTTTAATACTCATCTAGAATCTCATTAGCAAATCCTTAGAACTGACTTTAAATGATTATTCTTAACTTAATTTTCTAGATCGGCATACACGCAACTCCACACCCAAAGTCTAATGAAAACACGACAGTTATGAGAGGGTGTCACGTGCTGGGTCTCAGTCCTACTGCACGGGGTAAGAACGGGAACGTTATCAGGCCCAGTCTCCTTATCTGTGAAGGGTAACAGTGGAACAGAAGTACCTAGCTGACGTGAAACACGCTAACGAAAACCCTTAACACAGACTCATTACTCCACAAGAGAGTCTTGTCTCATGCTATGTGCATCTCTTAGTCTCTGCATCATGACCTATCAAGGTGCTCACCAAATCCCAGCTTTAGAGCAATCTAAAGACACCGACGTAAACACAGGAAGAATGAACCCCAAATGGAGCATATACATCCTTTTTCTAATACATAATAAGTAGGTTGATTTATTTCTTCTAGGTATGAGTTGATTTTCTTTTAAGAATATTTTATCTGAGAGTGACTCCAAATTTGTAGATGTCCAAAGAATAAAATGGATACAAAGGACACCACATGCCCTCTCCCAGACTGACCCGCTGTTAACAGCTCTTCCTGCTGGCCTGTTATTTCTTCTCTCTCCCTTTCTGTACAGGCAATATATTTTCAGTTGTTTTTCCTCTCTTGTAAAGAACTGATATTAGTTGTATCCCCCTGGCCATCTACCCATAAATACGGCAGTGCATATTTCCAGACAGGAGCGGTAACTAGTTAATTATGTGTGTGTGTGGGGAGGTATGAGGGGGGCTTTCCTGGATATTAATACAGGGCTGCATGCACTGTGTTAGCCCTGCTACCTTCCCAGATAACTGTCTAATTTTAAAAGCAGTATGCTATTCACTAATATGACAATTTCATTCCCATTGTGATGGCAATGTGATAGGCATTGTCTAGTCTAAATCGAGTCAAATCACATTGGTAAGTTTATTTTACACCTCAGTTTTTCTTTTGTGTGTGTGTGTTGTATGTGTGTGCACTGTGTGAGTGAGTGCAGGTGTGTGTGTGTGTGTATGTGAGTGTGAGAGTATGTTGTGTGTGAGTGCAGTTAACTGTGTGCCACGGTGTGCATGAGGAGGTCAAAGAACAACTTTCAGAAGGTTTTTCCTCCCAAATGGCTCTCAGGGATTGAACTCAGGTCCCTAGACACTCATGATGAGTGTTTTCATTTGCTGAGTCATCTTGCCAGCCAAACGGTTTCTAGAATGGTGTGATGAAACCCATACAGTGTCCTGTAACTGAATGTGGGGGGATATGGAACTTTTGGCTCAGTGTGCAACGATGAACAATTAAACTAAACATGTAAAATATCTGAGGCATGTGTGGCCATGTTCTCCCATGTTTCACTTTGCAATGGCACTGTAGCCTCTGTTCTGAACACTAAATGCAACCTAGCACTGAAAATGTTGTCATCAAACAGAACACCAGCTGTTGAAATAGGAGCGGCGGGGCTGCCTCCCAAGCACCCCGGCCGCCTGGCTAGCTTATGCCCTGAAATAACAACACACAAATTATATTCATTTAAACACTGATTGGCCCATTTCTATCTAGCCTCTTCTAGGCTAATTCTCACATATTAATTTAGCCCATTTCTAATCATCTGTGTAAGCACCCCAAGGTGTGCTTACCGGGACTATTCTAGCCTACATCCATCCTGGGTCGGAGCTTCATCGCGAGTGTCTTGCTCTGAGAGGAGCTGCGTGAAGTCTGAGCTCACTTCCTCTTCCTCCCAGCATTTTGTTCTGTTTACTCCACCCACCTATGTTCTAACCAATCAGAGCCAAGCAGTTTATTTATTGCTTAACCAATGAAATAAACAGATTGATATATGACACTCCCACATCAACCAGCAGCATTGCCTAGGAGCTTGGCTCAGGTTTCAGATGCGAGAGGTTCTAAAATACAGCATGTTTACTGTTCACATAGAGTTTTCCACTCTTATAGGGGCATAATTTAGTTATAAAAAAAAGCCTTTAAATTTTCCCCACTGTCATTCCTCAGCATGTATCAAATGGTGTATCTTGTGTTGAACTGAATGATTTTTAAAATTACTGTTTGAGCTGCTCACTTGAGTTTCATTAAAAAAAAAAAAACGGTTCAATGAGTTTTGGTTTTAGATTAGCTCAGAGCTTCAAAACTTTCTAAAATGGCCCTAAATATGCTTCTGCTCTTTTATACTATGTACTTGTATGAAGTAGCATTCCCAGTACCCAGCATCATAGGACCAATCTGCTGATCAACAATCAAAGACATGGAAAATGCTCTATATCCTACATGATCAAACAGTTAGCAAAGATTTAAGTCATTATATAAGTATGGACAGCATATCCATCTTGTTAAGGCAAATTTGTTTTCATCTTTAGTAAACGACAAAAAATATATAGAGATATATCAAATAATTGCTTTAAAATCAGTTGTTTGATGAATTCTTCTCCACAAATGTCAATTTGTACACTTATTTTATGTATCTTATACCTGGGGTCAGGTAAAAATTTCTCAGGCAAACAGGTTGTAGATTAAAAAAAAGATTAAGAAGCTGTTACCTATAACATGGCCCATTTTACATTTTATCATGTGTTTGTGTGTGTTCTTCTGTATGTATATCATACGAGTATAGAGGATCGTAAAGGCCAGAGAAGGGTATCAGATGCCCTGAAATTGAAGTTACAGGACATTCTGGCCTGCCTGATCTGAGTGCTGGAATAAAACCCATGCCCTCTGTAAGAGCACAAAGTACTACTAATCCCTTATTTCATCATGGTCTTTAGCAAGGCAATCAAACACAAAAGAAAAAGTATCCTTACCTAGACTTTAACATAAATGCTTATAATCCATAAAAATAGCTAGAAAATGTATTTTTGTGGGGGTTTACGGGGTATGCGCATTGTTTCTGTTTTGTTTTGGTGTCGTCCAGGCTAGCCTCAAACTCCCTGGGCTCTATGTTACTAAGTGCATCTATGGTATTGCTGCACCTGCTGGCACCATCCTCCACTGACAAGGGAACGCAGCCTTCTTAGCTTTCTAGCATGAGCTGAATGCCAGCGCTCTCCAGGCCTTGAGCACCAGACTGAGAGTGGTGGAGCATCCAGCCTGTGGACTGAGCAGTTACAGACTGTCAGCCTCTGAAGAGTGCGAACAGCCGCTGCTGGGCTACCCAGCCAGCAGTAGGGAAGCCAACCTATTCATTCCTGCTGTAATGTGTATTAATTTGATTGGTTCTGATCCGCTAGGGCACCCTGACTAACAGCATCACCATGCCCAGTTTTACGTAATGCTAGGGATCAAACCCAAAGGGTAGGGGTGGGGAGCTCATGAATGCTGGGTGAGCCAGACACCCAGCCCTATTTGCACTTGTTTCTACTGAACATGCTTGACACAAGGAGAATCTGTGCAAAATACAATGTGTTTTATTCTCTGGACTGAAATGTTTTTTTAAAAAACTAAAATATAGTAAAATCTTCTCTGACATAATAGGTGGTAAGGGCACTATGGAAACTCTCATGTACCTTCAAAAATTACTGTGAAAATTGCTTTATAATTGTAACGGATCTTGATGGAAAATGTCAGCTAAAATTATAAAGCAATTAAATAAATGAACACAGCTGCCAAATAGATACATTAGGATCCTGGACGGAGCCAAGGACTAAGCCATATGTTATTAAGAGGAGATACTTTATGATTCAGTACATACATTTAAAAAACTGACCTTCATTGTCCACTATGTTCAGCGAGACCGGTTTTAACCCGGGCTTTTTCAGACCCAGGCAAACTGAGACCTCAAGAACAATGGCAATGGGTTTTTGATCCTACTGTACCTATTGGTTTCGTGGGAGCCTAGGCAGTTTCGTGGATGCTCACCTTACTAGACCTGGATGGAGGTGGGTGGCCCTTGGACTTCCCACAGGGCAGGGAACCCTGACTGCTCTTAGGGCTGACGAGGGAGGGAGACTTGATTGGGGGAGGGGGAGGGAAAGGGGAGGCGGCGGTGGGGAAGAGACAGAAATCTTTAATAAATAAATAAATAAATAAATAAATAAATAAATAAATAAATAAATAAATAAAAGAAAAAAAAAACTGACCTTCAAGGAGACGGAAGGCAAAGAAGCAAAGCCCGAGCTTGGGGGTTTGGCGGTTGTTAGAAATGGGTTTGTACTTGAGTTCAATCATTAATAAACTAGGTACCAGCACAGACCAGTGACTGAAGTGGTCCACTCTTCTCTCGCTACATACACTAAGAATACATGAACTACAACAGTAACAGACTACATCTCATCCTCAGAGGGGGCTTCAAACAGAAGGGAGTGGCCTCCTCTCACTCATGCCTCTGTCAAGGGACCAAACAGCAAGAAGGCTCTTGCTGAACTCAGACCCTTGGTACCTGTAATCGTGAGTGATACTGTTTTCTCTACACTCCCTAGTCCAGAGACTTTCTGAGATAGCGGCAGCCTAAAGAGAACTTGAAAGGGATCAGCAATGCTAACTTTCGGAATTCATGGCAGTAGGGAGAAGGACTGGCCTCGGCGAAGACCTTCAGGTAGAAGATCCCAGGCCTGTGTAACATTCTCACACTGCAACACAGCATTGCTGTCTACAGAGTTCACACTTGAGTGCAACCGAGTTACCAAAACAAAACAAGACAGCAACAACACCAAAAACATTTCAGTATAAGTTTCTGATTTTGCGTCAGGCTGGGACATCATAGCTCTCCTAGGACACACATGGTCTGTTGGTCACAGGTTGGACATGCTGACAGATGACTTGGGAAGAGGAGGCTAACTCCCAGACACTCAGTATCTCCGTGTCAAGCACCAGTGACAAAGGCAGTGAGGGGGTCCAGGGGAGCAGAGTGAGATCTGGTTTGAGGTCGGACCCACTTTGTGGTGGTGCTCTTCTGCGCATGACCACACTATTTGTTAAGTAAACTAGATGATATGGCAGGCTAAGGGTTAAAACAGACACAGGTGACAGGATAGACAGGCAATCTCTGTGGACTGTACAAATCACAGCAGAGCACCTGAGACACAGAGCTCACAAAATAAGTGACTATCAATGTTGTGAACCAGATTAGGCTTTGCAAAGAGCAAATACACACACACACACACACACACACACCTTTTCATTTTAGGCAGCACTTTGATTAGATGATAACAGTCACAGTCACAACAGTCCTCAGATGCTTACAGACCTCTCTACAAAATCCAATCAGAACCACTTCATTAACATCAAACACAACCTGAACATCAGATACATATTCCAGAAGACGGTCAGCATCAGCTTCGTTGCTCTTGTTATACTCTATCATTAGCTCTCATTATTAAAGACCATGGGATAATGGGCTGATTTCAGACAAGCCAAGGTGGAAACAACAGCGCCTAAGAGAAAACGAATAGGTTCAAATAGTTCCCAAAGTAATGCATGGCTCTATGCAAAAAAGGTTAATGTTGGCAGATGCTCAACCGTCTATCTGAATATGGCACCTCTATAAATAAAGAACGAGGTCACCCGTTTATCACATCAGATTTAAAATGTCTTGGAGACCAAACACAGTCTCTCTGTAAACTCCTCCAAGTTAATAACCAATACCTCGTAGGCAGGTTACAATGGCCTCAGTATTACAGAAAGCCTTGCTCAACAAAACAATAAACTGTAAAACAGGCTCCTTCCCTCCTTCAGGAGACATTCCTTTGCCTGTGTGGAAAAATTGAGCCCCTCAGAGCAGAGCCCCCAGAGGCAGGAGGCAGGAGGGGGTGCGCTCAGCATTCCAGAGAAGCCACCTTGCTGAATGAGCCTAGAGCTGCATCTTGCATCTCACTCTGACAGCGGCGGCAAGGCAAATGACAAGCCCGGTCAGGTAAGGTATTTATCCTCACACAGAAAGCGGCCACTGCAAAGCAGCCATCTCAGCGGCTGTCACATCAACCAAGACAAGAAGTCACAAAACGGGAAGGCTATCATTGAGGAAGGTGCAGCAATAGAGACTATAATTAAGAACCGCTGCAAAGCGCTCCTTAGCATCATGTTCAGGACGGCTTGGATTACCTGCCAACTCCCCAATGAAGTCCTTACCAGCCTGTCTCTGAGGTTAGCAGCCTTTCAATCTGCAAGCCTATGCAACAGTAGCTCTTAAAGGCTGTGAATGCAGACCCAAGGAAGAAACACCAACCTGCTCTGTTCATTCACTCAACAAATAGTTATCTTACTATTCAGGCACCAGGTGAGAAGTGCAGAGGTCACCAAGGGAGATACGCCACCTGACTTGGCAAAGATAGATCGAAAAGGGCAGACAGACACACAGTAGGAACCATAGGTCAGGTAGACGGTTAGAGTCTTGAGAGCCCTAACAATGGCACCTGTCCCAGTGAAGGAGATGGGGCAGAACTTCAAGGGAGAAGAGGCATCGAGGCTGAACCCTAAAATGAAGTAAGGAACCGGCCAGAGAAGGCAATGTGAACCCACAGGAGAAGGCGTCTGTATGCAGGAGACGGGAAGACGTCTGTGTGGCTGAAGCACTAGGCAGGGCTAGGCAATGGCTGCATGTGCTTCACAACAGCTACAAGTAGGGCAGAAGACAGAATGGTAAACTTAGAACATGGTGAGATGCTGCACATGTGTGCGTGTGTGCCTGCGTGCGTGCGAGAGAGAGAGAAGAGAGAGAGAGAGAGAGAGAGAGAGAGAGAGAGAGAGAGAGACTACATTACATGGTTCTCAAGTGTGAGATAAAGTGGTGCACAGCCAGGAAGCTGCTCATGCCTACAAGAACCTAGTTCTCGTTGAGCGTAGACCACTACCTTCCATTTAACGAGCATCAAAGGGGTTCTGTGGCCTGCACGAGGCCACAGAGCTGGCAGAGCCACCCTCAGACTCTGACTCCTTCTGCATTTAGCTGTCTTTTCTGTGCTCACTTTTCCCCTAGGGATGGGGGGAGGCACTGGTCAAGAAAGACCTCGGCTTTGCCAGGCATAGGGCCAAAGAGTCAAAATAAACACACATGGGGACAGACTATTCCAAGCCAGCCACAGAATCCTACATCACCCTAGTCAACTCACGTTAAAAACCACATCACAGGCAGGGGAGGGAGCTCAGTAGGCGAAGCGTTTACTAGACAAGCATGAGGGCCTGTACCCACTGTATAGAAAGGCAGATATGGTGACACAGGCTTGCATTCCTAGCGCTAAGTAAGTGGAGACATGTGGATCCCTGTGACTCTCTGGGTAGCCAGCCGAGCTGGAATGGTAAGTCCCAAGTCCCAGTGAGGGACCCAGAGGGACCCAAGGTTTCAGCACCTGGGGAATGACATAAAAAAATGGACCTCTGAACTCGACTTATACACTTGTGCATGTGGGTGGACACGCATGTACATCACATACATACATACATGGACACATATACCTATATACACACACACACATACATACACACAGAGAGCACACTAGGCACAAAAAATAAACCTCATTTTCTGCTACTTTATAATTGGATCGGTACAGGGAATTGTGTTGTATCTTCTTTTTCAGTCCAAACATGATTTTCACTTTCCAAATTCCTGATCTACTAGTTTCGTACAAATAGGACATCAGTACCAAATGTTTTTTTAAAAAAAGACAAACATTATTCTTCCATTTTTTTTTAAACCAAGTCTTTTGGACCTACTTTCTAAATAGTGGTACACCTAAAATCAAGCCATGTAGCTCATAGTCAAGTCCAAGAGATCGGGTGGGGAGGGTAGAATGGGAAAGCTTGCCAAAAATGTAACCATGGTAACACCACAGATGCATCAAGCATTGGTGTGCTAATTTGCTTCATCCCCATCTCTTAAAGTGGAATCTAAGTAGGGAAAAAAAAATCACATGGAGAACAATCATGAGTCTGCAATTTCTGAATTCGGCAAAGTTGCATTCAACCTACAACCATAACTTTCAGGCAGTACGTGACTGCTTAGAAATGGTCCTAGGAGGTTCATGAGCCAAAAAGATGAGGTTCTGCTATGAATTCCCTATGACCCTGTTTCCTCTCCTGCTTTCAGAAGTTTAGTGTATGTAATATGGGCCAGTGTGACAGGGGAGGACCAAGCTAGATAATACCACCTCAGTTCTGTTGCCCAGAGCCACATCCTCACTCAAAACTGGGTTACTAGATCAATAAAAATGAAATGAAAATCCCTACCCTATCTGCAAGACTAGAATTCAGAATTGCGATGAATCAAAATACATATGGAATCATTCAAGGATATTATTGGGATTAAAGTTTTCAATTCAAAATGGAAAAGCTGAGATGAGTGAGGGCAACTAAGTCACGTTAACAGGTCACCTCCTCTCTGTGAGATGCGGCTGCCAGCGAGTAAAGACAGGACCACAGAGTGCTGCCCAAGCCCTTTGCAGTGTTCCTCTTCCCTGCAGAGCCTCGATTTACTACCAAGCAAAATGGAGGGCAGGTGATTATTCTAGAAACCGATTTCCTAAGGTTCTCAAATCTATGCAAAGCCTTTGGTCAGTCACACTTGTGACTTTAGAGTGACATCAGCAAACACAGACAGTTCGGCACATTACTTCCAAAGTATAGTGAAAGAAGACCATTTCTATACAACAAGTCACAGCAAGAGGAGGACTCTGTAAATATTAAAGTATTTTTCCTCTAGGAGGTGGTGTCTCAAAAATGGTACCTCTAAAAACTCTTTCAAACTTCAAAGAACCAAGTGACAGAAAGCAGAAAGTAAAAGTCCCAGTCCTAAAGTCAGAATCACTCTTTCCTTGAGGTGTGAATGGAACCAAATGAATGAATGCCATGTCTTCCCAAGATGCAGAGGTAAGATCAGCCTGTTCACAGACACGGTGCATTCATGTCCCACTCTCAGGCAGCTGTCAATTATCCAATCCCAGAAGACCAACCCACGGCCTGCTTGTCCTGACCCTGCAGGTTTCCCTTTCAGAGGCCTGATGGTCTATATCTGGCTTGCTCAAGTTTGGTTACATTGAACATCTTTTAGAATTTTAATCTGTGAAAATCCTTCTTTTTCCCTACAATCCAGATGTGGAGATTTTAAAATCTGGTTGTAGGGATGGAGAGTGACTGTGGTACACCCCCACCGAGGGCCTTAAAGACACAGTGGCTTCCACCCTGCTCAGTCCAGGGTCTCTGCCTGGCTTGCTCCATTAAACACAACGACACTTCCATTTCTAGAGGCTTCACCCCGCCAAGGCTTTGCGAACTGTTTGCACGCTTCAGCCCCTCTATACTTCACAGCAGCTCCATGGAGCTAGCATGACTGACACGGTCTTTACACAGATCGGACAGTGAGCTCACAAAAGGTAATTTGCCCAGCATTTAAAACTAGTAAATAGCAGAGTCCAATGGAAACCCAGTCACACAGTCACACCATGATATCACGCTGTCTGTCCCACTGGCAACCATCATCTGCTTTACTTAGGGCACCATTAGGTGGACTCGCTGCTAAGTGTGCCAGAACCTTCAGCTGAGCTTCCTTCTCCTCTATCCACATATGTGAGCGCGCACATGCACACACAGCAGTGAGACACTAAAATGAGCTACTTACAAGGCACGGCATGGCGGTAGAGGTTGTCCCTTATGGTCTGCTGGAGCTCATGGTCCGGAGACCCCTTCTGGAACCGCTGGTTGAGAAAGTGTCGCAGGTCCTTGTTGAGCCTTCCTCCTGCAGGAAATACATAAAGCAGACGGAGCACATCAACAAGAGAGGGCTTTCCGAACAGTGAGCAGTCAGAGCTGTGTGTGAGGAAGCAGCATCCTGCAAACCCAGCGAGACCCTCAGCCACAGTGAGGAAGGGCTTCCGCTTCCCTCTGCAGGGGATACAGCCAGGGGAAGGCGACAAAGAGAAAAGAGCATGGAAACAACGAAGGTATGGGCCTTATCACATGCCGTACCAGAAAGCTGAGTAACAGAGGATTTCCTCTGGGCCGGGCACTTAAGTGAGTGCCGGTGACATTAGCAGACACTCTCAGAGGGAGAATGACCAGCTGAAACTGCCAAGAGGACAATCTGCCAACAACTGTCAAATAGTAAAGCATTCTTCGCTGGTTACACTTGCAAACCGGCTCAGAACTCCAGTGTAATTTACTAAAGCAAACAAATAAAAGTAAAAGCAAGCAAGAAAACAATGTACAAACAACAAAAAGAAAAGAACACACACACATGACGTTGACACACACCTAGGTGATAAGAACATACAAACTCAAATCACAAGGAGATCCCACTATGTAGTTACCAGGAGAACAGAATTCAAAGGGTGAATAAACCTCACCTGTCGGCAAGATATAAAGCAAGGTTTTATATACAGCTAGTGGGTGTGTAAGGAGGCTCAGCCTCATGAGAACGCAATTTAACAATACTTCGTTAAGACTAATTTGCACAGAAAAAAATGAACAATTTCACTAAAAATGAAGAACATGAAAATAAGTCCACAAAAAGAAAACATAAATGAATCATTCAGCCCTAAATTATAAACAATCCAAATATTTATCCAGAGGCAATGAAAGAAATGCTATGTTTAATGAGTGCTGCACAACACTGAAAAAGGAGGCACTACAAATACATACGCAATATTGGTAATTCTCAAGCATTGAACATTGAGCAGAGACACAGACGGGAACAAAACTTCATCCATGAAGTTTTTAACATGTTCCCTCCATAATAGAGGGAAACAAAGACGAAGCAGAACGGCATGAAGGGAGAGTACTTGGGTCTATGGAGTACATGGATGTTTCCTCATGTACCAGCTAACATAAACATACGTCATGGAGGCTACTGAGAAATATTATACTACATTCTATGTGCCCATAACAACCACAATAATTATTTCCAAGTAAGTTTTTAAAAATAATTTATTTAATTTTATTTTATGTGCATTGGTGTAAGGGTGTCAGATCCCCTGGAACTGGAGTTACAAACAGGTATGAGCTGTCATGTGGGTGCTGGGAACTGAACCTGGGTCCTCTGTATTGAAGGCCAGTGCTCTTAACTGCTGAGTCATCTCTCCAGCCCTCCAAATGACTTTTTAAGGAACAGAGAAGACAATGAACTCCTTGAGGGGCGTGCCAACCTAGAATTGATTGGTTGTGTGATATAACACAGGTGCTACACATCAGAATGCACAGGATCATCCAGGAAACAAAGCTAGGCAGGGCGGCTGCTGAGTGGGTCCCACTGCACTCTTAGGTCATGGATTCACTAGGGAGTCCACCATAAAGAGCAGGGCAAAGGCTGGCAGTGAACCAACACAGGCCCAGGTATGGACCCAGCTCCATTATTCATGGCTCATGAACCTCTCTTCTCTCACTTGTAAAAATAGAACAATGATATAATAGTGGCCACATCACATGGTGCTGTAAACAGCAGAGGGGATGACATGTTAGGACAGTGCAGGGCAGAGTGGAAGCACTTAGTCAAAGACAAAAACTGCAATCACCACAGTGTCAAGTGGTCAGTTTCTGAGGTGAGGGGGAAAAAAAAATAACATCTAGCCCAAACATGAATTAGTCTTCTTTTTCAAAAGTTAAAAAAAAAAAATCACGTAAGTATGAATGTTATTCAGATGGGTTAGAAACAGCAGGAGACAAACCATAAGGCAAGAGAGTTTGGACTAAGGAATATTTCCAGTGCTACTAGAAATGGATGACAACGGTCTTTTTGTGCTAGAGCAGTGTGTTCTTAGGTAAACTGGGGCTGAGGATCAGGAAGGAATGCTAACTGGTAAATCACTGGTAGGTGCGATAATCACACTTGCTCAACTCTAGCCCCAGGGGTAAGGCACTTTTGAATGATACCGAAAGAATAAGGCTTCCCAGTTGTCTACAATCTAGGTGACTCTTGACTGGAAAACTCCTATCAAATGACTGGAACTGATAGGACATTGGCATAGCCAGTGAGGTGGCCCAGTGAGCAAAGGTGCTTGCTGCCACGTCTGAGTTCAGTCCCTAGAACCCACATGGTAGGAGAGAACCAATTGCTGCTGCTGTTGCCTGACACGTTTTCCGTGACACTGTGCTTCTCCCCACACGCCCACACAGAAAAATAAAAACTTAAGAGGCACTGAACACTATCTGAACTATGAGTAGCAAAGAGGGAGGTCTGTATATCTAAATACACCATTAGGGACCAAAGCAAATTCCAGAGAACATACGGGACCCATTAGTTTGCTCCCTACATGTGACATAGGTGCTATCTATAGTCACCATCTATAAGATAAACCAGAGGTTTTCTGCCAGGTTATCCCTAATCTTAGGCTCTCACTAAGCAAGCCTGCTGTGGTTTATGGGCATCAGACCGAAACTCCTCTCTTCTGTAAGTGTGCAAAGGGCAGGGTTAACTATGCTGCCAGTTAACATTTACTCTGCATTCCCTGACATTTGGAGGAGCAGAGCTTCCACCTTCACATTCCATTAAGGATACTGTACTTTGAGCATCTAATCTCAGATTAATTAACAATTATTCAGAGGACATGTCAGTAAATCTTTTCCTAACTGTCAAGGGCATTGAGCCAATGAAATAAAGTGTAAGACAGATAAATAATAAATGGCAAGTATGTCCCGGCATCTTTACTTTCATCCAAACTCAAGGTTTGCTTTGTAAGTGGAAGAAAGAACGTAAGTCAGAAGTATGTAGAGCTTTGTTCAAGAAAGCGTTCAGAACTAGGGCTGGGGAGATGGCTCAGTGAGTGAGTGAGAGCTTGCTCTGCAGACATGATCCCGGTTCGAATCCCGAGTACCCATATAAAAACTGGTTGTGGCAGGATAAGCCTCCAATCAAAGTGCAGGGAAAGACAGAGATCAGTGGATCTCTGGAGCTCACTGGGCAGCCAGCCTAGCCAAATTGGTTTGGTGAGAGATCCTATCTCAAAGCCACGAGAAGAGAAGTCGGGTGTGGTGATGCACAACCACAACCCCAGTACATGGGAGGGAGAGGCAGGCAGATCTCTGTGACTTTGAGGCCAGCCTGGTCTACATAGTGAGTTCCGTAAAGCAAATAGTGGGGCCCTGTCTTTAAAAACCCACACATACAAACACCTTCCACCCCCCCAAAAAAAAAGAAAGAAAAGAAAAAAATTAGGTCGAAACCAACTGAAGAAGACACAACTTCTCATCTTTACACATATGCATGCACCTGCACACACACCCATATGAACAGGTGCACATGTCCATCTGAACATGCATGCACGTGTGCTTGCACACATGTGCACACACGTGTCCAGAGATCATTGAAAGAGGTTTTAAATTTTAAAAAAGGACAATGGAACTTAGACCATACTTGAATTGTTATTATTTTATATTTGTATATTTTATCAATATAAGAAATCTGTATCTTTTAAGTTTCCAAATATATCTTTGCATTTTTCCATTGAGTTTTCTGAAATTTAAAAAGTATCAATATATCATCTTAATATTCTATGATTCCATTTTTAATACACCAAAATCCATTTTCCTTCATATTTTTTTCAATACAAACCATGTTGCTCTAAATGTTAGTGAGATGATATGAAGGAAAAATGCATAAAAGGTCAAAAAACTGATTTCCAAGGAGCAGAAGCTTGGTCTGCAAGCAAGAGCAGAGAGGAGCCTCCTAGGGTGTGTTTAGAACACATCTCGGGGACGGAACTGCCGTTCATCCCATTTCCTTCGCATGTCTTCAGGCATATCATGTTTCTTTCCTTTGGGGCTACAGGCTGGACTTCCACTGTGACACAGGGCTTTCTGTCTCTTTCTGGACAAGAGAGGCACGTGCTATCGACAGCAATACCGCAGTGAAACCATGACTTTGGACAGTAACTACAATAAAAACATTTTAGTTCAGGGAAAGAAAAGAGAATTTACTTTTGGTAAATAAGAACTTTCTGTATTTTCCTTCCAACTTTAAGACAGCCATAAATTCCTACAATAAGATGTAGTTTGAAAGGAAGAGGACAGGATTATTATCAACACTGACCAAGCCACCTCAACTATGTCATTTGTATCAGAGAATGCCAGCATGGTATTTCTCATGGTTTTTTTTCCTAACATGTTTGGCCCCAACATTTCTCTCACTTGTCAGAGAAATATAATTACTAGGGAGTTAGTGTTCAATAAGGAAGAGTCTCAGCTGGAGACGTTCAAATGTTCTGGAAATGGAGGGTGGTGATGGCTGCGTGGTAATGTGAGGGACTTGATGCCAAAACCTCTCCTTGAAGGTGGTTAAAGTGAAGTCCTATGCATATTTTACCACCACAGCAAAGTTATACCAATTATCAACCTTAGCTGGGCAGTGGTGGCACACACCTTTAATCCCAGCATTTGGGAGTCAGAGGCAAGAGGATCTCAGTTGAGTTTGAGGCCAGCCTGGTCTACAAAGTGAGTTCCAGGACAGCCAAGACTGTTACACAGAGAAACCCTGTCTTGAAAAACCAAACCAAACCATCAACCTTGAGAGACAATCCAAGCACAGATTTGTAGTCTCAGCACTTAGAGGTCGAGGCTGGAATAGACACAGTTCAAAAACAACCTGAGCTGCATAGGGGGATCCTGTCACCAAAAAGCAAACGAAAACAATAAATTTTATGTGTGGGTGTTGCCTTGTGTATGCCTGTGCACCACACATGTATGGAGGTGAGAAAAGAGTGCTGGATCCTCTGGAGCTGGAGTTACTGAGGGTTGTGAGTCTCCTCATGGGTACTAGGAGTCAAATCTGGGACCTCTAGAGGAGCAGCCAGTGCTCCTGACTGCTGGGTGAGCCATTTCTCCACCCCCTCAAAGAGAAATATTTGAAAATATAAAGTTGTACAACCAAGGAAAGCTACTTGTAATCTCATTTGCCCACTTTTATTAATTTTATTTATTTTTGTCCTGTGTATGGATGGATACACACACACACACACGCAAACCATAAAATCATAGCTGCACAGACACAGTATATCCTTGGACTATAACAAATACCCTTATAACATACATATACAAATGAGCAAACACATCAACTCATCTGACGCATTCCTCTTCAAACAGAAATTTATTAAATGCCTACAGACAAATATGCTGTGAACCCTGAGGCTATGCTGTCTCTAAGCAGAGGGCAGCTAATGAAGTAAAGGAAGACAGTCACTCCTGCAAAGTGTGGAGGAAAGTATTCCAAGTAGGGGTAACAGCAAGTATAAAAGATTCAGAAACAACAAAGAGGCGGGCCTGCAGGAAAGAGCACAGAGCGTCGTGAGGAGGAGCTTAGGGAGAGAGTGAGAAGGACTTCCTACGTCCCGACAAGGAACTCCTATTTCACTTGGTGTGCAGAAGGAACATGCTCAGGGATTCCAGCCATAGCAGAGAAAGACATGGTGTAAATTTTCAGGTGCAGTGGGCTGTGTAGTAGCAGGTGTTAGGAAGAAGCCAGTCCATATACACACTAGCTAAGGGATGTTGACCTAGGAAAGGGCAGAGAGAGCAGGAGAGGATAAAAAGATGTGACTGAGTGCTGGAGCTGGCTGAATGAAAAATGCCTCCCATAAGCTCACGTATTGAACACTTGATCCCCAGTCAGGGGCAGTTCGGGAAGGTTGTCTCAGCATTCGGAAGCAGAGCCTTGCTGAAGTAAGCATGCCACTGGGGGGCAGGCTTTGAGGTCTTATATCCTGGCCCCACTTCCCCTTCTCTCTCTGCTTCCTGGAAGCAGATGAAATGTGATCTCTACACTCCCTGCTTGCTAGGCAAGTCTCAGGCTCTGATTCCATGCCATAACAGACTCTGTTTCAGTCAGGATAAATGCTGTTCTCCTCTAAGTCGCTTTTGATCATGGTATTTTATAACAGCAACAGAAACGCAGCAATATTTGTTTTTAAATTGGCAATGAATGGGTCCCACAGCCCACAGAGTTCGGGTGATCCCGTTTAGCTATAGCCTAACTTGTCAGATCATACCATCTATGAGGATTTAAGCCTACATGTTATAGCATTTTATAGGCATTTATGAAATATAATTATGTTTCAAAATGCTATCTATTTTATCAATTCACCACAACCTATATATCTGTAAGAAGAAACCACACTGAAGTCATTTTGAATAAAACTTCCATCTTGAATAAGGGTCGAATAAAGTTTAAGTTCCCAAGACCTCCCCAGACCTCCCTGGGTAACTGATATCACTGGCATCTGGTTGGCAAGATTTGGTGGGCAAACCATCCCACTACACTTGAGCAAACCAACCAATGAGAATATGACCACACAGTAATATTCCTAGGAAACCCCCTAATCTCGGAATCCTAGTTGATGGAATATGTAACTGTAACTTGGCACAGATATTTGCAGTGTTTCTGCTTAAATGCTTGCTGAGACGGGGATTCGGTCAGCTCCCGAGTCTGGACTGTCGTCTCTGAAGGTCAGTTTCTGCTGCACTGCCTAATCCAATAAAGTCTTGCCTTCTGTAACCTCTTGTATCTGGTTAGGTTGTTTTGGAGCCTTGGACTCACAACATACCCATTACCAATAGGTAATCATGTATCTTATCTTCTGTGTCCAAAATCCATCCAGAGTTGGCTGCTATGCTACAAGCCTAAAATCTTGGCATTTGGGAGGTGGAGGCAGGATCAGGTGTTCAAGCTCATCCTTTGCTGTGTAAGGAGTTTGCGGCTAGTCTACACGAGATTGTGTATCAAAACAGAGAGACAGCATAATCTATCTGTATTTATTACTTTTTCATGATCCTTGATGCAGTGATATTAGAACAATAAGAATGAAAATGTTTAAGGCTCTTGAAACAAATTCTCTCCAAAAGGCTGTGTTGCCTTTCCCACATCCCACCTGACCTTTTATTATTAGTTATTAGTTTTTTGAAGTTATATAACCAGGCTGTCCTCAAACTGCAATCTTCTTGCTATTAGGTGCAACTCTTTCCCCCAACCCCGTGGTAGTGCTGACAGTATCCTAAACAGAAGGACTTGGGCCTGGTAAACAGAAGGATTCCTACTGGATAATCAAGCCCAAAGGCCATTCTCTATTTACCAGAACCACCCTTAATCTTCCTATAAAGGTCAACTACCTAGGGCGAAGACTTCTAGTTTAGTCTGGATGGCCTGTACCAGCTCAAAGACCCTCACCCTGCTATCACATAAAATCTAACTGTCTTCTGCCATTTTGTTGTCTCTCTGCCCCCAGACCCTATTGCCTTGGTAGTCTGATTCAAAATAACCATTATTTTCCTACTCCTGGAGTAGTCTAGTTGGGTAGTTTCACCGTACCCTTGCTTGCTTATACTTGCCTTTACGTCCTAAGTGCTGAGATTCCAGATGGGGACCACACCACAACTCTTAGCTCCAAATGGCTCAAAACTGGTATAGAGATGAATCAGGTATCAGACATTTGGATGCCCTACGTCATGCTATAATGCAAGCCTTAAATTTAAATTATTGTTGAAATTCCCTGTAAATGGAATCACTTGATTCCCAAAGGTCATACCAATTTCTAGGGTATAGAAAAAAATCCAATATCACTCATGTGACAAAGAATGTTGAAGTGAGAATGGGTTTTCCCTTTTAATTAGTTTCCCCTAATCTTGACAAACTGCTCTCCACTGAAAATTAATTTAGAGAATGGCCTATTGAGAAATAATGAATGACTGTCATTATCATGTGTATTTAACCAAAAAATGAAAGAAAACCCTAATATGTAAAAAATACATAAACTGGGAAGATTAAATATGTCAAGTTTCTATATAGTTACTGTGAATTTTTACCCCAAATAGCATTAAAGCAATGGCCTAAATCAGGTTTGGCTACATTTTTCTATACAGGATGAAATTTAAGTACCTTTTCCCAGGCTTGAAAGCACACACAAGGCCATGCAACTATTCCATTCTGCCTTGGTGCTGTGAAAGTCAACAGGGACCGTATGCAAATAAGAATGCTTCCCACCAAAACAGTATTTACAAACACAGGAGAGAGTCAGATAATATGGGGAACACCTATAATCCAGTAAAGCAGAAGGTTGAGGCAGGACGACAGTGTGGGCTATGTAGTGAGATCCTAACAAAAAAGTCTGGAAGGGGAAGAGGAGGGAGGAGGGGAGAAAGGCTAATAGACATAAGCTGAGACTCAGAGCTGCACCGTATGAATGAGAATTCTGCAAAGAAACTGCTTCTGAAACGACTGGTGATTACATCTCAATGAAATTCTATGCTTGAATTACATGTTTTCTTGCTGTACCACGAGCCCCTAAAGAGCCACTCCTTCCCCACCTATTTGCCAGACCTAATATCCTGATTAAGAGATAAAACCCGCTGAAACGTATTCTGTTAACAAAACCTTATTCTCCACCAATGGAAAGGCTAAGAATGCTGTCAGGTACCATCTGAGGCTCACAGCTGAGATTCTGACATCTTCCTAGAATCCTGACATTTCCACCAAGGAAATTTTAAAATGCTTGATTTTCAAATGGGCTTGGTAGTGTATGCCTTTATCTCGGCACTTGGGAGGCAGAGGCAGGCAGATCTGGCGTACATAGAGAGTTCCATGACAGCCAGGGCTACACAGAGAAGTTCTGTCTCTGGAAGAAAAGAAAAGAAAAGAAAAGAAAAGAAAAGAAAAGAAAAGAAAAGAAAAGAAAAGAAAAGAAAAGAAAAAGAAAGGGGGATAAAGCCTTGATTCATAGCTCTATTTGTTCTTTCAACATAAAAACTCCAAGACGTTGTTTCAGTGTGGAGACGCTGAACTGCGGGACCTCAATGTATGTTCCAGAATGAACCCTGTCTTTCTGTCTTTCATTCCTTTGAAGCAAAGCTGTTTCTCAGGAAAGCAAGCTCCTGTTTCGGTGTTGGCCCTGCACACCCCTAGGTGGGTGAGCAATTTGACAGTCGGGACCTCTTTAGACACAGGGAAGGCATGGAATCCATGCCTTGGTGGCAAAGAGACTCCTGCTTGCTCAGGCATGTTTCTCAAAAACCTAAAAAAAAAAAAAAAAGAAAGAAAGAAAGAAAGAGAGAGAGAGAGAGGGGAGGAAAGGAGGAATGGAGAGAAAAAAGGAGGGAGGGAGGGAGGGAGGGAGGGAGGGAGGGAGGGAGGGAGGGAGGAGGAAAGGAAAAGGAGGAGAAATGCATGCACAGGAGAGGTGGCAGAGGAGAATTCCCTATGCTGATAAGGCACAAGAAAACACTGCTTATATTAAACACCCAATGAGGACGGGCACAAAACATTTTGTCAGCACTTTAGGAAACTGACTTTATTATTATTTCCTGGCCACTTTTTCTATTCTTTTTCCCCAGTGAATCTTTTTTTATAACAAATTTCATCCCACAATGAGAAGAAAGTTGGATTAAGCATGGAAGGAAAAGCAAGCTCAGGTTTAAACTCTATTGTCTCCATGTCTGCATTACTTACAGCCTTTCTGTTCCCTGCATTTATTCCAGCTAAGCTAAGAAGCAGAATAACATCTGTTCATTGGGGGAAAGGGGCGGGGAAAAGAGACTTCCCGAGAGAAAGCAGAAAGACAGTGATCCCTCTTGTCTAAGCATTATAGCTGATGCAAATTTACGCGCAGCTCACAAAGCAGCTGGGCACCCGAGCTCAGACCCCTCAGCAGCACCTGAAGATGCATGTGTACCCATTTACACCCCATGCCAAGGCACTGGGGGACAGTAGTGCCCACTGCTGCTCTTCCTTTATCTTCTTCTCCTGTCCTCCACCTCCTCTTTTGTTTCTTTGTTATACTTAACTCACAGGGTGGGGAGTACGTGCCACAGTGGACTGCAGAGGTCAGAGGACAACTCATGCAAGTCAGTTCTCTCCTTCTATCGGTGGAACCTGGCACTTGAACATTGGTGGCTAGGATTGGTGACAAGTGCCTCTCTCTATTCATGGAGCCATCTCACTGACCTGACAGTGACATCCTGAAAAGACATCAACTGGACCTGCTAGATTTGAGAGAGGGTAATGAACATTTACAGACCACGTGTGTGTGTGTGTGCGTGCACTGATAAGGGTGACTTTGCAATCTGCCTCCAACCCAGGGAAGCTGTTTCTACTGCTGGTGTCGTGAGGAAGAAGCACAAACCAAGGCTCAGAAAGCCCTTCATCAACCATCTAGAAAAGAGGGAGGAACTGCCCAAGTGTCATTATTAGTCAGGAGTTGCTGACAACAGGAATGGAGCACCGCGGAAGAGGCGAATTAGGAAACCAAGGCCAAGAAGCCAGTGCCTATTTAATCAAGTTCTCACATTCACAAAGGTTTTGTTTCCTGAACAGCTTCTGCTTTTGGAAGTTTTCCCAAAGCATGGCTGGTGTTGTGGAAGCCAAGTGATATGAGACATGTCCACACACAGGAGGACTCTGCCTGCCAGCAGCGTGCAATCTGCATGGACGTGATGCTGGAAAATGTATTTTTTTTTTCTACCAAGGTAATCAGATCAACAAGAGGCCAGATTTTCTGAACTTCTCCATGGCCCCTTTGCTCTGATTAGAAGGTCATATCAGATTACGAAGTCAAGCTCTAATCAATGGAATAAGATGCAGTCACTACCTATATACCAGGGATAAAAGACAAGCAGTACCTTTGGCTACTGTGTTCATTAGCTTCATTTGGGCTCTGGTGCAACTTTTTTTTTAACAAAAGGAAATTGTCCTGCTGAATTACTTTTGCTCTTTTTATTTTTTGTTCATGAGTTCCTCTGTGCAACACCAAGATTACTGATTTCCCAGCAGACCTCAAGCCAGATTACACCAGCTCTAATCTAGCCTCCAAATTCTGCAGCAGGCTTTAGACAAGTATGCTAAATCCCCGGCGATCTTTTGGCTTTCCCCAAGTATCAGCTGATTAAAAGATGGCACGAGTGCTAACAATCTGCTGCCAGGCTTAGCATCATCAGACCTCCACACACTACCAAGCACACTGTAAGTGCACACTTCTCTTACCAAGGGTCATCTCTAAGAAGTGTGCAAGCTTGAGTAGGCACTGAATTTAATATAAGTAATACAATAAAGACTCGGCTGAGAGAATGATGAATGTGGCTGGGAAGGTCTACCGATGCTACTGAAAGAACACTGAGACACACACAACATCTGTGCCAAAACGTACAGAAGAATGTCATCAGCTGGAAGTGATGAAGTGCAAGGGTATCTACACCCTATATTCACACAATGTGGTGAAATGCAAATAGTTATAGACCTGGAAACACAGAGCAGTGATGGCCAGATGTGAAGGAAGTTGAGCTTAGTAATGAAGGTGCATGTTACACGGTTATTCACCTTCCAGATGGGTTGGAAATTTTTCAGAATAAAAAAAATAGACTATAACATTATTTTTGCCACAGCTGTTATAATTACCATTAAGCTAGCAAACATCTGTACCACTCCCAACATGAAAAATACTAACTTCTCTTACTAACCACAAAAGTCAAGTCAACAGCCCTCAATGTTCTTACTATGAAAGAAAACCTGAACGAAACAGGGAGCTGACATCTGACTGACACTGCCTTCCACACACACTCAGCCGGGATGTGTGAGCAACGTTCCTTCCAGGGAAACAGCCCTCCCCTCCTACCCACTGGCAAAGCACTGTCTTGCAGGGTTTTAGGACTCTGAGGACAAGAAGGACCTTTCAAATGTTTCTATGCAAATGTAACTGAGATCCCCTTGGCGTTGCTAGGACTGAACATCCACAATAATTAAGACAGTTGTTCCCTTGCCCTCCCAGCCTCACCTCAATTTAATCTCTGAGTGGAGAGAGAATCTGGGTTGCAAACCATATTCTGCTATCATTCATGCAACAGATGGCTGGGGCCAGCGTTTCAGGCACTCTGACCCACGCTGGTAAATCACAGAGCAACAGCATCACAGTACAGCACACTGCCATTTATACTGGACCAGATGAGAAGAGACAGGGAGGGTGAAGCATACATCACTAGGGAAGTCTTAAAATGAGGTGAGATAATATTCTGCTGTAGGATATTTGTATACTGTGTGACAGTGTATTGCTATGATTGGTGTAATAGAAAGCTGAACGGTCAATAGTTAGGCAGCAGATATAGGCTGGGCTTCCAGGCAGAGAGAGAACTCGGGGAAGAAGAAGCCAGGGTCACAGCACTCGGAGGAAGCAGCATGAGCAGTACCAAGAGATGAGGTAATGAGCCACGCGACAGAAAGTATATTAAAATAAATGGGTTAATTTAACTTATAAGAGCTAGTGGGACAAGCCTAAGCTACGGCTGAGCTTTCATAATTAATAATAAGTCTCTGTGTCATTATTTGGGAGTTGGCGGACGGGATAGAGAAAGACCCAACAGTTTCCAACTCATGAAGGCACCTTTACAGTTTATTCTTTGCATACAATCTTTGCTTTAAATAGAGTTCAAAGTCAAAAACCAAAAGGAAATAATAGAATCACCAAGACCAAGGAGGGCAGAACTGAGGGAAGGAATACTTCATCTGTGCACGTGGCTATGTGCATGGTTTTCGAGTAATTTCATATGTTGCAATCCTGTAATGGCCTGTCTGAGAGGAATGAATATACTCTAAAGAGGCACTTATGTTACTCTCTTTGGCTATCAGATTAGGAAAAGAAAGGGTCCCCAAGAAACAAAATTTCCCCAGGAATCTCATGCAGGGCGAAGAAATGGCTGAAGCCCTTTGGGCAGCCAGAGGAGGAACTAATGGGCTAGAGAAAGAATTTATCTCCCAAAGGATAGGATTACAGTGGAGGCTGGGAGCTGAGACAGCGGATGCACAGGGACCAAGCCACCCCTGCTGAGTTATGGGCACCTCTGGCTTCTTTTTAACCCCCAAGTCTCAGGACCTCCAAGATGGACTTGAGGTAGTGTGAAGATCTGGTCACTGGATTTCTTTGTTCCTCCTGGAGCTACACTGACCACATCTCTTCCTCTGCTTGTCATTATTAATTTGGCTCTTTTAATGGAACTATTAAGGAAGGTGGATAGTTGGGGCAAAGGTGGTGATACCCAAGTTCGGTAATAAACGTATTAAGAGAAATTCTTAACTCACCAAGATGCATCTCTTTGGACAGACTATAGTTCTTCCTTGGTTGATCATCAGAGGTTGCTAATCTCCCAAATTCTATCAACAATTCCCATTATGACACGCCACCATCTCCAAGCTGACTCACTGTCATCTTCCAGCCACTATTCCAGAGCGACTTACAAACAATGGGCTATAAAAGCCACTCGGTAATTAGGACACTCCACTGGCCATATGCCAACTCAACAAGAAGACGTGATGTATTGGGAGTCACTGGCGCATCTGCCAGCCTGGTTCCCCTCTGGCTGTAGAATAACACTGCTCTCAATAGCCATTTGTTCCTGACTAGAGGGCTGACCACAAGCCAGCAAACAAAACAATCAATAAGTGCCTGTCTTTGCCTCGCCAGTGTTGGGACTCTAAGTGATGTCACCCTGCATAGCTTCCATTAAATAAAAGAACTTGTCAGTTCTATAGACTGAACTTGGGTCCTTTTGCAAGCACTTTACCAAATGAATTATGGTCACATTCAACTCTTACAGAATTCTGTGTGTTTTTTTTTTAACTTTTTTTTCTTTTGCTTCATGACTGTCATCTGGATATAAAACAAAAGGCGTTAAACAAGCCAGCCTTCTATGTGGCCAGAATGTAAAGTAATTAAATCTGAGGTTGGCATCAGGCTGCGTCCACACTTCCATGACCACATAATATGGATAAAAGTATACAAGCCAAGGGAAGAAGAGGGTGCCCTGTCAGCTTTGTGGAAGGAGAGCAAAGCAGGTAGCATCATGGGACATCCCTACTCTGGTTTAATCCAGTCCCAAACATCAGGGCATGCAGTCTTTATTCTCAATTTCCCTGCTTATTCCCACGTTCTTTATGTCAGAGTTACATTGCTTATTCATTATTTTAATTTGCATTCCCCCAGAAGGCTAACCATGCTAAGCATCTTGTTATGTGCTAATGAAAGTATCTCTCTATTTGTGACGTTTCTATTCAGGTGGCTTGACTGTTTTTATTAGGTTATCTTAATTAAACAGTTCCCCATATACTGTGACTCAAGTCAGAGACAAAAGGAGACTTTGTAAACATTCTCTCAATCTGTGATTGCTTACTTACTTTCTTAGTGATGTGGGTTTTTCAAAATTACATTTTATTATTTACAGGATCTGGTGCATGCTGGGCAAATATTCTACCACTAAACTGTACCCCAGTCTTAGTGGAATCTTTAGACAAGCAAAAGTTTCCAATACTGATGAGGCCTAATTTTTACAGTTATTTTTTTCTTGACATTTTACTATTTTATATATAAGTCTGAAAACTAAACAACAAAATCAAAGAATCCTGGACAAAGGTCAGAAGACTTGGATGAAAACCCCAAATCTGTACGATACCTGGTACAGATTTAAAGAATCATCTGTAAGGGTCCATTTCATATGCCAACTCAACAAGGCTATGAAGAAGCTAGATTCTTGGTCAAAGATGATTTCTTAAAAAAAAAAAAAAAAAACCAACAGACTGAGTAAATCAGACCACCCTCATCAGTGTAGGCAGACCTGGTCTAATTGGTGACACCTGGGGGTGTCAAAATCTTACCCCCCACAGGTAACAGGGACTTCCCTCTCCCTGACAGTCCTGAATGCAGTCATTTCTTCTTCCCTTTGGACCAGAGCTAAAACACGGGCTTGCCAACTTTCTGATGAGCCGTACCACTAGCTCTTTTGGATCTCCAGTTCCTTCACTTCAGTTCTTAGAATAGACAAACTGCAAACCTCTAAAACATTTATAATCGGAATCTACCTCTCTTCGTCCCTCCCTCTCTCCCCTCTCTCTCTCTCTCTCTCTCTCTCTCTCTCTCTCTCTCTCTCTCTCTCTCTCTCTCTCTCTCTCTCTCTCGCATGGTGGAGAACCCAGAGAATGTATCACCTGGCTCCATCAGCACCAACTGACGCTGTGGTGTGACACATTGTAAGTAGTACCTGTGGAATGTCCAAAAAATGGGCCTAGCATTTTAAAAAAGATTTATTTTTGCTATTTTTAATTGTATGTAGTGCCCTCAGAGACTAGTATGGTAGTTCTCAACCTGTGGGTTTTGGCCCCTTTAGGGGTCACATATCAGATATTTACGATTCACAACAATAGCAAAATTACAGTTACGAAGTAGTAGTAAAATAATATTATGGTTAGAGGTCACCACAAAATGAGGAACTGTATTAAAGGATTATCGTGTTATGAAGGTCGGAGATCACTGGACTAGACGAACTGGATTCTCCTGGAGCAGGAGTTGTAGGTGGTTGTGAGCTCCTGACATAGGTGTTGAGAGCTGAACTTGGGTCCTCTTTAAGAACAATATACACTTTTCCCCCCTAAGTTTATTTTATGTGCACTGGTGTGAGGGGGTTGGATCCCCTGGAACTGGAGTTACAGCTGTGAGTACTGAGAACTGAACCCAGGTCCTCTGGAAGAGCAGTCAGCACGCTCCTGCTAACCACTGAGCCATCTCTCCAGCCTCCCCACCCCCAGTACACACTCTTAACCACTGAACCATCATCTCTCCTGCCCCAATTGGCCCTAAAAAGAATATACTATGTTATCTCTGATTTTAAAGTCGCCTGATACTTATTTTGGTTTCCCCTTTCTATTCCAAAGAATCCTTTAATGTCAGCAATTCTCTAAGAAAATTGAGTCAGCTGCACCATCTACACTGAGGTCAAAAGGGATTTTGAAAGAATTCTGTAACACACAACTTTTCAGCGTTGCACTAGCTTACTCCAGCCATTGTGGTTCAGCATGCCATCCTTCCAGCCCCTAGTTCATAACGAAGACAAATAAAGGACTGTAGCAGCTGGGTTCTTCCGGGTTCCTCTCCACACATATTACTCATATGCAGACAGAATCCTAACTGACATTTAAAAATTTGCACCAAAAACGCCAGAGGAGCCACTCAGCCCCATTAGTGAGTGCTCTATTAGGTGAGCAAGTCCCAGACACTTTCATACTTTTCATACATTGTATCCAGACATGCAGCGGGATAGACTGAAGCCTTTCATCTTTTGCCTTTAAAATGGGACACTTTTTCAGTTGCTTGATTTCAGACTGATTCGTGAGAATGGCCTAGACACTTGGATTCCAGCTAGTGGTGCAGTTTTGAGAGCTGTAGGAACTCTGTGGCTGTGGCCCAGCTTGCAGAAGTGCATCACTGGGGCGTGGGCCCTGGAGGTAATAATACCTGCTCCTGTTTCCCTGCGTTATGCTTCTAGATTCACCATGATGTTAGAAGTGCCATGCCGCAAGCATTCATCACTGGGGACCAAGCCTGCTCCAGTCCATGCCTTTCCAACCATGAGGGACTGGTGTCACTGGAGACACTCAGCACAGATAAGTCCTTCCTCCCTTGCACTGCTTCTGTTGGGAATTTATATTAAGGCCAGGAGAAAAGGAACTATGTGTCACATGGCTATCAGAAAAACCAAACATTTTTTCTCTCCTTGTGTCCTCAAAAAAATCGAATATCAGAGTACCAGCCAGACTTACTCAAGGACAGAGATGGAAGCTGGAGGCTACCCGATAAAGGTGTGTGTCTCACTGGAGTTTCATTAGAATCAATTAAAATATATCTAAAATAATACTCATCCCCAGGCCTCTGACTTCAGACCGGCTAATCATCAACACGGCAGGGCCAGGTAATTAAAAAACAAAACAAATAAGCAAACAAACCTCACTATCATCAACAGGTAGGCTAGAGAGATGGTTGAGTCATTAGGAGCCTGTACCCACATTGGGTGGCTCACAACTACCTACAGCAGTTTCAGGGGATCCGGCAACCTCTCCGGCCTCCTTGGGTGGGTCTCTACACACCTGTGGCAGACACTCACACAGACATACATGGTAAACAGTCATATACATACACACCTATACAGGACGTAGCTCAGTTGTCAATGTGCTTGTCTATAGTGCATAATGCCCTGGGCTTGAACCCCAGCAGGGTCTAAACTGGAAGTGGCAGTGCACTTCTATAACCACAGGAGTAAAGGCAGGAAGATGAGAAGGTCAAGGTCATCTCTGGCTAGATAGCAAGTTCCAGGCCAGTATAGGATACAAGAGACCAACTGAAAGAACACAAACAAAAACCAACTATTTTAAATATGCACCCACTAATGGTTCCACTTTGCAGCCAGGGTTCTGAGCACAGCCTGATTACTCAATCCTGAATTCATAATGCGTTTACTAATTGTCAGAAGACTATGCTGAACCTGCTGTTTATCCTGCATCCTGCACCTAAGGTGAAGTGCTCTTAGCTTTAAAGATGAAGCCAAAGACTCTCGAGAGGAGGGCAAAGTGGGATGGGGAGTGAAGAACATCCATAAGAAAAGGACATGAAAACTTGGAACACTGGGAATTTAAACTGGGCTTTCTGCCTGCCCTGACTAAGGGGGAAAAAATATCAAATTAGCTGGATAGACACTTCATCTCAGAAGATCATGAAACTCCAAGTGACCTATTCTTTGGTGTTCTCACTGACCCTTAGCCACACTTCTCACTTTCACACAAAGTCCAGAGAAAAGCCATCTTAACCATGTGTGTAATTTGAAGAAAAGACATCAAATGTGAAAGGTAGGTTTTGTGTGTGTATATACACATGAGCACACATGTGTGTACATGTGTAAGGGGAACCTGAATGGACCACTTTCTACTTGGCTATGATCAATAGCAACGAGAAAAGGGAGAAAGGCTTTTGGAGAACATGGCGCTTCCCATCCTTACATTGCAATAACAATGATACCTGAACTCCAGCAACTGCCAGCACCCTTAGGGGGAACCATACAGAGTGGAAGGACAAACGGGAGCCTCTCCCAAACTGAACACAACTGGATGCGACAGCTATGAATAGGGTAATCATTTCCCTGGCCTCCGTCCACCCTAACAAGGTGTCCGGCCACCAACACCAAGAACAGACACTGCCAGATGAGATCAAGCCTTCTGTGTTCACAGGAACCATTCATTTCCTTTCGTGAGCTAGTCCCCTGCTGTGGGTCAGAGGTACAGGTGCCATGACAATCATGAGCCATCTAAAAAGGCATCCAGAAACAAAGGCAGTAAGAAATGCCCACCAGCAAACCAAAATGGGGTAAGCACCGTAGAAAACCCTTATCTTTACACAGACACTAACATTTTGCACAATTTTTTTTTTTATGCTGGCTTATCTGGGTGTCTAGCCTGGGTTTCTGTGCTCTATTTATATAGACTGAAGTCACACGGGTATCTTAAAAGTTCAAGCAAAATCAAACTATGAAATTAAGCCAGTTATGCTTCCTTCCGCTTTTCACGATAAAGAGAGACTAGCTTAACATTTCCTTCCCTCCCCATAATTAGAAAGGTTCTGGGAAGAGAAAATGTAGTCAAACAGGCTTGAGCAGAAAATACTTAAAAAGCAGTCTCATGTATAAAGGAATAACAATTAAGAAATAAGAGCTCCATCTCTCATCTGGGAGGTAGTACCTGCCTGAGAGTTAGAATATTCTTTGTGCTAGCTCTAGAGGAGACTTTTGTTCCAAAACTAGGGTCTAATGTTTGAGTAGTGCACGCCAAATCAGCTTGAAGAAACAGAAGGCTCTGCGAAGCTGTAGCAGAAGAAGCCCTAACATAACATGCCAAGGAATGCGTGTGACAAAACAGAAGTAGAAAAATATTTTCAAAATCGGCTCTTGGCTTAAATATAGCATTTGGCACCTCAAGTACACACAGAGAAGCAGCTCTAACTCGGTGGTGCCATGTGACTTTCTGAACTGCGAGAAGCCAGATGGTGAGGCTGGTTATTCATTTCTCAGCTCCTCATTTTCTTTGCCCTTCCATTACCAACTTCCAGTTCCGAGTATTTCAGAAGGGCTGGAAAGGAAACCCCTGGCTAGACCAGCCTTTGTTCTTCATAAGCATTCTCCTCTATAAAATCATGTTACTAGCAACTTCCTCACGCCAGGTAGATAGCTCTTCTGTTTAAGTGTTCTATATAACAGCCAAGTCCCCATGTACTGTCTACTAACTAGGCAACCCTGCCCTTCTTGAGGGTGGAGGCATTCTTCTCTCCCGCCAAGGACAAGCAGAGATCCTGGGTATCATTTCAAGACAAACAAGCCCCTCAAGTGTAAAGGGACAACCTATAGTGGGATGAACATTAGTTCCGGGAGTTTCCTTAAACTTCTCAAATCTTAGATACTGAAGAAGCGGGAGAATAGTCACCAAAGAATAGGCAAAGAGAAGATCAAAGCCTATTCCCTCAGGCAACCAGGGAACAGGAGAGGGACAGAATCTTTAGAAGACAGCTGCTCTATTTCAGCCAATCACTACAGAAAACAACAAAACCATGGCTCTACTACATCCTAAACTGGAAATTATGGAGAAGGGAACCGATGACTTCCAGGCAGTAAAGAGGTACCTTAATGTTTGGACTCTACTACAAGGTGATATCAGAAGTGAATTAAGTAGATAGACCAAATTTTCTTTTTATATCTTGAAGATCTTTTTGTAGATTTATCTATTTCATGCATGTGAATGTTTTGCTCATATATATGTATAGGTATCATGTTTGTGCCTGGTGCCCAAGGAAGACAATTGTAGTTACAGAAGTTGGGCGTCAACACATGGGTGCCGAGAGCCTAACATGTTTTCTCTTCAAGGACAAGGAGTGCCCTTGCTTTCTTACCAACCCTCCAGCTCCCCCAAAATCAAATTTTCAACAACACTGGGTTCTTGCCTTCTTCACATCTTCCAAAATCCACCTATGGAGAACTATAAGATTCCAGAACTCTTGAATCACCCAGAAGAGACAAAACCACTGGTCCAACTGACAGTCAGCACAGTAAGGATTTCTTTGTCCTCTCCTTGCCAAATCAGTAGTAAACCAGCAGACAACAGACAAACAACATCAAACCTATGGTGGCTAGAGAGGTGAGTAAGCAGTAAGAGCACCTACTGGTCTTGGTGAAGACCCAGGCTCAGTTCTCATCACCCATATGGTGACTCACAACCACTTGTAAGTCCAGTCCCAGGGAATCCAGGGTCCTCTTTTCACCTCCTTGGGCACAAGGTATCCACATCATAAATGCAGGCAAACATACACATAAAATAAATCTCTTAAAACAAAAACCCCACCAAAGTTTAAAGTAAGAGTCAGAAGTGCATAACAGCCAAATTTGCATGGTTTTATAACCTGTAAAATTGGTATAAATGATGAAAATTATTCACTGTACCATGAATCAGAAAAGTTTCAACAATGATGAAAAAGGCAACCAAGAGACACCAACTTAGAGGTGACAGAAATGTTATAGTTATCTGACAAGGGCTTTTGCAGGGATTATAGAAGTAATCCCAGAGGCAACAGTAAATACATTTGACACAAAATACAAAATATACCAAATATCCTAGTAAAGAAACAGATACCACAAGGTAAAAACAAATAGAAACCTACAATTACACTATGGCCAATGAGCAAAAACATTGGGTGGGCTAATAGCAAAACTCATGATGGGAACCTAAAGATGGAGGAGAGGATTAACTAAAAGACAAAATTCCAGTCAACTTGAAGGCAAAACATTAAAAATTATCTACTTTGTAACCATCAAAAAATGCACTAAGGAGCAGAGGCAGGAGGATCTCTGAGTTCTAGCTCAGCCTCCTCTACAGAGAAAGTTACAAGGCAGCTAGAGATACACAGTCAAAACCCTGTCTCGAAAAACAAACAAACAAACAAAACCAAGAAAATTGGTGGAGGCTGTGATGCATGCCTTTAATCCCTGTACTTGGAAGCCAGAGGCAGGTAGATCTCTGTGAAAGCCAGGTCAGCTTAGTCTACATAGTGAGTTCCAAGACATGGCCAGGGCTATATAAAAATATCTTGTCTCAAAAATGAGAGGGGGGAAGAGGAGGGGAGGGGAGTAAGGGATGGAGGGAGGAGGGGTGGTGTGTGTGTGTGTGTGTGTGTGTGTATGTGTGTGTGGTGTGTAAGGGCAGTGGGAAAAGAGAGGGAAAGAGATAGAGACACAAACAGACACAGAAAGAATGCACACCAACAAGCCTGCCTGCCGGCCTCAAGGATCTATAGGACTATATAAAATATTTCATATTTATGTCACTAGAATCCCAAAAGGAAAGAAGAAAGAACATATCTAAAAATGTACTGGCAGTAATAATCATGAAATTTCTCAAATGAAACAAAACATATAAATGTAGAAATTCAAGAAGGAAAGAAAAAACAAAATAGGAAAAAAGTTAATCCATGTAAAATACAATATTATTAAGCACATGGAGATAAATACAGGCATTCACATGAATGAAAGCTATCATTAACAGCAGAGAGAGTAGGTGAAGAGGGATTGGAGAGACTCCTTGTGATTAAGAGTACTTGCTCTTGAGAAGACCCAAGTTAAGTTCCCAGCACCCAAGATGGGCAGCTTACAATTTCCTGTAACTCCCAGTCCAAAAGACCTGATACCTACTTCTCGTTTCCACAGGCACTCCTACACAAATGACACATGCTCATACACACACACACACACAACAACAACAACAGATTTACTGAATGCTATGGGACAATGGTCTGTGCACTGTCAATTGTATTTTAATAAAATGCTGATTGGCCAGTAGCCAGGCAGGAAGTATAGGTGGGGCAAACAGGCAGGAAGTATAGGTGGGGCAATGAGAACAGGAGAATTCTGGGAAGAGGACTCAGTCTGCAGTCTTCACCCAGACACAGAGGAAGCTAGACACAGAGCAAGCAAGATATAATTGCCTTGCCAAAAAAGGTACCATGCCACATGGCTAACACAGACAAGTATTATGGGCTGATATAAGTTATAAGAGTTAATGAGTACCCTGAGTTAACAGGCCAATGAGTTTATAATTAATGTAGACCTCTGTGTGTTTCTTTGGGACTGAACAACTGCAGGACCAGATGGGACAAAAACATCAGTCAACAACTGAACAAAAGGAAGACTAGAACAGAAATCAAATGTGTGTGTGTGTGAATATGTGCGTGTATAAGTATGATTTATGCATGGTCCTTATTCCTTTCAATTTCCTAAATAGGTTTAGTAATTGGAAGATAAGGTATAATAATGTTTAATTTGATTCTAAACATACAGAAGTATTCCAGACACATATAAGAATGTAAAAGAAGATATGATGTAAAGAATACACTTGAGCTAATAAAATTACCGTATCAGTAGAAAGAGATATTCTGGAGTCTATAATGTAATATCTAGAACAACTACTAGAAAGATCATAAAAAGAACAACACAATAAAACTTTTGAGTTAAATTGAAATGGAAAACTTGAACAATACTTAGCTCTTTGGAAAGAAAAAAATTACAGAAAAGTGAAAAAGTAAATGAGACAGTTATAATAAGCACTCACATCAAAAGTTACATTAAACAAAATGAACTAATAAACTGTAGGAAGCATTATTTATTATGAAGACATTTCAAACACTGTAAAACTTTTGTGGGAAAAAACTCAAATCCTTTTTTATCTTATAACTTTATAAAGCTTTATGTAAATATTTCAACCCATCCCATCCCAGCCAACCACCCCATGCTCAACCATACAAAGCCTTTGTTTACACACAAAGGCCATACTTTTATTCCCTGAACTTAAGTACCTTAAATGACTCACTCCTTACCACTTGCCCTCACTTCCTTTTTAGGATTCTTTTAAAATTAGTCAATAGGAAAAAATTGACATTGGTCCAGGCAAGGAAGTCACAGTCACCACCTGAGTTAGAAAACAAGACAAGGGTGTTGTGGGGTATTTGTACACTGTGTGAAAATATATTGCTATGATGTAATATAAACATAATATAAATATATTGCTGTGGTGTAATAAAAAGCTGAGTTAGGCAGGGATAGGCAGAACATATAGGTGGATTTCTGGGCAGAGAAAGGAAGTAGAGAAGGAATCTAGATGTTCAGGAGAAGCCAGGAGACGAGGAGAAGAAACAGTAGGTGCAAGATGGAAGAACGTAGATGAATATAAATGGGTTAATTTATAACTTCAGTTATAAGAACAGTTAGAAACAAGCATAAGCTAAAGGCCAACGTTCATAATTAATAATGAGTCTCCATGTTGCCTTATTTGTGGGCTGGCAGCCCTGACATAGAAGTACTGCTACGCAGTGTACTTCCTGCCACAGTGTGCTTCCTTTTCTGAGTACACACTCTTGTCAAGAGTAAAATGTTGCCTTTCCAAGACACTCTTGCATTATTTCCGGTATTCCTTTGTGCGACGCAGAGAATGGTTCTAACAAAATGAAAAGACAGAGTCAGCAGAGTGAAGTGAAAAGCACAAACTATATTTTTCAAACGTACCTCTAGAGAAAAAGGAAGAAAAAGAGAATAGAAAGAAAATCATGAAGACTTAAGTCCAAGAGAAACAGCAATGCTCAGCGTCAGAGAGAAAGGCCTTCACAGCAAGGAGAGTGGGTACAGATCACGGACCCAGGCATCATATAAGGACAAAAAAGGTCAAACTCACAAGACAGCAAAGTCCTAGTGTCCACACAGAACACGAAGACTTGAAAGAAACTGACAGATGGGACTTAGAGAAGGGAACAAGTCTGCGGTTCTAAGTACAAACTTCAACATGCCTCTCAACTGGTAAAATTAGAAAAGCAGGAGAAAAGCTCACTATTACCAAAGAACATGTCATAGACACCTGTCCTAGTATAACCAAAATATACCTGTTATATTCTGTCAAATACGTCCTCAAGTGAGGGGCAAGTGAAATGGTTCAGTAGTTGAGAACACCTTGTCTTGCAAAGGACTAGAGTTCAATTTCCAGCACCCACAGCAGCTCACAACTGCCTGGATCCAGTTCTAGGGAATCTGATGTCTACCCTCACAGGTGCCTACATATACATGCACACATGTAAATAAAATTTCAAATATTTTATTTTAACTGGAAGTAGACATGGTTGTGTTCTATAAATACAAGGGATTCAAGCTATAAATTAGTAAGAGAATCTGAGGACAAAGTATGAACACTGACACACTCATGTTTAAGCCTTCAAAAGCCCAACAAATGAGCATGCGTTACAGAGGGAGTCTCTAAAGAATTTTCAATTGAATGGAAGAAAACTGCAGCATATCAAAATCTGTGCAACACAGCAAAAGCAGCGCCAGAGGAAAATTTATAGCTTTTATGTTAGTAAAGAACTAATTTCCTCAAATCCATAATCTCCACAAGAATTCACAAAAAGAAAGGCAAAATAAAGACAAACTAGAGAAAGAATAATATAAAAAAATGTAACTAAGAACAGAACAACAGAAAAGTTAATAGTTCTTTGTAAAGATTAAACAGAGAAGGCAATTTCTCCCGGAAAACTGACAAATGGGAAGAAAAGAGTAGGAGAGAACTGTCAATATGAGAAACTAAACAAAGGATGATGTTAGAGCTGTACAGAGAAACCCTGTCTCGAGCCACCCCCACCACAACAGAAAAGAAAGCAAACTTCACCATCATATAAACCGATTCAGAAATATCTGATAGATATAAAACTCAACACATAATTAAAAATAAACTTTCAAAGCTTATTGTTAGAGGCGATGTCTTCAAGCTGACCAAAAGCAGTCAGAAAACCCTTCGGCTGACAAGAGGCTGGAAAAATGGCTTTGTGGGTAAAAGTACAAGCCTGGCCACTCGAGTTGGAACTCTGGCACCCACCTGTAAAGCCAGCCAGGTTAACACATCTGTAAGCCCAGCACTCTTGCTATCCCAGAGGAGAGGTGGAGACAGTAGAACTGACCAGAAAGTTGTGGGTCAGCTAGCCCGGTGCACACTGCATCAAATTAACAAAAGCAACCTTGTCTCAACTCCAGAGAGTGGTCCTCTAATCTCCACATGCACACCATGATACACACAAACATAATAATGAATTATCTATTTAATTTTTAAAGTTCTTTTATTTAACATGCATGAGTATTTTGCCTGCATGTATTTATGAATGTATATATGTATGTATGTGTGTGTGTGTGTGTGTGTGTGTACACATGAACCACATGTATGCTGGTGCCATGGGGACAAGGAGAAGGTGTCAGATCCTCTGGACCTAGAGTTACATATGGTTTTGAGCTGCCATGAGGGTGCTGAGAACCGAACCTGGGTTTTCACAAGAGCAACAAGTGCTCATCAATGCTGAGCCGTCTTCCGTGCTCTGGCAGGTGTGCCTGTGTTTGAAGCCAACTTTCCCAGACGTGATCCCTATCAACCAGGCCAATCTGACTATTGCTCATAGTCTATCAATCTCTTCCCTTTCTTCTCTTGCTCATATCAGGCAGACATCCCAAGCATGCCATCCTTGCATATGGCACCAAGAAAATATTCCCATCCTCATTTTCAGAGGCCCCAATCTTTCTCGCATATCTGAGAGCAACAATATGCTTAACTCAGCCCCAAAGTGTTAATTTTTCAATTTCTCTGGATTTGAAGCCAGTATTTTTCATTCTCATTTTAAGGTAACCAACCTCTGATTAACTTTTAAAGCACATCTTTAAAGGATATATTGCTCTAGAAATATATACATTAAAATCTAAGTACCTATCTTCTGTAGCTATTATGCTGAGGAAAAGCATTAATTAAAATAAGGCCATAGCAGGACAAACTAAACAGCACCCACTTTCAGACTTCAACAGTTATTTGTACATATGCCATTTAAATGGAAAACCAAATGAAAAGCAGTTGGATTTTTATTACTGTTTCTAGAACAACTGCACCACAGCTGTGAAACCTCTCTGGTTTTCTTCTCTCAGAGACAGCGTTTCTCTGTGTAGCCCTGGTGGTCCTAGAACTCACTCTGTAGATGAGGTTAGCCTCTAACTCAGAGATGTGCCCTCCTCTGCCTCTCAGGTCCTGACTGTGATGTTAACTGTTTAAATGTCTTAAGCTCTGGCTTTTAGTGGATGGGTAAATAATTCTCCATTCTTCTGTGAAAATCTGTTTTCATTTCTAAAACTGTCATCATTGATACTACTTAATAATTTGAAGATGAATATAGGATTCATAGTCATTCAAAGTGAGTAACAGTTGAGAAGAACCAGGATAAATGGCTTAATCTACGGCTCTTGACTTTAGTATTATTGACTTATGTGAACAGATGCACCTATGTTCTCGGGGGCAGTTCTTTTGCTGTGGAACAGTTCACAGTCTCCCTGTTCTGTATCCACTAGAGAGCAGCTACCAGCTCCCAACCAACTGTAAAAAGCAAGAGCATCCTCGCTCACACATTGCTTCACACACTGTCTTCCAGTGGAAAAAAAAATCACAGCATCTAAAAACCCTGGCTTCAAATGATCAAGCAGGCTAACCAGATGAATCCTGAGCTGTAACTGAGTTCTCCTTTGGACCTCTGTGGTTTTAGTGCTTCGTGATTTCTACAGAACTGTCAGTGACTTTACTCCTAAGGACTACATTTTATGAATCATCTGAGTATAACAAATTCTGAGGAGATGCAAGACCATGAAAGGGCCAACACCTCAGCTTTACTGGGATTCTAATAATGGGGGCCTTGCCTACTTTTGTGTCCAAGAAACAGGAGGTGTCATTTTGAGGTCTGAGGACAATGCATGGAGTCTCTAGGAGGCATGGAATCAGGGGTCAAAGAGACTGCAATCCAGACCTGGAAGCAAAACACAACTCTCTCCCATTCACTACAGGTGTCACTCAGCACTTGGAGTTTCAGAATAATCACAGCAGGTTGAACTACCCCTATGAAACCCCCACTCCACAGGCATGCCCAATCACAATAGAAATGTGTGTTCAAATCACAGTCTGAGAAATAATGATGGGCAGTGTACCTGGAAGCTACCTCCTCCACCTTTCCCATGTTCCATTAGTCCAACAGTCTGCTTCTGTCCATTCCACCTGCTGCTTATCTCTCTAACGAGTCCACTTCTTCTCATCATGTGTTTCACTATTGGACTATGATGGGAAATTCTTCGGCATAACCTACCTTCCTTTCGGCCTTCCCCTCTGTCTAAAACACAAATCCGGTTGCCTCTCTCAGTGCATATTCCTTCATAAGATTCCCAAAGTACTTAGAATGAATCTTGGTAGCTGTAAGCTTTGCTCTGGTTTTCCGAGACGGGGTCTTTCTATTGTGTAGCTCTGGCTGTCCTGGAACTTTCTATGGAGACCGCAGACCCACCTGCTTCTGCTTCCAGAATGCTGGAATTAAAAGCATGTGTCACCAGCTCCCTGCTTCTTTTTCTTAACCATGATTTCTTTACCCCAGGGAACACAGGATGGGGGAAACAAAACAAAGGCCAAGTGCAACTGCACCTCTGTACAGGAGTCTTGAGGGTACAGGGGTTTAAAATGCCCAAATAGCTAGTAATACAAACTACTGCCAGAATCCTCTAAATGACCGGGACTCGGGCTTTTAGAAGCTAGAAGACCACACAGAAGCTTTTAGTTCCTCTCTGCATTTCTATAGCGCTGCTCTTTTCTCAAAGACAGTGAGAAAGAACTGAGCCAAGGTTATTTTAAACCTAGCAGGGCTGGGGGCTGGGGAAGTCAATTAGAGGAATTTCAGCGTCTCTTTCTTTTTATCCATCATCTCAGTTACATATGGTGGAGTCTAACTGTGCTTTTGATGTAACTTCCATACATAAAGCACAACTCCAGCTACACTGAAGATATGCATACACAAAGGTACACAAAGGTATCATATTTCCGTGAGGGGGCAGAGAGGGCTGCTAAGCATGGTTCTAATATATGCAAGACAAATAAACTAGAAAAAAATGCAGCCATATGCCAACAGGAATACGTCTGGATGATGAAATTAAAGAGGAGTAAATCAATTCTCAAGACTTTGAAAATCTCTCTAAGTCGGTTTTGTAAAACCAAGATCTAGGGCCTGCCACAAAGGCACCATGAAATTGCTTCAAAATGCAAAGACGGGTCACCCACCCAGCTTTCCTAAGTTGCTGATCTTTGTGCTCTCTTGATGGCCCCAGACTGGAAACTGTTATCATTTGCTGCTTTCAGAGTTAACTGCAAAAATCAACCACACCTAAGCTTTTTTCATGCACAAGTGTGTGTGTGTGTGTGTGTGTGTGTGTGTGTGTGTGTGTGTGGTGCAGACAGACACAATACTCAAAGCTGAGGGCAAAGTCCAATAAAACTGTTAAGTGGCTGCAAGAGCAAGTTCGGCTGTGTAGCCTGGAGAGGAGCAGCATGTGCTGAGAGGAGGATGGTCGGGAAGCCTGGCAGCCCCGCAGTAAGCAGTCAGCGTTCCTGCCAGTACCTCAAAATCAAATGTTCCATCAACATTCAAAGCTTCACAGGCAAATCTTCTCTTCAAGCATCCTCTATGTGTGCTGGTGGCCCCTGAGTGGGGACCATATTTTTCATCTCTTTCTCAATACAGGGATGGTAAGCCTGGCTAAATAACTACCGGCCAAAAGTTATCTGCTCTTTCCTCTTAATCTACAGCGTGCATCCTGGTCAGGAGATGAAATCTGTGCAGAGCCTGCTGACTAGTCTGCCTCCTCCAGTTCCTTGCATAATTCCTGAGCGCTAGGCTCCACAATGTAAGACTCTAAGCTACCTTCACTTTATTGCCCAGTTGTTATGGAAATGGAAATTGCTACAAATATATTGCATGTGCTAGGATTCTACACGTTTTGTAATTGTGAAATAATTTAACTTCGCAGAGAAAAATGCTTCTTGCCATTATGCCACTTCATTCATATCAATTTCAAAAGGTGGGAATTATCTATCGCCTTGGAACTGCAAGCCTTGCTGCTTTCAATGGAGGAGCTTTTATGAGCTCCTACATTATACAGCTCTTCTCTTTACCTATGTGAAAGAGCCTGCGAGAGAGGGGAAGGTGTTTCATTCAATGCTCAAGGATTCTAACAGGAGAAGGGTGGGGAGTACAGACAGAGGAGGGAGGGGGAAAATGCAGCTCAACACCTGCCTTCCCAGATGACACCAAAGGACTTCACTGTGACTCCAAGAAGGCTTAAGATGGTGGTTAAGTAGGTGGTAGATAGGAAGGTAAAATGGTAGGTAGGTAGGTGGAAGATAGGTAGACAGACAGACAGACAGTAAGGTACTAATCAAAAAAGGGGAACGCTTACCTCTAGCCACATACAGTTATGGTCTAGACTGTGTACACACCAAACTGTTACTTCCGAAATCTATCCTAGTCAAACTCCAGCAAAGCACAGATGACAGAATTAAGAGTGTTTCTATTCCTCCTCCACTGATGGTAAGATGGAATTCATGGGGATTTATTATCAAGGGATTTTTTTCCCTTTCTGCTCAATTTGATATGCAGAGGAGAATTCTAAATTGTCATCATCTATCACCATGACGACTATAATTTACTGCAGGACTTCACTAAGTGTTCTTATACATTATGCAGTCCTAGCATCAGCACTTTGAAATGGGGATAACATTTTCTACCTTAGAGGCAAGAAACAGAGGGAAGCACAGACAAGTTGAGAAAGTTGCCCAAGATCACACAGCTTAGTTAAAGGTCCACATGGAACTTGAGCTCAGGTGACTGAATTCTCATTTCCAGCTCAAGGTTCATTTCCCAGCACCCACAGAAAGGCTCACAGTCATCTGTAATTCCAGTCTCCTGGGCTCTGTAACCTTCTGGTCTCCATGGGCATTGGACATGCACATGGTACACATATATACAGATAAAACACTGATATACATGAAAAGAAGAAATGAATGAGAGAGGGAGGGAGGGGGAGAGAGAGACAGGGAGGGAGGGAGGGAGGGAGAGGGAGAGGAGGAGGAAGAGGGAGAGAGAATCTTTTTTCCCCTGTCTTTTCTCCAAGACCAGTTGGCTCTCATGATCAAATAACAGTGCAGAAAGAAGTCTTGCTGTCACAGAGTGAGTTGCTTGAACTATCATTCCAGACTTTTGTTTTCTAATAAAATATAATCCTACATATTACAAAAGTACTAAATTTAAAAAATCCACCAAGGATATTTAGGGTTATATATTGAGAAAAATGCAGTCTTTTAAAGATCTTTTGGGTTTATCTTATTGTATGTGTATGAGGTCTCTGCACCTCATTCTCTCCTGATTTTAACGGGAATCAGAAGTCACAGGATTCCATGGAACTGGAGGTACAGATGGTTATGAGTGTCGTGTGGGTGCTGGGAAATGAACCTTGAGTCCTCTGTAAGAGCAGCAAATGCTCCTAACTGCTGAGCCATCCCTCCAGGGCTTAGAAAGCACATTTTTAACCAGAAGTTCAATCTCTGGTAAACATCGCAGACTTTCTGGCCTGTCATAGCTTACTGTTTCTCAAGTCATCTGGAACACTAGCAATCACGACAAGCATGAGATGAGGGGAACCTGATGCTTTTAGTATACATTCACTGAGAGGAGGGAATCAAGAACAGTCATCTAATACGTATGAGGTTCTAGATGTGATCCTCAACCAGCCAAAGGGAGGAAAAAGTGTCTATTGGTTCTATCAGGAAATGATAAGGACAAAGAAAGGGAAATGATATTAACAGCTATTTTTAGGGAACGCCTTCTGGGAAGCAAAGAACTTTATATAACTCTGAACCTTTTCTCTTTAAAACATCTGTAGGACCTAACTTCTATGGTGCCCTCAACTTTAATATAACAGGGTACAAGCATAAGCGAGCTAAGCATCTCACCTGAGGACACAGGTTAAGTTGTTTCTGGGATTCAAATTCCAAACGCTTGTGTTGATGATGCTGCTCTCAAACAAGGCAAAAAGAAAATATATTCTCTGAATTAAGAAAGCTGAGGATACGTACCCTTTACTTTATACAAACAACAGTGAACAGCTTGGAGAGCCACAGGAAACTACTGAGGGGCTATGATCAACTAAATGAGACCTCTGTTCAAGGGTCACGAGTGGAAGCCCTAAGCAATGAGAGAATGACAACGAATCCAACTCTACTTCCCCAGCCTTGCTGAACTTGGGTTTCTACTGAAATCTCTATGTGGCTGCATTCTAGTTATTCTGGGCTGGATGCAGCTGATACCTAAGAGAAATGAAACGTGCTCCCAAGTCTGGAGTCAAAGGCCAACCAAAGTCAAGCACCTTGCCAATGACCTCCAATGGAAGTAAAAGCATTGTCAAATCTTGAAATGAGCCACACCACACTGAGCGAGTCAGTTATATGCTCCAAGTAAGTCCCTTACCTGTCAATCTGTCCTAACAGTGCCTACATACAAATGTATCTGCTGACAACAGTGATAGCAAAGCATTCACAAGGAGCAAGAAGGCTTGTGCCTTTTCCAAGTTTCCAGATCTCATTAAGGAAAATGGTTCAGATTTCTGCTCTTTGATGACTTCAGACCTTCATTACATTGGTGAAGGAGGGATTGGCTAAAAGTATTCATCTGATTTTCATTTCCTTGCCATCCATCCCTTTTGTCTTTTAGATTAAACAAATTTTACTATAATGAAACAGGAGGAACGGGGACCATCATCTCCACGGGAGGTCAGATTGTCTAGTCTTCCATATCAAGCTATTATAGCACTTTGGAGCAATTTACACAATGTCAACGGACCAATCATTCTGGGAACCTCAGTTCTGGGAATCAGATTGATAACAGAAAATGCATCAAATTCAAACAAAAATATAACCATCAATCTGCTACCAGACACGCACATAAGACAAAACACCAAACTACACCCCAGGATTCCAATGTGAATACACATTCTCTGAAATAAATTACGTATTGTTCAGGACACAAAATCATCTTTCCCTACATCAGCTTAGAGCTCCAAGAAAAAGAAAAAGCCCCAAATCTTTTTCTGCACATTCACTCACAGGTTGGAATGCAATCAGATACATTGTGAGCATACATGGTGCATGTGGGGCCAAAGAGTAAGTTGTTCTAGATTGTTAGTTCTAGAATTCAGAACGAGGGAGAGGAAAGCAAATGTCAAACAATCCTTCCATCATCATGTGTAAATTGCAGACTACTTAACTACAGTGTGCATGGTCTGAGGATGACCATGAACTTCTGAACATTCTCCCTCAGCTTCTGTAATGCTGGGGTCACAGGCATGTGCTGGCATGCCTAGTTTTACATGGTATTGAAACACAGTGTCTAAGGCATGCTAGGCCAGTACTGCCTCAAGACCTGAGTTTTTGTTTTGTTTTGTTGACGGGGTCTTTCTATATAGCCTACGTTGACCTGGAACTCACAATCTTGCTGCATGAGCACTGGAACCACAGGAGTGTGTCTTGACCCCTGGCTCTATTTTACTATCTTGATGGGTTAAAAAAAAATGAGGACACAAGTCAAGTTTTGGTGGTGCAGTTTAATCTTAGCACTCGGGGGGGGGGGGGGGGGGGGGGGGGGGGGGGGGGGGGGGGGGGGGGGGGGGGGGGGGGGGGGGGGGGGCAAAGCCAGGCGAATCTCTGAGATTGAGATCAGCCTGGTCTGCAGAGAAAGTTCCAGGTTGGCCAGGACTACACAGAAAAACTCTGTCTTGGAAAACCAAACCAAACCAAAGAAAAAAAAAAGAGGACACAAAGTTGTGTAAGTATGAAACGGGGGATGGATCTGGGAGGAGATAGTAGATGTGAATGAAAATGTCCAAAACACACCATATAAAATTCTCAATAATTAATACAGATACTTTTTAAAAATTTAGTGTGTAGGCAAATTATAAATATGGAATCACTGATTAACTTTGTTTTTCCATGTAAAGCTTGAACCATTGGTGCAGAACAGTTGAAACTGCCCTGCCTTCTGTTCATTAATAGTGATAGGGCTTTGAGTAAACAGTTTAATTTCTCTTAGCTTCAGTTTTTAAAACATGGCAATACTAGAGGCTGCCTCACCCTTTGAGCACTATATCTGATGAATAGTCCTAGAACCATACTTCAGATAAGCACACGCCGACTGAGTACATAATATTACCACGTTATGGTGGTAATGACATGATCCTTGTCTATCTGGACTGCTTTGTATACATAGATAAATTGTTCCACGTCTTTGTGTTCCCCTCCCTCTTCCCTTTAGTGCATGCTGTAATAATGGAGTTGGCAGCACTGTTGGGAGCATTCTATGAAATGTCATAGGTAACAGAATTTGTTTCACTTAGCTACGAGGCTGTGTTCTCAGAAACTCACTGTCAGCCGATTTCATCAATGTGTGACATCAGAGTGCATTTACACAAACTAAGACAGCTACAGCAGTCATAGTGTTGATGGGATCCTGTGGGACCACCATAGCATATCCTTTATGTCACTGGCAGAAATATTATCGCGCACATGACTGTTTTGTAATACACAGTGGAATCGATGTTAGATATTCCTACCATAGAACAGAAGAAAATAGCTGTGATTCTTTCACTCTTTGTATATGTATCAAACACCATGCTGAAATCTTTCATCACACAGTACAAAGAAACATTATTAAGAAGTACAAGCACGCCATTAAGTCATCCTTACCAACCCGTCACACTGCTCTGGAATAGTCTACCTGTTTCAGAAGCCATCTTAGTCCTTTCTTTGGGCCTGACTGATGCTACTTTTACATTAAACAGAATCAAGCTGTTACTATAGAGACCGTATCCTTAAGCTTAAAATAATTGCTTCCTGGTATTTACAGGAAAAGTTTACTAATTCCTAATTTAGAAGAGTCTTTCTCAATTACAACTAAGCCAGGCTGCTCACTTCCGCGCCAGAGGTAAACAGTGTTAACTTGGGAATGAGGGGTGGGGAGAAGTGGTGGCACATTCCCCAGTTCTAATGACTTTTATTTCACTCACCTTTTCTTTATTCTGATTTAGCTTCTGCCCGAAATTTATTAGCATTTTCAGTAATCCCTCTGCTTATTATTCTTATTATTTATTAGTATTATTTGTGGAAATAATAAAAAATACAAAGAAGACTGATAATAAGATAGTAAAATAGACAGCTGGGTGTGGTGGTGCACACTTTTAATCCCAGCACTCAGAGACAGAAGCAGGAGTTCAAGGCCCAGCCTGGTCTACAGAATGAGTTCCAGGACAGCCAGAGCTACAAAGAGAAAACAAGAAAAAACAAAACACATAAAAACAGATCAGGACTCTAGGGGTTACTTAGCTGGCAGTACTTGCCTAGCATGCCTTAGGTGGTGCTGAGCCATGAGTTTTAGTGCATCTGATTGTGAACTAGCCAACCCACAAGAAGCTGCATTCAGACAGAGGAAGAAGCAACTCCCCACACTGAGAACAACATCTACGAGAGGATGATAAGAAATAGGCTAAAACTAGAAGCTTGTAAAATGATGGGTAATAAATTAAGCAGAGAAGGCATCTGTGTCAGCCATGTTAGCCGGGGTCAGGAAAATATCAATCCCTTTTCAATGGCTTTGAATTATACAAAAAAAAAAACAAAAAAACAAAAAACCAGGGTGTGTGCTTTATAAGAAATATGCTCAAAAATCTATAATAATCTTAGCAAAACAGATTGAGGCAGGAAGATTTCAGGATATATAGTAATTTCGAGGCCTGCTCTGACATGTAGGTAGGTATAGAGATGTTGAATTTTGTGTTTGCTGGGTTTCATTCTTGGATTGATCCAGTATTTCCTTGCTATGCTCCCTCTCCTCCAATTTGGAATGGTAGTGTAGATTCTGCGTCTTTGTATTTTGGAAGTATAGGATCTGCTTTTTCCTTTTGATTTTCCAGGGTGTCACAATAAGAGATTTCCATGAGTCTCAGAGACTTTGAACTCTGACTTTTATACAGTGCTGAGACTGTTACTGAGTATGTGGACTTCTGAAGTTGGACTAATGCATTATGATATGGCTACAAGCCTATGAGAGCCTTGAATGGAATGCAGTGATTTGAATAAGAATAACCACTTAGACTCATAGATTTGAATGCTTGGTTACCAGGGAGTAGCAGTATTTGAAAGGGTTAGGAGGAGTGGCCTGGATGGAGGAAGTGTGTAAACGGGGATGGGCTTTGAATTTTCAGAAGCCCAATCCAGACCTGGTGTCTCTCTTTTCCTTCTGCCCGTGGCCCCAGATGGAGAACTCTCAGATATCTCTCTAGCATCACGTCTGCCTGAGTGCTGCCACATTTCCTGCTGTGCTGACAATGGCCTAAACCTCTGAACTATAAGCCAGTCCCAATTAAACGCTTTTTTTATAAGAGTTGCCATGGTAACCGTGTCTTTTTGCAGCAATAGAACACTAAGACAGTAGGCATGTATGTAAGTATAAATAAGGTGCCTTTAAACCCAAACACAAAAACCATAAGTTTATGATGGATTAGTGGATAAAAATGTTACCCAAGGTCTACAGAAACCTAATCCTGTATTTCCATTAGAAGCTCAACGTTGGCTTCAGGATTCATGGTAACTTTACAGAACACAGCTATCATGGAAAACAAGAACTGACTAGACCTAGACTTTCCTTTAATAAGTATGCATTTTGGACCTTAGCACATTATTCTCAAATTAAACTTCTGAGCAGTTCTGTCCAGAAACCTAAATGTTTAAAAAGTTTTTCATTTACAAACCAGTGTTTACCAGTCACTGCTGTGTCATCTTCTTCATCAGAACCAACAGAACTCCCAGAAGCCTCCTCTGCCAAGCTTTTAGCTTTCATACCACTCCGTTCTGACCCACATGCTCTAGAGGCTACCCTACAGTGATGCATGGCTCATGCTTAGAAACTGGTCTAAATCCAGCAGGAAATAATTTTATCAAACCATTAATAAAGAAAGAAAAAAATCTAACACCTTCCATATGTATTCACACCCAAATTTCTAGCCAATAGTTCACCTGCTGAAGATGCTGCTCTGTAGCAAGCAGAGAGATGGGGATTTGTGTGGTTGCCATTGGCAACCTGTCACTCTCAGCAAACTTATCACCTCCTTCAAACTTCTCATTTGTACACATATGCTCACCAAGTACTATTATGCTAAGAAGCAGAGCAATGTGTAAAAGCCATTAAAGGAGGCACAAATCAGGTGAGCTCAGGTATGTATCTCAATTACTAAATGCTTGTATACCACGCATGAAGCTCATGGCTTTCCTCCTCAGCACTGCACTTGCGCCCCTACTCCAGAAACAGGAGGATCAGAACCTCAAGGTCATTCTCTGCTGCACACCAAGTTCACGGTCAGCTTGGGCTACATTAAAACTTTGTCTCAAAAATAAAAAATAAGCAAAAAACAAAAGAAGCTGGGTGTGGTGGCACATGGCATTATTCCTAGCACTTCTAAGGCAGAGATAGGTGGATCTCTGAGTTTTAGGTTAGACTGGTCTACACAGGGAATGGCTATATGTCTCAAAAATGAGGGGGGATGACTTTTAAGGGGTATAGATATAGTTTGTATAAATAACATCTTAAAGAACAAAAATAGATTTGGGGGTCATCTTCAAAAGCTTTTTACTGTAATAAAGAATTCCTCAGCTGCTGTTCCTCTATATCAGTGGTTCTCAACCTGCCTAATGCTGTGGTCTTTTAATACAGTGCCTTATGTTATGGTGGCCTCACAAACCTAAAATTATTTCACTGCTACTTCATAATTGTAATTCTGCTATTGTTATGACCCATAATGTAAATATCTGTTATTCGGGATATCTGATATGTGACTCCCGTGAAAGGGTCATTCCACTCTTAAAGGGGCCACAACCCACAGACTGAGAAGCACGGCTCTGCATTGCAAGTCATAGGAAACATGATGACAGAAGGAAGTCATTGGAAGACAACCAGAGAGGGAAGTATAAGCTCTAAGAGGGCCCGAAGGGAAAATGACAGACAATGAAATATGTCTAAAATACGATTCAGAACCATGGCAGTGGCTTAGGTTCAGATCAGACTGTGGCCCAAGGTCAGTTCTAGGAATGTGGAGTTCGTGAGGATGTTTCTCCAGGCAATGAGCAGCCTCGCTAACAACCTCACCTGCTCAGTGATTGCTGGTGTGAGGTACGGCAGCCTGAGCCCTGCTTGGATGTGTTATTCTGAGATGGGTATTGGCTGACCTATCTCACCGCCTTGGCCTCCTACATCCTGGCCAGAAACTCAGGGAGACAGTAGCAGCAGCCCATCCAGCACAGACAGGCCTGGCCCTGGTATGGTCACGCAGCACTGGCATTTAACAGTGTGAGAACCCTGGCCACTAACAGCACTTCTGGGGCAAGGTAAGTATTATTATTGGGTGGTGAAGAATCTAAACAAATTGGGATTTTTCTTTTTCTCCTTCCCTCACTGCTTAGTGATACTTGAATTTGGCTTCATCTGTCACCCAAGTACCTTTTAATTATTTATTGCCAAATAAATATAAATACACACACACACACACACACACTTCAAGGAGTAGTTCCCAGACCTCTCTGTCCATGGATGTCTTTTACATACCCATGAACTCCAGGGAACAATGCTGAGAAATATTTTAATATTTTGGTGTTCAAAGCCACAAAGCTGTACCTATCCAGTCACAACACACTATTCTTTCAAAACAATGTGAGGGACTTTTCACATTCAGTGTGCAGATTCCTCACCATTCAGACAGGCAGTGTTGACTGAACTCCTGAAGTTCCATCGCTGCAGCCTTCACTGCATGAACACAAACGAGCCATGCTTAGGCAGAGAGGAACACTGAGTTCCATCACTGACAATACCCATCAAAAACCTACAAAATGCCAAGAGAATCCCCTTGTCATCCCACTGACGGAGCACATCAAGAAGAAGGAATATTCTATTTGAAAAATGACAGTGTCCCCTCGACTCACAGTGAATAGAAATGGGATTTCTTTGCTAGGAATGGGAGCAGAGGAAAATGACTTCAAATTTAGATATTTCAGCTTCAAAGGCATTTGTCAAAATTATTTGGTGACATTATAAGGGCTCTCAGGAAGGAAAGCACAATGGGTTGGGCCTTAAGGAACAAATCATAAATCAATAAGGACGAGGGTATGAGAGAATGTGGTGAGGGGCTGGGATTGGAGGGGAGGGCTCAGATGAAACAGAATGAGTACACGCAATGCCGGGGAGAGTCTGGTCCATCACAATTCCATGTCGGCGGGTTCCTGTGAGAAAAGCAGCCAGGAGGTAAAATTTAATTATTCTTGCTGAGGCCCTTGGAGACACGCAGGCGCAGGCGCAGGCATAAGGCGCTTGCTGCATGTTTGGCACAAACTAGGTAAGGAAGGACACACCAGGGAGACAAGAGTGAACCAGGAAGGACAGGTGTCCTCGAAAGAACTGTTCTGCCTTCTGAAAGAGGAATCAATTTCTTAATACCCTCAGTTGCAACTGGACGTGTGGAGGATTTTTTTGAGCAATAACAGTATAATGTTGGGATAGAGAACATCAATTTTGAATCTAGGCTGGTTGGGTCTCTATCACAGTTCTTAAAGGCTGTGTGACTCCAGGCTGTTTACTTAAACTCTCTGTGCCTCGGTTTTTCCATGACAATGGAAACGATACTAAGTTAAAAGGGACTGATATATGTAAAGCACACAGCAGAGCACCTAGCACACTCCATTCTTCAACAGACTGTGCTGGAGCAGACTTGGTGGGCGCCACTCTGTAGAAGGAGCAGCGGGCTGCGTTCCTGCCGCCCGCCCCCCTGGCTAGATTATGCCCAAAATAACAACACACAAACTGTATTCTTTTAAACACTGCTTGGTCCATTAGCTCTATCCTCTTACTGACTAATTCTCACATGTTGATTAACCCATTCCTAATAATCTGTGTAGCACCACAAGGTCGTGGCTTACCACGAAGGATCTTAACCTGTGTCCATCCTGGAGAGGAGAGCTATAGTGCCTGCTTCACTGCCTTCTTTCTCCCAGCATTCTGCTCGGTCTACTCTGCCTATCTAAATTCTGCCCTATCAGGCTAAGCAGTTTTCTTTATTAATTAACCAATGAAAGCAACAGATAGACAGAAGACACTCCCACATCATGGATGTACTCATGAAATCAGAGGGTAACGAGGATTTCTCCCGAGCTACATACTGAGTGACATCAGAGCCAGTGACTCAGCACTATCAGAGCACACACACACACATACACACACACACACACACAAACACACACACATGAATGCACTCATGCAGAGAGGGGCATATATCACGTATACACGTATATGTATTAGTTATGTTCCTGTCGCTGTGATAAAACACCATGACCATAGCAACTTCTGGAAGGAAGATCTTATTTTGGCTTATGTTTACAGAGGGAAAAACTATACCATGGTGGTGTCAGGCATGGTGTCTGGAGCAGGAAATTGAAGAGTTCAAATTTTTACCTGCAAACACAAAGCAGAGAAAGCAAACCAGAGGTGGGGCCAGGCTATGAGCTCTCAGAGACTTTACCCACTGAGTACTTCCTCCAGCAAGACTGCACCATCTCACCAGACAGTGCCACCAACTGGGGATCAAGTTTTCAGATCCCTGAGCCTAGGGGAAATGTTCGCATTCAAGCCACAATACATAAATATCCATTCATGCATATTCACGTGGGCACACATGTAGTTCTGTGGATACATCAGTGCTATTGCCAGTAAGAGTTTTATATGTGACTCAAGCAGAGATTCATGAGTATTCTTGTCTTTATTTTTTACAGGTTACACAAAAATTGAGACATTGTCATAAATCCTCAATCTAACAAATACAGATGCTCTTCAGTTTACAGTAGATTTACCTATCAATCAATCCACCAACTAAAAGCATCAAACTCTGAAAATTCACTCAAAGCATCTAACTTGTTGAACACCACAGATAAGCCTGACCTTCCTTAACATGTTCCAGCAGCTACATCAGCCACGACTGGCCAAAAATCATCCAACACTAAGCTTCTTTTTATAACAAAAGACTGAATACCTTATACAATTCATTTATTAAACACTAACGAAAGTGCGCAGATACATTTTGAACCATCACATCATTAAAACCTGCAGGTCAGAGATTGAGACTTATGGAGCATCAAAAACTACCAGGCACAAGCCTAGCCATTTTGGGCTATTGCTAAAGTACAACAAGGGCTTTTGCCTGCAGAGAGCTTGTGATCTAAGATGCATTGCAAAGATCATGCCATAAGGAAGAATCAAACTCCCCCTCATTCCCTGCCCCATCTGCCCTGTTTGTTTTTTTAGATTAAAGGAAGAGCAGGTGGGAATGTGGCACCAAGCAGCTGATAAGCACAGCACTACTTTTAATAAATTAACAGCACTGGGGTTTATTGGCTGGGATTTCCTCCCTTGGGAGCCTCAACTATCAACACAGCTAATATGGAGATTAGCTAGAGACAAGCACACATATGCCAGAGGCACACATTCCCGTTCTTCAACTGAATAAGAGTCAACACACACGAATTTGGGCTCTAGAATGTGCTAGGCTACTCTATTCACTTCCTTTGTAGGCTTCTTTCACTGTTTGGGCTACACTTACAATGATGCAATATAATTAAAGTTATGTCATAGCCACCCAATGTTTACTGAGAATGGGTTCTTGTAAGAACTTGAGATTATTCACTCAAAACACATTGTGTACAAATGCAAAACTGCCATGATAAACTCATAAGTTTGCCTGGAGAGTATATACTAGTAAGTTTTTAACTTAAAAGTACACACACAAAAGAATACTGGTCCTGCAAAATAAATGGATGAGTAAATGAGTGAATAAACAAGCCAATTAGTGAACAATTAAAAATTTAGGTGCAAGACTCTAATTCTGACTCAGAAAATAAAAGGATCCAGAAAATGACTATTCCAGTAGCCATTACCTACAAATTAAACGGCAGCTTACAAAAGTCATAGGCCCCTCTGTATCTCTCATTTTATGTGGGGGTGGAGTGGACTTAGATAGATTGTGTTGAAGACCTTCTCACAGCTCACAGCCCAGACTGCACAATGCTCTGGATGTCGTCTGCTGTGTAACCCCTCACCCCCGGCTCCCAATCCACACCACAAACATGGGTCCAATCCACCAGGAAGAATATGTGTACAACTCTAATCTTCACTCCTATGAGGGAATCTGCCGAAAACAGAATCATTGACACCAATACAGTTCTTTCACTGTAGACACAAAACCCAGGCCGTCTTTATGGGGGAAAGGCTAGTTTTCTTTTTACCTATGAGAGGTATAAAACATTCATTTCAATTTAGAGATGTACTTTCCCATCATGCAAAGTGGCTGCTGCACCCTAAAGTGAGATTAAAAAAAACTAAACAAGAATTGTCATCAAGTAGAGCCACTAGTGAGCATGCTCATGCTTCAGACTCCCATCCATACGATCAAATGCTAAAAGAGAAGGGAGGGACAAGATACGAAGAGACATGTGGCTTCAGTGTAAAAATCCTCGATCCTAATCTCAAACCAAGAAAAATTCACTCTACAGAATGAAGGCACTATAGACAACAAAGTCTGGTTTGTGCTATCCATACATGTAACACATTCCCAAATGCCAAAGGTGCCGATGTATCAGATCAGGTGCTGGAAAGACACCACCTTTGTCTGCAGTGATTGATGGGTGGTCTGCAGGTCACAGCAGCGAGGGAACATATTTGAGTGCCAATGTGTAAAAATGGAATAAGAATGATTGCATCCCTGAGCATCTGGTTGTTAAGGTAAAAATAAGAACAAGAAAGAAAGATGGGGAGTCCACAGGAATACCGTGCACACACTGCCTGTGAAGGTCAGAGAAGGGGTAGATGTTTTAGATGCAATTCTGACCAGGAATTTCATTTTATTAATTAATTAAGTGATGATCTAATACCATTACAGAAATTTTCTAGGGACTGATCTCAGAGAGCAGATTTGTAGCTGTAACTGACTCCCACTCCTTTGAAGCATGCCTGTCGTTATACTCCCTCGAGAACAGGCCTTCCCCAGCATTAAAGGAGGAAAGAAAATTCTTCCAACTGCCTTGATGATTAGGAATTACAAAGAGGAGAATCGACTCATCTTAAATGATATGACAACAGGATGTGATCAAGAACGAGCAATTGTTTTCTTGTATCCCAGTCCCTTAATTAACGCTTTAGAGCTTGAAAAATTGACTGTTAAAAAAATCAGTTTTCAAGCCCCAAAGGGCATCAAATAAACAACCACTGTTGCCACCTTTTGGTGACAAGCAGAACTGCTGTGTTGCCGCTTGGCTTTGGAGGGTTCTTCTGAACCCAGAGACTCTAATCCGATGAACCGTCCAAGTTTTTCACAGGAAAAAGGCATCAACAGGGCACTGGTAACAGCGTGACAGATCATATCCATTTCTCCTCATTTCTGGACCTTCTCAGCCAGACAGCGGGAACTGTAGAGGAAATCTGGTCACTCCCTGCAATATTCAAATTTTGTGACTGTTTACTTCTTTCTTAAAATTCCGTATGAATTTTGTGCCATATACCAGAATAATCCACATCTATTTAACATGAAAAATATTTGAAAAATAAATGATGGGTCAGCTTCTGTAGTTCAACTGTTTAACTGTTATCACCAAGAGGTTAAATACACAGGGCTTTTAGGGACACTAGATTTTAAGTAAGCCTCTACTTGCCACATCCAGAAAGGCTCTTATCTGAATTTGAGAACAAGTCAGAACTCGGCTCTGCCGCAGTCTGCTCTTTGCCCACCATGACCCTCAGTTCATTTGTACTGGGGCTGAGATTTCTAGAAGGCTTCCATCTCTGAAACAACCGCAGACCTTTAGACATAATCCCTCTGTCTTCTGGGAACCAACCATATGTGCAAAGTCTCATAAAATGTAGGCTCTAAGATGGAAAACTATGCTATTCCTTAGCATAGAACTAACAGAAATTTCACTTCCATTATTAAAACCTAACACATTCAAACTGGCAAAATCAGAGCCTTTTTTCTCCCTCACACTTCTCATAAGCAAAATGAGGATGCCTTCCACATGGAGTTATCTCATAAGGAAACATACAAAGTAGTTCAATAAGGCCTAGCTCTTGAATGTGGGACAAGAGACAAAGACACTAGACGAGAAGCAATGGCCACATCAACAGAGGTCTCAAAAACTATGCGAAGGAGCCAACAGGATGGGTCTGCCGTTAAAGACACCTGCCACCAAACACTAATAACTCGAGTTTAGTTCACAGGACCCAGGCAGAAGGCAGGAAATGACTTCCAACACTGTCATACGGCTTCCACAAGTCCACCAATGCACACGCATGCACTCACAAGTATGCAACTGTTTTATTTTAATGTAAACAGAATGCTAAAATTATGCTAACTAGCTTAGACCCCTCCGCACATATGACAGCCTGAAGCCTGTGTGTTCTCCACACTCTGGTAAGGCCAGACAGGACAGCGAGGAGAGCATGGAGGACAGCCTCAGCATGGGACTGTCGGGTAGGATTCCTGTGCACACTGAAGAAGACAAGCCATCCAATCTGTCTGCAGGAACAGAACCTGTCCTTTCATTTTACCCCATGACCACAGCCATCTCCAACCTCACAAGGTGCCTGTGAAAATTCCATCTGCAGAAACTATTTCGGGGAAATGGACTGGGAGCCAGAAATGACGTTACCTTTTGAAAGAATTCAACTTTCTCTAGTTTCTAGAACAGCCATTCTCAACGGAGGCTATCTGTTCTCAGACAGCTTTCAAGGCTGCTTTAACCTAGTCATCATCAAAAGAAAGGAGGAGAAGGAAATTTGAGAATGCCTTTTTTCCTTACTGTTCCCCCTTCTGCCATGGTCCCACTGCTCTCTGGCTGGCAGCTTACCCTCATCTGCTGCAGAGTACAGAACCCATGCACTTCCCGTACACATCACTAGCCTGTCTGCTCTAAGGAATAGGCTTCAAGTGCCTAATTTGCTGCTGCAATTCAATATTAAAAGTGAGGATTATGCTCTCTCACTGCCGCAGACGCACTTAGTGCTAATAAATAAACTCTAAACTTCTGCAGACACTGGAAAGTGCATTCCCAGATTGCTGTTGCTACTGCTTCTATCACTGGAGGGAGAGTGCCATTGATACTCCACAGCCACGCCTTCCACATACTCAGCAAGCTGCTCCTCTTAAGACAAAAGGATGATAAATTAGGAGAGAGACATGCTGTCCTAACACGCTGATCTCACTCCAAAACCCGTGCCCACCGGTCTTAATCGCAAAGTGGGGACACCAAGATTTATGAAAAATTAAAATTAAATTAAATTATAATATTCACTTACATGTGTCATGCAGGGCCAATGAAAAGTCCCAGATGTTTGGAGCTTTAAAAGTCATTTAAAATGACAGGAGATCGCCTTTACAAATCTGCACACCCAAGGCCTCTGGGCTTCAAGGACAGTAGAAGATGGTGGGTTAGAACGAGCAATCTCGAAAAGCTGTAGTCAATAATTTCACACTTCTGCCAAAGCATAAAAAGTGTTTTGAAAGGGAGAAACGGGACAAAGGGGAAAAATAAAAACCTTAAAAAAAATTTTAATACTATACTATGGAACACTTAGTAGAGTACTTCAGGAAAAACAGGAAATTTTCAAATGACAATCACAGACAGAACAGCATAACAAACAAACAAAACCAAAAGCCCACTATGAACCTAGAAAGACCTCATTCCAGGAGTGTACAATAGATAATGAGGTTGCTTTTTACAACGCAATTCAGCTCCACCCACTGAGCCAAGAACAAAACATAAATAACAATAACACGGAAACAACCATCTTACACACAAGCCAAACAATTTACATTGGTTCAATCAAAGAAACAATGTGTTCTAATGCTGTAGACAACTTTGGCTGAATTGTACTCAGGAAGAAATGATGGAGAAGATGCATGTGGCCACACTCAATTTTCACTTGGCACGATGGCTTTCACATAACAGCTGCAAAGCGGAACCGCACCTGGTTAGCCCAGCAGACAGCAGGCAGCACTCTATCCCACAGAAAGTTTTATAAGCATTCGGGTGTTCGCCTATATAACAACACGTACAAAATTATAGAATAGTCGTGCAGGAAAAATTCCATTCATTTGTATGGATTTCAGGTTATACTCGATGGGCAACAAACTCAAGTTTTGTCTTTTTAGAAGTCTCTGGGTTTTTTCCTTCCTAAATCTTTCTGATTAGCAGCTGACTTAAAAAGAAATGGGGCAGACATAAATTAGAAGATGAGAACCAATATTTTTATAAAAGTCATGGCATATAAAATACATGTCTGCATTTAAAACAAAACCCACGAAGAGGCATGTATCAAATTACTAAAAGTGGTTAGGCCAGAGAAAGAAACTGCAGCACTGACTTTCAGTTCCGACATAAAATTCCTGAAATTGTACTCCTTCCAACAAACTTAAGCTGTTCCTATGTATCTGAGATGTTTCAACCCCCACCCCTGCAACCTCTCCCTTCGAGGCTCCAACTCTGAATGCTCAAGTCACTTATGTGACGGGGTATCCACTATTCCAGAGAAATCACACACATTCGAGTCACCACTAGACTATTTATAAGACAGAGCAGGCAGATGGCTCAGTGGGTAAAAGCCTTGCTGCCCAGCTTGACAACTGCAATATACTCACCCAGCACCCACAAGATGGAATGAGAGAAACAACGCCACAAGTTATTGTTTGTTCACACACACACACACACACACACACACACACACACACACAATTTAGCAGTTCTAAAAATACCTAATTTAATAAAACAGCTACATATTACTTCATTTGTATGGATTTCAGGTTATACTCGATGGGCAACAAAGTCCTGTTTTGTCTTTTTGGAAGTCTCTGGGTTTTTTCCTTCCAAAATCTTTCTGATTGTCAGTTGACTGAATTTGCAGATGAGGGACCCACACCCACAGACAGGGAGGGCCCAGTATACTCCTTTTGTAATACAAAAATAACTGAAAGCAATCTGGAGGGTGGGGAAAGTTTTGAATTAAAATAAAGAACCCGCCTAAGCCAGGGAGCTGACCTGGTCAAGTCCAGCAGGACTGGCGAAGGAGACACTGGATTTTATAAAGACCAGGGAAGGAGACAGGGAGGTCCTCACCCCTGCTCAGTCAACCATTAAAACTCTGAAGAGGAATTTGTTTCTTGTGTTCTTTTTCTCCCCCTACTCCTCATTCTCAGCCAAAGTACAATCCTTTTGTTCTTTCCTCTGGAGCTAAAGAAAACAGATGGTCACACCATCCTTTGAATTTCTCAATGAACTACACAAAACCAAGCGTTTTTCTGTAGGGACAATATTGTGTTCACAATACGGACTGACACATCCCAGTTTGCCCCTCACTGACAAGCATAACAGACCATCCTACTAAGGAGACCTCCAAAGGGACATAAACAGATGTATTTAATTTCATTCAACAGTTATTAATTCAATGTCTCCATGTACGTGGAATCTGAACAGCTGCTGAGGGCCCTTTAAAAATTAAAAACCTTATGTGGGGGGATACATGACAAATAATAAGTATATAATTGAGGTTAGAGGATGTGTTTGTGGATTATTTTGAAGCAATAAAGAGATCTTTTAAGTTGAGACTAGACTAAAGAATAGTAACAAGAACTGCCAGAACTTTAAGATTTTCTCAACTTTAAATTCTAATTTTTGATTTTTTTTTTTGTCTGGTTTTTTGTTTTTCGAGACAGGGTTTCTTTGTGTAGCCATGGCTGTCCTGGAACTAGTTCTTTAGACCAGGCTGGCCTTGAGCTCACAAAGGTCAGCCTGCCTCTGCGCCCTGAGTGCTGGGATTAAAGGCGCGCACTACAACTGTCAGGCCTATTTATGGATTTTTGTTTGCTTGGTTATTACTGTTAATAATATTTACTACTTGCCAGAGAGAGTCAAGCCAGAGATATTGCAGCGGGGTGGAACAGCTGACTACGTACAGTTTCCATGGTCACTGGGGAATTCGTTAATGACTGCGGGACTTGGAGTGGCAACACAGACACAAGCAGACTCGACAAAGATCCATGGTACACTGGTATCATCTGGCTCTCAATAAGAGAAGATGTTTGATCAATAGCCAGAAATAATGAAGGAAAACAGTGGTTTTGGGCAAGGGGCTCAAGATGGTATAGAAAGCTCTCGGTATGAGGACGCCAGAGGGAAACAGAGGGGGTGAACATGAGCCAGGTTCAGCACTCGGAGGAGGAGAGCAGGCTGTGTTACTGCTGCACTCTGGTCCCCTGGCAGCTGCACGCAGTCAGTACGGAAGCTGGCTGGCAGCGCCTCCACCACGTCACACTCACACTCCACAGTCAAGACACCCCTGCCCAATCTGGATCCTCGGAGGAGCGAGAAAATATCGAGACAAATATTGAGGCATGTGTCACCATATTGATCACGAGTAAACTTATACTGACTTCCTTTCAAAAATAAATAATAGAAACTAAATAAATAAGGACTCATGCTGCAAGTGATAGGATTGTGTGTGGGTGTATGTGTCACACATTTGTGTGTGAACATAGATGTGGGCATGGATTATAAACATGTGCGGGGTCGGGGGTTGACGGTGGGTTTCTTCCTCTCTCAATCTCTACCTTATTTTTACAGTTTTGTTTTCAAGACAGGGTTTCTCTGGGTAGCCCAGACTCTCCTAGAACTAGTTTCATAGACCAGGCTGGATTCGAACTCACCTGCCTCTGCCTCCCCAGTGCTGGGACTAAAGGCGTGCCCACCACCACCCAGCTCCACCTTATTTATAAAGACAGAATCTTTCACTAAACCTGGAACTCTGATTCTGTTGTCAGCAAGCTCCAAAGATCAACCTGCCTCCATCTCCTCAGCACAGGCCTTAAAGCTGCGCACGGCCACACTCAGTGGTCCTTTACCCAGACAGCTGCTGGGGATCTGCACCTGGGTCCTCCTGCCATGCAGCAAGCTCTTTACCAACTGCACCATCTCCTCAGCCCCGGTGTCCAGCACATCTGCATTTTGCGTCAGCATCCACTTCATGCACAAAGAGATTAAAACAGAGTTCCCTGCTCACTAAAGAAGCGAGGGTGGAAGAAGATCAACTAACTGTAATGGGGGAAAGGAGACCAAACACCGTGGTAGAGGAAGATTCCAAGACAGAAACTTAATCCAAACCCCTTCGGGCAGGCTTGAGGACGAGCATTCAAATGGGTCTGTGCCTACCCAGATCCTCAGCAGAGTCAGTCTCACAAATGCAGGAAGCCCACAGCTATGGTTCTCTTCAGCGCTGCTCTTTTCAAATTCTGTCAACCTGTGTGCTCACACTCCCCAAACAAGGAAACTGCCAACTAGTTTAACATCTTTCTTCTACACAAGATTCAATAGGCTCAAAAAAAAAAAAAAAAAAAAAAAGAGTTCGAAAACTTCCCCTCATTCTTCCTCTGGATTTTGAGAATCACTTTGTCATTTCAACATGTCCTTGTTACTCATAAGATAGCTATTTTCTATCTTCATTGACACTCAAATGAATAATTAAGAACCATCCAATCTTCAGACTTGAATAATGGGCTTAAATAGCAACAGAACCTTTTTTTTTTCCCTCAGCGTTCCACTTGTTCTGCTATTCCTCCTCAATCATGTTGTTTAATTTCTCGTCAGCTAAGCATGTCTGCAGACTAACAAAGCAATTTTTCCCCAGAGGAGCTACTTCTGCATTTGAATCTTCTGTTTACCTATCTATATCTCCAGCACAAAACTGCAAATGAACACACTCAACTAGCACAAAGATGCTGTATGTGAGAGTCAACTAAATGAGAAGAGTGTTACAATGTAGCACTGTAGACAGTACAGACACTGTATTCATGGGAAATTGGTTCCAGGATCTGCCCAGGGAAACTAGACTCCCTAATTTTCCAACATATAAATAGGATGCAGTATTTGCAGATAATCTAGGTATGCCCTCTGAGGTATTCTAAGAACTCTGAAGAATGCCAGAGGGACAGAATCACCCGCACCTCTTGTTTTCATGGGGCCAGCTGGGGCAATGGCTGCTGAAGGATTGCTTCTGCTGAGCAAGAAGGAAGAATGCGGCAGAGTCTTTACTTAGAAAACAGAAAAGACTCCCTTTAATCCCAAAGTTTTCTACATTCTGAGTGTAGAGGTAGCGAAGGAGAGAGTAACAACAGACACCTCACATTACACTCTTTTTTTTTCCTGTATACTTTCTGTTCGTTTATGACTTAGGAGGTAGAGAACAGGCGTCTGCTTTGGACTCCCTAACCCCAGCCCATTTTTGCCTTGCCTAAGCCACAGGTCTCAAAACATTAAGTCATGGTGTCTTGTCAAAATATTATAGTGCCATTTATCACTTTTGGGTGGGAATAGCCATTAGTAAAATAAAAATGATAACACTGATTATGATACTGCCAGGTATGTATCTTAGAATTGTTCAAAGAAAGCATGACCTAAGTTCTGTCATAATAGGTCTGCACGGCTGGATGTTGGAGTCCGAGATTTGGGGAGGAAATGAATTGGTTTGGGTTTCTTAACTTTTAAGGCATTCTGACAAACAGGTCCTCCTCCATGAGCCCCGAGACCAGAACTACTTCACTGGGATCTGCAGTAGGACTGAAGACAAAGCATCAGCACTCTTGTACTTGATATACAGTCTGTGCATACATGCCTCTGGGAGTTTGAAAATGGGGTGATGTGGGAGGTCCTTCTGTGTATGTGTTGCTTTTATTGGTTAATGAATAAAGAGGCTGCTTTCAGCCTGTGAGAGGGCAGAGTAGAGCTAGGTGGGAAAAGTAAACTGAATTCTGGGAGAAAGAAGGCAGAGTAAGGAAAAGCCATGGAGCCACTGCAGGAGACAAACTCTGGATGGAACCTTACCAGTAGGTAAGCCACAACCACATGCCAATACACAGATTAATAGAAATGGGTTAATTTAAGATATAAGAGCTATCCAAAAAGAAGCATGAGCTAATAGGCCAAGCAGTGTTGAAGATATAAGAGCTATCCAAAAAGAAGCATGAGCTAATAGGCCAAGCAGTGTTATAATAATACAGTTTTTGTGTGGTTACTCTGGGCCTAAGCAGCTGGGAAGAAAAGTGCAGCCTCCACCAACACAGGAGGTAGGGGGGGGCGAGGGGGGGGTGTTATTCTCTGGACTACTAGTCAAAACATCATAATAGCTACTTAAGAACACCTCTTATTGCTGGGCGGTGGTGGTGCATGCCTTTAATTCCAGCACTCAGGACGCAGAGGCAGGTGGATCTCCGTGAGTTCGAGGCTAGCCTGGGCTACAAGAGCTAGTTCCAGGACAGGCTCCAAGGCCACAGAGATACCCTGTCTCAAAAAGACAAAAAAAAAGAAGACCACCTCTTATAATACGCATGCCATTAAGAGAGAATTTCAAAGTCTTTCTTCTCCAGTTCTTTCTTACTCTTCCAAAGCCCTACATCTTATTCATAGAGCAGAATTAAGAAACATGCCCAAAGAAACTATCCTCTCAACTCCATCTCCTCACTGGTTCCCTGGAAGTATCTAAGCCCTCACAGGGCACCAGAAGACAGTGCCGTCACTTTGTCCTGCCGTTATTGTACAGTGTGAGTTATAGTGCTTTTATTCTAAATGTACAATCAAACCATTTGTAAGAGAAAAAAAGTTCTTCTGTTTATGTAGCCAGAGGAACAGACATTACAATTTACACAGTCACTCCGCTGCCATGCTGTTTGAAAACATTGCCCGAAGAAACTTCCCCCTAAAACCTTCCTGTTTAAATATTTGCAGACCCTTACACTTATATTTGTACACTGAGATGCTTTGCTTTTGAATAGACAGCATTGGGAAATTGCAAGTGAAGCCATTTTCATCTCTTCGTCTCCCTTCCCAGTCACATTGCTAAATCTAAACAGAAAAAAGAACTTAAGAACTAAGAGATCAACCGATCAAAGATTTGCAAATCAGATAAATTTACAGAAAGATGTTCAGGAGTTTGGGGGCTTAAGGTGGGCATAAATAAAATCATCCACAAGATCAATTTATTTATTTTTACTGTACTGGGGGAGAAAATGAACAATGTGATTCCCTGGGAAAAGAGAAAAAAAAACTGCTTTAGTCAAATAAAATACCCTAAAAAGAAAACTAGAAAATGAGTTTAGGATTGGAAATGGGCACAGGAGGGCACAGAAACCCAGACAACGGGACTGCTGATAACTCAGACCCAACAGTCTCGGCAAAGATGGAGGCAGGAAGATACATTCTATCCATTACTAGTACTCAGTAGTTCTACAACAGTACCATAGTATGATATGGGCAGGGGGTGGACCATCTTACAAGGGTGATGAAATTAAGTTCCTAGATCCACACAAATGAGTACACATAAAAGTAGGGAAATGTGAACCTGCTTGATTGACCAGAACAGTGTCAATACCCTAGCTGTAGTATTATACTGTACTTTATGAACGGTAGCTCTGGGAACCCTGAACCAAGTGTTGAAGGGATCTGACCACATTATTTCATAAACCTGCAGGTAAACCTATAATTACTTCACAGATTTCTGATTAAAAAACCAAGTGCTTGAAAATGAATCCTTTAAGTGTGCATGCTCCATAGTGCTCAATGGAACACCAACAGAATGTTGTTTAATGAAACTGTGAACACAGGTTTAAACATTTCTGCATTAAAAAAATTAGGGAAAAAAATCTTGATGGTTGTCATTTTTAGGGGGTGCTGAGTATGCTCATTTGCTTTTTTCCTCAAAAATTCAATCTATTTTTCAAATAATATATAGTGAAAATATTTTATATTCTACTGTTATTGAAATGGCTTTGAATCAAAAGAAGAAAAGCCATATTATATATAATATGGCTTTATATATATAAATATATATTTCATATGAAGCACAATGTCAAAGAATGTAGCTTAAATATTTCAGTCTGAGTATGTGAGTAGCAATTTAGAAATGGTAATTAATCCTTTGAATATTAATAAACATCATTTTCTGTAAAGCTAATAAATTCACCCTATACATTATCCTATATATTGCTACTACCATTCAATCAACTCCATCATTTTAATTTTAGCACTAACAATGCCTTCAAAATTTGAATTTAGTGGCACATGTCAATAACATCGTCATCTAGGAGGTGGAAACAAGAGAATCAAGAGTTCAAAGTCAGTCTCAGCTCCACAGAGAGCTCACTACTGCTAGCCTGGGCTCTACAAGATCCTGTCTCAAAACAAAAACAAGACACAACCAAATTTAGTAAGATTTAACTAAAGCCCTTAAAGGAATTCACAGCTCTGTATAGCTGCTGTTGCCATTCCAAGGTTGGATAACCTTTCTGTTCTTGACAGAAGAGAACTACAAAGCCACAGGGAGATGAACTAAGTGTAAGGACATAGAAAATTTTTAAGGAATTTTTTGCTTGCTTAGTAGCTAGTAGGGCACTAGGTTCAAATGCAAGACGACTAGGGCTGGTTGAAAACAGGATATCTTACCTAGGCACTGAGCTCACCACAAAGTGCCCCTGGCATCCTGGCAGCGGGCCACCTGTTAACACCTAGCTCTGTGGTTTATCAGAAAGCAGAAAAGTCGACCGCTTTAGGGAGGGCTTTGGAAAGGGGAGGCCTGCTAGACATAACCGGGGCCTGCTAGACATAACCACTTTGGGGACAGGGTGCTTGCTAGACATAACCACTTTGGGGAGGGGGCTTGTTAGAGATAAGGCACACCTGCTGTTATGTAAGACTAACTCCTTTGACCCAAAATGAGCCTGGCTTGAGGCTTTTGCCTATATAATGACCAAATGATGAGGGGGCTCTCCTCTCTACTGTGCTGCGAAGAATAGTGGACAAGTCCCCAGTCTGGTCCCCAGTCTGGCCGAATACGGCTCCGAATAAACCTTGCTTTTGCATTCTGGACTTGACTGCATCCTGGTGGTCTCTCTGGGGGTCGTGACTTGGGCACAACATAAGCTGGAAAAACACAATTCAGTCTCTGGTTACTAGCAGGGTTTACTGTGATGGCTATTCTTGGTTGTCAACTTCAGGTAGGATGACGTATGCCTTTAACCCAGATCTTGATGTGGGGAGGCACTTTTTTAATCTGGGCCACACCTTCTGCTGGAAGCCTATGTAAGTACAACATACATAACAAGGAAGAGTTCACTCTTTGCCCGGCTGCCCTCACCTTCTCAGCCTATCCATTCCTTCATTGATATTGGAGCCTACTTCTTCAGGATTCCAGCATATGCAGAAGACCAGCTGAGACACCCAGACTCTAAAGACTGAGCAACTCCTAGATTCGTGGCTTTCCATTCACAGCCAGCCATTGTTGGATTGCAGCCTGTAAGTCATTCCAATAGATTCCCATATCTGTATCTGTATCTATATCTCTATCTCTCTCTATATATAGAGGTACATTATGTATATCTTATCATTTAAAAACCAGTGTGTAGCCGGGCGGTGGTGGCGCACGCCTTTAATCCCAGCACTCGGGAGGCAGAGGCAGGCGGATCTCTGTGAGTTCGAGACCAGCCTGGTCTACAGAGCTAGTTCAGGACAGGCTCCAAAACCACAGAGAAACCCTGTCTCGAAAAACCAAACCAAACCAAACCAAACCAAAACAAAACAAAAAAACAACCAGTGCGTGAGAGAAAGATGCCATGCAACGGAGTTCATGTGGAGGAGTTCTTATTAGGTCAAAGGGAACATAAAAAGAGGGAAGGAGAGGGGGAAGAGTGGACCCTGAAGACAGGATCAGCAGAAGAGAATCAGGGAGGAGACAGAGACGAGCTGAGAAACAGGGCGAGAGACAGAGACAGAAAGAAGGAACAGACAGACCAACAGAGAAACAGAGAAAGAGAGATAGGAGGTGGGCAGGGTCCTTCATAGTGAATGTGCATAGAAGGTGCTCTTTGTGCCTGCTGCTGAGGATGTATCCTGTCAGAACCCCAAAGGCATGCCAGTACAGATAGATGCCTGAAGGGGCAAGCAGGTCTCTGTCTCTTCCTTTCTTTCTTCCCCTTCCCTCTTTGCTCAATAAACTTTCCATGTAAGCTCTGTATGCATGGTGTATTTGTTTGTCCCTCACCTGCTTGGGCTCTCAGCTGCTGCCAAAATCATTACAATATCTATATTTACATAGACAACACAGATGAGAGAGAGAGAGAGAGAGAGAGAGAGAGAGAGAGAGAGAGAGAGAGAGAGAGAGAGAGAGAGAGACATTCCATAAGTTCTGAGAATCTTGAGAATTCTGACTAATTTGTGCTATGCCCCACCCTCAGAATGCTTCAGATTCTTCACGGGCCTCCGCTTGACACCCCTTAGCGCACAATGCAAAACAAATCTGTCAGTGCAAATATGGCCACAGTGACTTCTCTCCCAATTACTGTGGAAACAAAGTGAACAGCAGAGAAAACACCTCCAAAACGAATGTGCTGGCTGCGCTCCTGCTGTGTGTGGTCCTGCGTCCAATGAGTCTACTTGACTTTTCCTTGGGCTCTGGGCTTATAGGACAATCTTCTTGAATCAACCATAGGTGATCGCACTAACTGAAGGCTAGCCTGTGCCCATTTCATTTACTGGCTTGTGGGTTCGGGGGCTGTCAGCAGATGATACAACATCCTGTGAGACATTCTGGCAATCTGGATGGGGGTAGATGCTGTAAATGCAGAGAGAAATGGCTGGAACTGTGGCTCAGTGGTAATGCACTTGAAATGCACTAGGCAGCATGCACAAGGTCCTAATTTTGAACTCTGTCACCACAGGAAAACAAAGAATTCTATCTCTGAGTATAGAAAAGAGGAAGTCTGTCATAGCAACTTGGAGGCAAAACTAGGATGTCATAGGCCAGGTCCTGCTGAGCCAGTCATGAGTAAAGACTGTCCTAGCAGACAGTGGACAAAACACCAAGAATCTGAGCTAGGCGTCTTTTCATCCTGTATCTATAAAGGCAAATTATGATTTTTGCTTCTATGTGTGTGCACATATGAGTGTAGGCCAGAGGACAACCATGGCTGTATTCCCTAAGGGGTCATCCATCTGGCTAGCCAGAGAGCCACAGGGATTTACTTCCCCAGCTTCTCTTGTGTCTTAGTCTACTGCTGTGATAAAGACCATCACCCAAAGCAACTTGGGGAGGAAAGGGTTCATTTTGTCTACACATCTTAGTCGTATTCCATCGTGAAGGAAAGTCAGGGCAGGAATTTGAGCCAGGAACTGAACATAGCCCATGGAGGAACACTGCTTACTAGCTTGCTTCCCCACAGCTACCTCAGCCTGATTTCTTATATTCCCAGGACCACTGCTACCACCCAAAGTATGTGGGCCCAACAGGATCAGTCGTTAATCAAGAAAATGCCCCACAAACTTGCCTAAAGACAATGTGTTGAAGGCACATCCTCAACTGAGCTAGCCTCTCCCCAGATAACCCTAGCTTGTGTTAAGTTGACAAAAAACAACCCGGGTTTAAAAGCATACATTATCACGTGTAAGTGGAGACTGCTCTTTCATTTCCCGGCCACCCAGACCCAAATAATCACAAGGAAACTATATTAATTACAGCACGGTTTGGTTTATTAGCTCAGGCTTCTTATTAACTAACTCTTGCATCTGAAATTAACCCATTCCTATTATTTTATATTTTATCACAAGGTTCGTGGTTTGTTACCTCTTGCTTCTTGGGCAGCTAGATGGTATCTACCTCCTTTGGCAGCTACATGGTGTCTTTCTAACTCTGCCTATTCTTTCTATATATCTCTGTTCAGATTTACCACCTAGTTTTGCTCTGCTAAGCCACTGGCCGAAACAGCTTTACTCATCAACCAATAAAAGCAACACATATAAGGAAGGACATTCCACATCAATCATGCCTGGTTTCTTTTTTAAATACATTCTGGGGGTTGAACTCAGATTCTCAGACTTGTGTGGCAAGCATGTTACCAATAGAGATATCTCCCCCGCCTAATGTATAATTTTAAAAATGTATTTGCTTTGTTTTAGGTCCTGTACCGCGTGTATGTCTGGTGACTGTAAGGTAAGAGGAGGCTGTTGGATACCCTGGAACTGGAGTTATGGATGGTTGTGAAATACCACATAAATTATAGAAACTCTACTCACCCTGGGTCCTCTGCAGAGCAACAAGTGCTCTTAATTTCGGTGCTATCTCTCCAGCCCTCTAAATTATGATTTTTATGGTTTTAATACTGCAATATGCAAAAAACATAAATTATGATCTCGGGGCCAGCAATATGGTGCAATGGGTAAAGATGCTTGATATGCAGCCTGAGGACCTGAGTTGGGTCTGTAGCAACCAGTTTTATGACCAAAACTCATAATGAGTCTGGGCACAGGTTCCTTCTGTTTATAGCGTGCCTAGGAACATGAGCAATGGACTCAGCAAGTGGCTTGAAATCCATGTTCTCAAGCATTACATAGGAGCTGCTTAGTCGGAACAGGCTCTGACAAGATCCCCAGGAAGAGCTGGACCCCAAGCATGCATCTCACACATTTCAATAGGCACCATTCACCATCATCAACTTCGCTTCTTTTATTTTCTATAGGCAGTTCAGTCAGTACATAATTTTAAGCCTTAGGGAAATCAAGAGGATGAATTCTCTATTAACTCTACCAGGGGCAAATAAACAGAACTCAAAAATATCTACAGAACAGGCTTTGGGTGGAAAGCTACAAAGCAAGGAACTAGCCTCTCACTGTTAGCTCTACACACTTAAAAAAAAATACTGTAGGCTTCACAGAAATGGCGAACTGTAGATGACAGAGAAGAAACAAGGGAGATTTTTTTTTCCACTGTGAGTTTTGTGTCCCAAATCATCCTCACTAAAACAATGTGATACTGTGATACAAAAAAAAAAAAAAGTGGTGTCTCATATAATTTACCAGACACAGATGGAAACACAAAATCCCTGAGACCCAGGTATTGGTGTCTCCAGGAGAAAAGACATACTCTAAGAACACTTCCACTGAGCAGTCTTCTCATTAGACAGGATCAACTACCACTTCTCAAAAGAAACAAATCTTCACTTTTTTTATCCAATAAAATTTTGCTTTGAACAAATCTAAACCTTTTCCTTCAAATTCATAGTGAGTATCTTTTCTCCCAAATCTACCCTTTTCCTTGTTTCAGCAAACAGCAGGCCCTATCACAGTCTCTGAATTCATCCTCAAGTAATAATGACACCAGGCCACAGAGGTGCAATGGTAGAGGGTGTGGTCCACTTGGTGGAGAAGTTCCCAGCTTAAGCTTCAGTTCCCTTAAGCCTAACCTGTTAGGCACAATGCAGTACTAGGGCCAACCTTGAATCCCTGGCCCTCACCATTTGATTCTTTGTGACTTATCCATTTGTTTCCTCTGTCTGCACCTAATTATCTACCCAACATAATTAGCGGCAGCTTAGCTAACTAGAAGCTCAATTAATGAAAATCTTTCTTGATTAACAGGAAAAAGAGGGTTTCACAAAATGACAGGCTAAGGCCACCTGCTATTTTACCTGCCAAAGCAAAGAATACTTATCTGCTGCTTTGTCCCACAGCACCACAACTTTCTTCTTGGGGACACAGTCCAAGCCCCATTCCTGACTCTGCACATTGGCATTACCTGGGGAGGACATACCCCTTTATACAAAAGACAACAGGGGCCCCAGCCCAGCTGTGCCTACCACACAACCTTTCACAAGAAAAAGGCATGAAAATCACATGACCGTGACGCACCAATGAGATTTCACTTAAGACATTATTGGGAGGGAGGAAAGCTGGATTTCCCCTGCAGATGCACAGCCAATCCATGGTGTCTATTTGCTTCCACAATTCCCTCCAGAACCAAACAAATACAGAGGGAAAACAAACCAGCCACCCTGACCCTGCCAAAACAAAACAAAAACCTGGCAACAGAACGTGCTTGGTCCTAGTGACACACTTGTAGACTTAGAGTTTATGAAGGCACACCTTTCCTGGCATAGTTTCACTGTTCTGAAAGCCAGGTGGAGTTGGGGAACTGATAACTTGAAAGAAAAGACTGAACTCAGACATGCTAGGGGTCTTCTTTTTTAAATGGCTCACTTGAGGAGAAACAAACAAAAAAGCCAAAATAAGTAACGACTAGACTACAGCATCTACACAACTTTAACCACTATAGTGATCTGTTTAAGAAACCTGTAATCAAAGCTGAAAGAGAAACCCTGTGTGTGTGTGGGGGGGGGGTGATTGAAGGGCCTAGAGAGATTGCTCAAGGTTAAGAAAACTTGCTGCTCTTTCAGAAGACACAGTTTCAACTCCCAACACCTACATGATGTCTTACAACCATCTATAACTCCAATTCCATCTGATGTCCTCTTCAGACCGCCATAGGTGCCAGATATGCACATGACAAACACACATACATTTGGGCAAAATACTAATACATACTAATAATCTAAGATTAAAAATAATCGAGTCCTCATTTTAGTGTATTGATTACAACATATCCGGACAGAGAACATGGGTTCTGAAATTACCAAGCTCTGTATTTGTGAACTTTATTTCTCAGAATGAAGCGTGGATGAATGAATAAGTGTATCTGGGATAGATGTCTCCTAAGATTTCTTCTAAGGACAGAAAAAGAACTGAAAATCCATTTGATACAGTGGGACATACATACACTTCATTCACTGTACAGACTCCAATGCTCAGTTTCTGGCAGCATACCTCATTGATAAGTCATTAGAATTCATATCTAGGACACTGATAAAGGCCCTGGTGATTGACCTCCGGGTGCTAGGAGAGCAGTGGAGAGTATCAAGGCTTTGGTCACTTTCTACTCTTCTAAGCCACCATGCTTTCCTTGTTCCATTTCCTTGTCCTGTTCTACAAGGACAGTCTGCCCTTTCCGTAGGTCAGGCATGGTCCATCTGCACTTCTCAAAACCCTCCAATGCAACCATCTTCATGCTGAAAAAAATCCAGTGGCCATTTGCCATCCGCCTCCCCATCACCTACTAGGTTCCAGTGCTGACAGCCTTTCTGTGCGTCTGTAAGCACAACCACCACATTCCTGCATCTCTACCTGGGAACCACTTCCTCCCATCCATATACACTTAACCTCACTTTCCTACGGAAATCTATTTCTCTAATCAAGGCAGTGTCCCTTGCTCACTCTGCTTAAAATAGATCTCCCTCGCCATCATCTCCTCATATTTTCATACTTGATGTATCATTTATCTACTTCTACTCCTCCCCAACTGTCATTCAGTACTAAACTCCATTAGGGAAGGAAGCTGTCACTCATATTCATGGAGTATCCCAAAACTCAGAAGACTGCTTCCTACTGGGGGATACATGAAAGAATAAATGAATTTCTTGGCAATTAAAACGAGTAAGGTTATTTTCATGATCTCACATTTTGTTTTGCTCTTGCCAGATACAAAACCCCGAACTTCCTCTTTTGAAATGACAGCGGTAAAAAGTCAAGTAGAAGGAAGGTCAATGCATCTCAGCATAAAACACATGCAGTAACGAATTAAGAGTAGGAGAAATGGGAATGGGGTGGAACTATGCAGTAGAGTGTAAGACCGCATTGCAAGGTCCAGCTCTGCAGTATCAGGGAGGAGAGCTGCTTCCTCCCAAAGCAGTTCTCTAAATGCAAGTGACCCCAGACTCACCATCAAAACCACAGGACATCTGTTGGTCATGAAATTCTTAGGCCCTACCTCTGACCTTCTGAAGACAGATCCAGAGATCAGTTTTAAAATAAGCAAAGTATGCTGGCCTATAGCCATGCTTAGCAACTACTGCCTTGGGCAGAGACACAATATTTTAGGCCCTCTTTCCTTGGGGGCAGAGTCTCATTATGTTCCCTCGGGCTGGCCTTGAAGATATGAGCTCCTGTGATTATCTCAGTCTCAGTCGCCTAAGTATACAAGGATGGAACTATACCTTCCTATTCAACTAGAAATTAATTTTAACTAGGAGCACTTTTGATCTTTTGCCCATAAGTTAAAAAAAATCCTTCTTTATAAAATTCAAATTTTATCTGATTCTTTAGTGAACTATTATTTTTAAAAACAAGTATGCATGACTCATAAATTTAAAACCATTTGTGTCTTAGGATTGCCTCAAATCTACCTATATCAAAACGTGGACTACATCTAATTTCTGCCTATGTGTGACTGCTTTAGATAGAGATTCTAATAATTAGCAGGAATTGGCAAATTAAAATATGACTATAAAACATCTTAAGAAAGCCTCAAAGGATAGAAAACGTGACTGCCTAACAGCCTGGCGTCCAGAAACTTCACAGAATGTCTTTACCTGAAGCTGTTTCTTTAATTGCTTCTAATGAACTCAATGCATGTGTTAATTAAATATTAAGTGCAAATGTAAGTACTTCTAAGGTGCAACCCAGCTCTTCAGAAGACCAAGTGCATACTCATCATTCTGATCCCTCCAGAGCAGGAGGCCTGGGACCCCAAAATCACTTAGCCAACACTCTCAGTGTCCTGGGTCACCATCAAGGGGGCCCTCGCCAGCTTATAGAGATGAAATTTATGCCCGGAATATGAATGAAGGGCAGTTAACAAAAACAGACTAACAAGATTAACCACTGACCTGTGCTAACTGTTGTCCCAGCCCTGTGACATTTTCATTTGTCTCTAGGTAACAATGAAGAAACTAAGATTTCTACAAAACAAAAGAACTTCTCTCAAACTGTGGTTTGCAAGAATGATGTCAGAAGTTGACTCTACATGACTTTCCAATGCAAGGGTTTACATTTTCTTCCTGCACAGCAAACATGTGAGTCCCTTGAGCTTCTGAGACAAGCCCCAAATAAAGGCACTTTTGCTACAGGACTGAGAAAGGTGTGTTTAGGAAGAGCTCGAATAGGAGCTTCATTTGCCAAGTAATGGTCTCTGGTGGACCCTGCATTTTGATGTGGGATTTCCCTCTGTATGCTGGGATTAGCATTAATGAATAAAGAAACTGCTTTGGACCCATAGCAGGGCAGAACTTGGAATTTAGCTAGGCAGGGAAAACTAAGCTGAATGCTGGGAGGAAGAAGGTGGAGTCAGAGAGAAGCTATGGAGCCAAGGCCAGAGACAGATGCTGGGAACTTTAGCCAGTAAGCCACAACCAAGTGGCAATACACAGATTAATAGAAATGGGTTAAATTAATATGTAAGAGTTAGCCAATAAGAAGCTAGAGCTAATAGGCCAAGCAGTGATTTAATTAATACGGTTTATGTGTGATTATTTCAGGGTTAAGTGGCCAGGAACTAACTAGTGGCCTCCCTCCTACAGCATTTTCTCTGTACTAATGAACAGAATCACAGCTGTATACATCCAGCAAAAAGATGTATAATTTGTAGACAGTCAATATGAGCAAAATAGTAAAATGAGTAGAAAATACTTTGACATGGCTGACATGAAGCCATGCTAAAATTTTAACGTGAACATTTCTGAGAACAGATTTCAGCTTATCAAGCACTATGCAAATCATATGCAAATCCCACACAATGCCCGGCTATATTCTCCCCCGCCTGTTATTTCATTTGCTTTCCCTCACTTGTGGCCCTTGGGAAATCCAAGTAGAAACAAGGGAGCTGTGATTCTCCCTGTGGCTCAAGCTCTGGATAGAACACTTGCTGCAGGAGGGGTAACACATGTGGTGGAGCTTCTGAATGGTATTACATACATACATACATACACACATACATCCCCAAGCAAGTCCACTAGTCTCCTACAGAGTCAGCATTAAATCCCCACATCAAGAAGGATTTGTATACATGTATTTTTAAAGTGTCAGCTTATACAGCATCCACCTCTTTACAGCCAGTTTTTCCCTACCTCTGCTTTAAAAAAAAATGCACAAACACAACAACCCACCCTTTACATGTATAATTAGAAAGAAAGGCTTGCCACAGTTGAGACTGACACCTCCAGAGCCTTTTGGGTCGATGCTGTAATTTATTGTAGTATAATATGCAAGCTGCCCCCCGCCCCTGTCCCAGGAGTCTCACACGGCACAGATGCAATACTCGGCAGTACACTGTGGATTTTACAACATCCATGCAGAATTCTGGTCAGAAGCTATAGGCGGGCTTACTAGCCAACCCACTCTTACTTCCTAGCATTACCAATCCCTTTCCTGACCCAGCCTTCTGCCTGGCCCCCACTCCTGTATCTATACCCTGAACATCATTTAGGGCCTGCATGCATGCAGATGCATACTTGTGGGTGCAGGTAAACTTGTATGGGTACAGATGTGTAAGTACAAGTATAGGATGTTCCTGTATGAGACATGTGTAAGTGCATGTGGCTGCACATATGCATGGGTGCACCCACATCGCATAAGTGTGTACATGTGTGGAGATGTCACAAATTTGGGCATATAATTCCTAAGGTACTATCTACCTTTGTTTGAGAAAAAGTTTTTCACTGGGCTGAAATTCACCAAGTAGGCTGGGCTGGACAGTCAGAGAGCCCCGGGAATCTATCCACTTCTGTCTCTCCAGCATTGGGATTGGAGGAGCTCATTGCCACACAGTACTTGGGTGCTGGGAGTAGAACTCAGGTCCTCATGCTTATACAGCCAATACTTTACTGACTGACCTATCTTCTATCAAATCCCAGTAGAGGACTTTAACCACCTGCAATTATCCACTGTACTTATTTAAGGTTCAGAACTTCAACTCCTTGAAAGAGGTGACATTGCTTGATCTGGTGACCAGGGTATTTCTGAAGCCTCGGTCTTTAAGGCATATTTTTCAAACAGCAAATATATGAGCAGTCTCTCCATTTTGTTTCTCCAGGTTGGAGCTCCCACGCAATACATGGTGTGAGAAACTTGATTCCTTAGATCTCTGAGATGCAGGGCTACCCACTGCTAGCAATGACGGAAGGTTCCCAGTGCTTTCATAGAGCATTTGCAGCAGAACCTGGAGAAGAGGCACTGAGAGCATTGGCTGGGGAGAAGCAGCGCTCTCCCTCCCCACCCCAATTCAGCAGCTCCTCGATGCACTTGACAACTACTCCCTTTAGCCTTTAAGGCGGGGCGTTCATAGCCTGCTGTTCTGGCGGGTTAAGCATGCTGCATGCCTGCTGAGCTAGAAGATGAGCATATCTGACGCCTCAGATGCTGAGTGAGTTTAACTAGAGTAATGGACTCCACCAAGACATCTGCGGAGCCCAGGAGCAGGGTATGAGGACCCATGATGGGCAAGTCAATTATTCAAATACGGCAAGACTGCCCGGCACAACTTTTCTCACTGATTACAGATCCAACGAAAACTTGTCTAAGGAAATTTAAACACACTCCAGGTTCCCTTTCTCATTTTCTCCATGACTGCTTTTAAGCAGTTCTGTCTCAGCCCACGGCTTCCATTACTATCTCTGTGGTGATGAGTCCTTCTCCAGACCTTCTTCCACGGATCCAGCTGCTTCCTGGATACCACTATTCGGGCATTTCAAACTCGGACTGTGCAACACTTGTCTCAGGTCACAATGAGAGTAAATGGCAGGTGAATTTCAGCTTAAGATGGCACCAGAGAATATAATCAGGCTTCCCAGTGTCCAAGCTACTTCCCCTCAATGATGAGGGTTCCTGGAGGGCTTGGGATTGGGGAGTCCAACCGTACAGACTTGCTGGGTTAAGTGAAATCTCAGGAAAATGAGCTCTAGACCACCAATGCCAATAAAATACTACCAAATCTACACTGGTCCTGGGAATGGCTAACTTGAGTGTTAGCTGGGGATTTCCAAGACACCAATAGAAGCTTCCAGACACTAAATTGCGTACAAATGGTGGGGTCTTGTTGTTGTTACTTGGGTATGTTTGTTTTGTTTGTTCTCCTTATTCCTTGCACTTTATTTATTTGTCTGTCTGTCTGTCTATCTTTGAGTGGCAGGCTCATAAGGAAATCTGGGGACAACTTGGAAGGAATCAGCTCTCTCCCCTTCTATCATGTGGGTTCTGGGGACTGAACTCTGGTTTGCAGACAAGTGGGAAATTTTCTTTACCAGCTGAGCCATCTTTTCAGCCCTTGCTTTGCTTTATAATGGTTATGGTTACAGAGGTTTTTCCTGATAGGAATGTGTAGAGGCAGAAAAGAACTGAGGTCATCAAATCCACTGCTCTCTTTACATAATGGTCACGGGGAGATTTCATTTTATGTGCAGCTTTCTGCAAGTTTGCTCTTATGCATTTCTTCCTTTAGGCTTTACCTTACCGGTACAGGTAATACTGAACTATTTCCACTTCTGAACAAGCCCAGCTGTCCTTAGGGGGCATCTAATTTGCCGTCCTTTGCCAAACTTGAACTCTAATTTTCTTATGTACGGTTGTTACAAAATAAGCCATAGCCCTTGGTATGAACTCAGCTGGCTTGTCCAGAGGAGACCATGCAACCTCCTCAGCAGGAAGCTCAAGGCAGATGGGCTATTCTCTGCTGCTCACTGCTCCCCACTGTCTCGGGATGTCCAGACCTCCCTTGCCCCTTTCTCCCGACTACCTCAGTCTTTCTATTGCTGCTGATTACACCTGCCCAAATGGACACTGTGGACTGACTCGAGCTTCTTTCTCATCTCGGGTCTTCTACGGTCTGTAAGTTTGGAAATAGAGCTGTTGGCCATTTACATTTTTGTTCACAGAGATCATTTAAATCAGTCCCTGAAAACGTTTGCACGTTCGAGTGCATGGCCACGTGAAGAGCCACTTCATAAAAGAAATAAAAAAAAATGGCAGAAACAGCCAGCACTCTCTAGAAATGCAGCTACAGGAAGAGCTAAGCCACCTACACGGGAGCAAGCCTATAGCCCCCATCATCTCCCATCTTGCCTTGGCTGTACACAGGGAGCTGTGTGTCTCATATTTACCGACCCTTCCCAATAATCCCCGTTTTTCTTCTAGACTCCCCACACAGCTTTCTCCAGCTGTACAAACTCCTCAGGGGCTTCCCCAAATCCCCAATCAATTAAAAGTGGCTCTGGCTGCCTGGAGATTCTGAGACCTTCACTGAGGTCACGGAGCAGTCACATTGCATCTCAAATTACCTTTACACAAATTCTAGGGGGTGCAATAATGCCGAGACTGCCAGGCTCTTCCTTAAATCTCCAATCCTCGTGGTTTTAAGCCAAGCTACATTCATATTGAGGTCTATCTGAAGTAAGAAAAACTGATTTCTGAGTTTACCTTTGGATAATAAAGTGTTATTTTAAGTCATTTAATATTGCTAGAGTATAAGCTTAACTAAGAATTTTCTCTGCCCTATAAAACTTCATAAAGTCGTCGGTATTCAGTGGCGCACAGGGCCAGCTGTGACAGGCTTCTAAAATTTACTGAAACTCTAATTAAATAGATGGTGTCTTAGTAAATTCCTACGAGGAACATTACTCACAATACACCCTCGGTAGTGCATCGCGTTAAGCTGTGCACTTTACAACACTTAACTTTGTGTTCAGTGACTCTCAGCCTCATTCTTACAAAAAGCAGATGTGTACAGTATGAACCAGGGCAAATAATCTCAGGTGGTGAAGCTTCTTCATTCTCTTGTGATTAACCCAGGATTATCCTGATCAACCACAAACCTCCTATGAACGGGCCTGAATGATATTCCTTTTTAAGTGTTTTTTTAAAAATGTAATTTAAATTTATTTTTTATTAAATTTAATTTTTGGTGTGCTATATGTGTATCTGTGATATGAGTATGTATGTATATGTAGGTATGTGTGCCCATGCACACATGCCTATGTGGAGAACAGATGCCAACCTCATGTGTAATTTCTCCAGATATCGCCTACCTTATTTTTTGAGAAATGGTCTCTCCGGACCTGGAGCTCATTGATTCAGCTAGACCGGCTAGCTGTGAGTCCTAGGGATCCCATGATCCCTTCTTCCCAGTGCTAGCTTCTTATACAGGTACTAAAGAGCCAATCTCACATTTCCATGCTTGTGTAGGAAGTCATTTACCAATTGAACCATATCCCCGACCCCTAAATATTTTGTAAGAGATATGGGACAGTTCCTAACCCCCCTAGATGATGAAACCTCAACTTTTTTATGGAAAAAGAATTATTTGAGTATGGAAAGGGGGTCCACATTAGAATGAGTACAAAAACGTTAGCTCCCTCGTGTGAACCAAACCTTCCAGTCTCTTCTTTAGACAGGGCTGATGTTTAGGCCTGGGGCTACACAACACCTCACGAGAGGCTCTGACAGGATGTTACCACTCGTGTGCCTACTGATCTACAAAGGAAGACTCTAGATATTTTTAAGACTTACTTTTATTTCTGTAGGTGCTAGACAAGGGTACTGGATGGCAGAAAGCGGGCCATGTGCTGGCTAGTTTTATGTCAACTTGACACAGCTACAGTCATTTGGGAAGAGGGAACCTCAGCTGAAAAAAAAAATCACTGTCACCAGACAGATCTGTGGTGCATTTTCTTAATTGATAATCGATGTGAGAGGGCCTAGCTCAATGCAGATGGCACCATCCCTGGGCTGCCACTCCTGGGTGCTATAAGAAAGCATGCTGAACAAGCCTTAAGAAAGCAAGCCAGTAAGCAACACTCCTTCATGGTCTCTGCTTCAGTTCCTGCCTCGACATCCCTCAGTGATAAACTGTAATCTACAAGATGAAATAAACCCTTCCTTCCCCAAGATGCTTTTGGTCATTGGGGTTTTATCACAATAGAAACCCTAACCAAGACAGGCAGCAAGGGCTCTTAGCCGTTGACCTATCATCTCTCCATGCTGTCCTGTATGGGGAGCAACTCCACGGTACCGAGCGCAGAGCTATAGACAGAGAAACTGAAAAGTGAGCCAAGCTCTTCTTTCGGAAGGAGCTGGAAAACAGCATCAATGAGTTCAGACTGTACCGGGCACAAGAACAGCCTGGAATGCAGTGCAATGAAAGATGAGGGTTCGCAGCCGGGCCGGGCGGTGGTGGCATACACCTTTAATCCCAGAGCTCAGGAGGCAGAGGCGGGAGGATGGTTGTTAGTTTGAGGCCAGCATAGTCTATAGAGCGAGTTCCAGAACAGCCAGGGCTATGCAGAGAAAAAAGATGAGGATCCAGACGCAGAAAGTCAAAAGACAAGGGAAAGGGATCCGAGAGAGGAAAATGGAAGCTCAAATGTACTGAAAAATACAAAGAGTCTGAAAGTACTTCTGTAGACAACAGCTTCATAGACAGGGAAAGGAGGGAAGGAGCCTGAGATGGCAATGAAAAAGCAGACACCAAAGGACCCACTTGGCCATGGGAGCACATTTTAGCATTCTACTTTGATACAGGAAGACACCAAAGGTTTTTTTTTTTTTTCTCCCAGGATGCTCAATTTACTTTAAATCTGAACCTCCGCTTTCAACTTTGCAAAGCATAAACAAAAAAAAATTTCCATACCCAAACAACCTATGGGTTTCATTTATCATTTCAAGCGAACCAGTCTCTGTGTGCAGTAGGATAAACTAAAGACTTGGCAAAGGATGTGGAGGGGTTGACAGCTCATTGATCAAACATGGACGTGTTGGCTGCTGTTCTTAATGGTGAAGGAACGTCTATCCCAAAACCTGACCACACCTTAGCTGTAGGCAACTTTTCTTCAGTGTTGCCCGAATGGGCTCCTAAGGTTCCCAATCTAAATATTTCATTACTTGAATCTGTCAGGGCTGGTGCTACACAACACAGAAGCACTTTGTAAATAATCAAAACAGGCACTCAAGATTGACAAAAAAAAAAAAAAAAAAAAAATCACTGGAGCAGAGAGTGAGGGCCATTAAGCAAAATAAAAGAAACCACATCAGTAGCCATGGGCTTCAAACTTCCCTCTCAAGTTTCTCTAGCGATACAGCACTTGAATTAAACAGGCAGGAAAACCAGAGTAAAGTGAGCCAATAAAATATTGACAGTTAAACCCAAAGTCATGGTCATGCCTATTTAAACCAGGGCTGTAATGGTGGAAACAGTGTGGCAAACACAAATGTGAACAGGCACAAAGCAAAGCATCATTGGATAGGGTATAAGTGTCATACACAAGCCAGCATTTTAACCTCAAAGAATAGTGAACAGACACCGTTCCAAATAGCTCTGTGCACCAAAATAATTCTCCTGATAAGTGCAGCCCATTTTTTATAAATTGAAAATTAATCTTTAAAATTAGCTGGGTAAAACTAAACCTCTCCAAGCACACAGGTGAGATCCATGCTGGCTCCTTTCCAATTTAAAGACACTTCTAGTTTACAGGGCGATGGTGTGGATCAAATCCAGGCCTCGTGCAGACTGTGCAAGCGCTCGACCTCCTGAGCTACACGCCCAACACCTATGGAATATCTCTAAAGAAGAAAAGCTAGTGAGAAGATAGTGTAGGCCAGAGAGGGAGGACAGGGGTAGAGGGAAGGAGGAGATAGCATTCCACTTCTGACAGAACTTCCAACAAGGGCTTTCCAGATTTTGTAATCAACCCTGCCCCTACTATCTCCTCTTCTACACCAAATACCTGCGCCAGGCTATCAGGAGAAGTAAAAGGCATGAGAAGCGGAGGAGGGGGAGTTGGGCAGACTCAGTCAAATAGAGAAGAAAAACTCCAAACTCTGCCCTCCCATCTGCCAACCCCTCCGGAGCTGCAGCCTTGAAGGTAGGAGAGGGAATCTGATGTTTCCTAAGGGTTAATAAACTGCTCTAATTTAACAAGTCCCAGAAGAGGGACAGACCACACAGCTCGACTTTGTCTACTGGGGAAAAAGCCTTAGAAAATTAGTCACACATTTTCAAACAAAAATGAACAGGTATTTGGTCTCTGTGTTCTTTTGTGTGACAAAAATGGGCTCTGAGGTCGCAGCTCTGGCTTTGGGGGAGGCATTCAAGCACGTAAAAGCACGAGGGAAAGAAAACAAACTGTACAGCCTGGCACATTCCTTAAACCACTCTCTGAAGGAGAGGCAGTTAGTGACATCCTGGAAATGGGAACTCTCTCATTCCGGTCCACCATGTAGCACAATGGATGACAGAGACTCAGAGGTTTTCAGAGCATATGTATCCTTAAAGCTGTGCCTCGGCCAAGACTCTGCTATAAATGAACTGACTCGCTCAACTCTATTAACACTTCCGAAGTCTCTCCCTTCTTTTTTGTGTGTTTATAGGCATTTGTATGTCTGTGTGTTTATGTTTATGCAGATCCAGACAGACAGACAGACAGACAGATAGATGTATCTGTACACATATGCCTGTAGAAGCACGGGACAAACTCAGCTATCATTCCTCAGGCACCAGCTACCTTGTTTTATTGGAACAAAACCTAGAATTCACAGGTAAGCAGACTTGGCAGCCAATGAACTCCAGGGAGCTGCTGTATCCTTCCCCTCCTCAGTGCTGGGATTCTAAGTACATGGTACCCTGACCAGACCAGTGATTTCTACATATGTTCTGGGGAATCAAGATCAAGTCTGAATGCATGTGGGGAAGCACTTTACTAGCTGAGCTATTTCTAAACCCGAGATCATCAGCAATACACACACACACACACACACACACACACACACACACACACACACACACACACGGGCACCATTTCTTTGCCAATCCAAGGACGTAAGACCCACCTTTCAGTATATGATCCATTAGTGGTGTGTTTCAACACACTGACACCCAAGAATGCCACCTTAATCAGCCTATGATCACAGTGTTCATTTCACATGGAACACTTGACAAGTTGAACATCCAACGCCTGTTTTGGACAGGCAGTTTTAAAACAATCTGAATGGCTCTAATTCACTGAAGGTACTAACCACTGCGTTATGAGAGAAATAAAGTGTAAATCAGGTCCTGCTTCAAATACACTTGCCAAGAAGCACCTAGAGTTATGCAAACTACAAGGCATATGCTTCAAAACCAATGACCTTACCTTCAAAGTAGCTTCAAGAGGACTACTCAATAACTGCATAGAAGCTCAAGTGTTTGACCTGTGAAAATGTCTAAGAATGCGTTGTGGGAGGTGGAGAGATGGCTCAGCGGTTATTAGCAAGTATTGCTCTTATGAAAGATTCAAGTTCAGTTCCCAGCACCCACAGCAGGCAGCTCACTACCACACGTCACTCCAGCTGCAGGGGATCTGATGTCCTTGCTGCCCCCTTCTCGCTCCTCCAGACCCCTGCACTCACACGCACATGACCACACTTAGACAAACACACTGGTGTAGTTCACAACAAAAACTAAATGATTTGTGGGCTAGGGTGAGCACCAGGACCTGACTTAGCCCCAGAACCCATGGAGAAAGAGATGATAGATGATAGATAGATAGATAGATAGATAGATAGATAGATAGATAGATAACCGAGATTTGCTTCAACATGCTTATAATCCCAGTCTGAAGATGGCATAAGCAGGCAGATCCCTGCTGCTCACTGACCAGCCAGCTGCTTGCTGAGTTTCAATACAGACTGGTTCTCACAAAAAGAAAAAAAGAAAGGAGAAAAAAAAAATCACAAAAAAGATAGAAGGCATCTGAGCAACAATGTTCAGGTTGTCTGTTCTCTGGTCTCCACACGTACATGCACAAGTGTACACGCACCTATACATACATTTACAAACAACTGTAGGGATAAGTCCCACCCCTTAGGGGGCGTGTTCGCCTCAGGCTAAAGTTCTCCTATAAAATTGGTGAGCGTGCTCCCAGCGCTCTCTTCTGCTTTCCTGGTCTCCGCGGGAACAGTGGTTCTGTAAGTCTATTCCTCCATTAAAGCTGTCTATATTTTGACAATCTGTCTGCATTCGCTTACGCCGTTACATTTTGGCGCCCAACGTGGGGCTCGAACCCACGACCCTGAGATTAAGAGTCTCATGCTCTACCGACTGAGCTAGCCGGGCCAGGCAGTGTTTGAAAGAATACAGTTTCCGTGTAATTATTTCTGGGTATAAACTAGCCATGCGGGCGGCCGGGTGCCGGGGACGCAGCCCCGCCGCCGCTCTTATTTCAACAAACAACTCACATTGTCATTAAAAAAAATACATGTAGAGGGCATTACCCAACAGGCTTTGGAGCTTGGGTTCTAGAGAAGCAAATCCTGCACTACAACAGAACGCAATGGAGACAAAACATAGAAGACGCAGGTGAGCCAGACATGTTAGCATGCATGCTTGGTACATCAGAGGCTCTGAGTGCAATCCCAAATATAAGAAATAATAAGCAAGGAAACATACATGTTTTAGCCAGGTAGGCTCAATAGGTTCCTGATTTCTGGAAACATTTCCTTCTTTTATATTTCTGGAGCACTTACTAGTTGAAGGCTGGCTTCAGCATTGTCTCTTGAAGCTTCCACACCCCATGAGGATGGAAATACATGCAGATAGACAATTATCCTCCTCTTAGGATTTTCAGAGAAATTAATATCCATAGAAGCCAACTGGAAACAGAGACTAGGGACTTTTAATATCCAGTTTCCTGTTTCCTGATCCATAGTGACATCTTCAATACATGGCCTTCCTTGATGCCTGCAGACACAGGCTTCTGAGTCCTATCTGGACAAAATTTCTCGGTTACTCATTTTGTACTCTACCCCAAATACAAAACTTGCATCTCTTTTCTTTTTTTCTCTCTTTTCTTTTTCTTTTTTTCTCTCTTTTCTTTTTCTTTTTTTCTCTTTTCTTTTTTTTCTCTCTCTCTCTCTCTCTCTCTCTCTCTCTCTCTCTCTCTCTCTCTCTCTCTCTCTCTCTCTCTCTCTCTCTCTTTGTATTAGAGGGTTTAAGTAAGCAAGTAAGCTAGTTAGTTTAGTTAATTTTTTGAGACAGTATCATATAGGCCAGGCTGGGCCAAATACAGCCTAGGGTGGCCTTGAACTTCTGGTCCTCATGCCTCTGTTTCTATAATGCCGGTTACAGACATGAACCTCCATCTAGTTCTGTCCATTCATTTGATAACTCCCTCCACTTGATGTCTCTGTCTACCTTCATGGCCTCTGGTGTACAGGATTCCAAAACTCGCCAATTCCAATAAAACACTCACCATCAATCAAGTATCAGTCACATCCTATGGACAGACAGAACTTCATGTCTGACACCAGGAACAAGAAAATGAAAGAGCCTCTAACTGTGAGGACCAATCACAAGCCCGCAATATGATCACTGGACTAACAGGGCTCTTTATGAGTGCACAGACAAGACCAACAGGGAAGGAGCAACAAAGGAAACAAAGGTAAAATTTGGGAGCTAGATTTTAGTCTAATATATTTTTATAGATATTACTTTTCTTTTTTCTATGTAAACTATTTGGTCTAAATGTAGAAATAAAAGTGTTTTTTAAAGCAATTCCTAAAAAGAGAGGCTAATCAAAATGATCTGAATCTTTGTACTTTGAGTTATTATCTACTTGAAGTTTGGTCAAATCTCTGCTACAAGCTTCATTTTGCTACAAACACGCACCCAATTCATATAGGAAATGCTAAGTTCTAGTTGCTGATGGGGTTTTTAAGAACACAACCACAATCAATGAGATAATATGGTAAACCCTAATCCAACATGGCTTGCACAGATATAAGCTCAGAGAAAGATCATGTGAAGACCCAGAGAGAAGGTATTTGCATATATACAAGCCAAGGAGACCAACCTCAGAAGAAGGCAAACACACTGACACCTTGATATTTAACTTTTAGACTCCAAGAAAAAGAGGAAATATTTCTGTTATTCAAACCACCCAGCCAAGATCATTTTATGACAGCCCAAGCAAGCAAACAACCCCCATACTGTCAGCCCTCTGGCACACCCATTTTATGACCCTGACCATATTATAAATCATTTCTACTCATATGAGCTGTTAGATTGAAGCTATCTCCCAGGATGTAAACAGCACAAGGAAGAATTCTCTAAAAGTACTCGGTACAGAGGGCGCTCTTGTGTTGGTTTAACAATGAAACCTGAGAATTCTTCGGTATATCTCCTACTACAAGGTAAGGTCTATGTAACCTCCTGTTTAATTTAGGATCTTGAACTTGACTGAACGGCTATAGAAAAATGACTTTACCATTCTATAACATTTACCATTTCCAGGTCAAAAGCTCAAGAGCCTTCAAACTACTCTTTCGGGGACTTTTCCTTGAACCGAACCAACTTATGTAAATAAGCTTTGGCAAGGCTGTGTGCACACGCTCTGGTTCACAGCTCCAGATGAGATCCCAAGCAATGGTCAGTCACCAACAGCTGCCAGACAGGAGTTAGGATCTTCCCTTCTGATACCAACCACGGAGAGGTCAATGGCAGTGAAAAACACCAAAGGAGGAGAAACGCTAAACCGTTTCTGTAAGCCATGGTGTTTTATGATTCATGGGGTTTGTTCTGTAGCGATAGATCGCCTGCTTTATAAGCAAACAGTTACATGGAATTTGTAAGCAGACACTTCTAGAAATCCCACCCTGGATCTTTCGTCATAGCCCTAGATCCTTAGCAGGTAAACATTCTATCTTTATTCCCTTACTGGAAGATTCTCCAACTAAATAGGAAAGATGCAGTTAGAGAAGTAAATTTACCGCTCGTCTTTGCCTCAGATGTCAGCTGACTTCTCAGTGACAGAGAGAATGGAAGTAACGTGGACAAAAGCTTTCTCAGCTCCTCCTGCCTGGGAGCCAGTGCCTGGCATCTCAGCCCCTCCTGCCTGGGAGCCAGTGCCTGGCATCATCCTTTGCAGCCTTCTTTGTCATAAGGGAGCCTGGCTGCTTGAGCTGCTTGAGCAATGGAATATCACCCTGTCTTCTGCTTCCTTTCGCTGCCACATGAACCCTATCAAAGCTGCAGCCATCACCATGGAAACCAGGCTAGGAAGAAGCTCAACATCTTTGGTCAACTCTATGCGGCTACCTACAGAGAGCCCTAGAAAAAGCCTTGTATTTAATTGAAAAATGTGTATTTCAGGTTCTAGGAGACTCCTGCTGTTTTCTTCCTATCAAGCCACAAGAGAAATTCAAAAAAAAAATAGAATAAATGAAATAATTTCATTTCTTACTGCCTTCCAAAATAATACTGCCTTTGAGAATAACTAAAATAAGTCAGAAAACCTAAATCTCAAAGAGTTTTAAGCACTGGGCTTGTTTTACTATTAAATAATAACTAGATATAAGGCCAGGGGAATCTCAACTCAAGCCCTTGCTTGCTACTAAATATCAGGCTGAGGACATACAGTCCCTTGGTAACTTGTGTGGTTAACAAATTTTTGTGTGTATCTACTAGGTCAAAAGCCATTTGCTGAGCACCAAGAAAAACCATGGATACTAAGCAGAACTGCCTTTGGCTATAATACGAGCACTTGGGAGGTGGTTAAGTACATTACTGACCCCTCTTGTTGCTATGATCAACTAGCAAGAAGTAACTTAAGGAAGATTTATTTTGGCTCACAGAAGGAATATAGTCCACCATAGCAGGGAAGCCATGGCAGCAGCAGAACTGGTCAGCTGGTCACATCGCACCTGCAGTGAGAAAGCCAAGTTTGGGCAGGAAGTAGTAAGTACTTGAAAACCTCAAGGTTCAAACTCAGTGACCAAGTACCTTCCGGATGTTCTACCCCATAAAGGTCCTGCAACCTTTCAAAACAGCACCACCAGGTGCTGTTTAGGTAGGGACTAAAGGTTCAAACTAAGCCTATAAGAGACACTCTTCATTCAAAGCACAACATGGTATAAGAAAGAATGAGTTCAAGGCCCGTTTTGGCTTTATGGTGAATCTGAGGCTAGCCTAGGCCGATTCTAAACAAGAAAGCCCCAAACCAGGCATAGCCTTAAGCGATGACCTTGGCTTTCTATCACACCACACAGTACACTCTAGCTCCTAGGAAAGCAAAGCATGACTAAAATAGTTTCATTCCAGTGTGGAGAAAGTTGAATTAAAGGACATCGCTGCAAAAGCTATGCTCAGCCATAGTAATAAGCACAGCAATGACAGTTAAACTCCCTGAGCTTTAGCCTTGGGTTCTGTACTGGAAGACAGGAATAATATCGTCAGGAAGACTTGTTAGAATTAAAATCGATTAAAATTAACATATGTAATGCACGTGAGCAGTGTATGCCATGCAGTGGGGTGGTCAACATACCTCTTATTGCTACTGATTTGTCACATCGAGTGTCCTTGGCAATTCCTCTTGTAAGAGACAATCAACCATGACTCCTGATCCCTGGGCATCCTGCTAGAAACACTAAGAAGCTCTTTACTGCGGTTTTCCCAGATCCCTGCTGTTGCTGTTCATGGTGAACCATCTTGAGACATGAGAAAAGGTCTCCTCCAAAGGCTTACCACAAAAGTGGTAGATAAATCAAGTTCAAAGTTTCAGAGCTGGGAATTAAAGCCTACCATGCACAGTCCCATCTTAGACCTTTGAAGTAACCTCCTGAGAGTCAAATGGTGAAGGAAGCCTGCATACACCACATACACACACACACACACACACACACACACACACACACACACCAGATATGGTACAGTCTATAGATTTGCTTTCAAAATGGAGTCATGCCTAGAAACAAAACTGAGCTCAGCCAGGTAAAATAAAATCAGTGATGCTTATAAACAGGTATTTCCTCAAGACACACAATTCTAGACAGTAAAATGGGCTAGAACAATCTTCTGACATCCACATTAAAGTACAAAAATGTACACATTGTAGTTACAATGTTTTCAGGATAAGAAATTTTTTCCTTTGTTCTCCTGTAACACCTTCCTTCTCCCCAGGCCAGTTCTCCCTTTTCTTTTACTTTCTGGGAGAAAACAGTAAGTTCAATTTGCTACTTGAGAGCAAAAGCACAGAATCACAAGTGTATCTCTAATTAAGGAGACGTCTGGGACCTTGAAAATTCCAGCCAGATCTGTGTCTGTTTATTTCACCTTAACTGTAGGAATGCAACACCGTTTTTCCTTGGGCATCACCTCTAACTCAAAAAGCCACGTGTACTTCCCAGGGAATGACACACAGCGACCAACAGACACGTATACACAGGAGCCACAGCTTCAGACACACATTTTGTCTAAAGTAAAAATTACTTGGGGGGAAGAAGCAGATTTATTACCTCTCCCAGGCACTAGCCATGCTGAGGAATTATTTCATGTCAAAGATAATTGCATCAATGAAATATTTATGTGCTCTCATTATACGAAAACACTCCATTTTATAGCCAAGATTTTGTGCAGTTAAGTAAAAAAAAAAAAAACGCAGGGAAAGGTGAGACTGTAGAATTCACTCTGCTTGGGATTTGCTAATTTAGTCAGCTAGAGCGGATACAGCTGCTCATCTCCACTGGGCTGCCCCTGTGAGCAGCCAGGTGTTGGAAGCAGTTTGCTAGAGCAATGCTTTCAAACACTGCTGTTACCCTTGAAAGTATAGGAAAACTCAGATCCCTGAAATTGGGTTCTAAAACAACAAAAACAATGGAGGCCAAGAAGGCATTCAGCAAAGCGAACAACTGAAGTACATCCGGTCTACTTGCAATTAGAAGCAGCCTCTTGCCCTCATCTCTGGGGCTGATGCACTGGACATCATCTAGCTAGGAGCTATCGTATCGTGCTGCTAGCATCGAAAACACTCTGCTTTCTAGATGCAGAACTAGCCTGGAAATTCGGGGCATTTGCTGAGGACACCAAAGGTGATGCAGGTACTGTCAGATATGCTACAGGCCAGTGAACTGTAATCCCGAAGGATCTATGTAATTACTCTGTTGAAAAACAGACAGACTCCACCACAAATCAGCTTGAAGACAAAGACGGATTTCATCTGGAGATGAAAGCTGCACTGAGAAAGAAAATAAAAGGAAGAAATTATTCTTCATCCCGGATTGATTCATTGGCCACTCACCTCCATATGCACTGCACAGACGAAGCGGGAGGGATGAGCTGCAATTAGGCCGACACAGAGAGAGACTATCTCATTTCACACAGTACTGGGAACAGTGGGAGACTGCGATTCCTCCCTTGCTACCTGACTCTGAAATCTCCAGTTCTTGGAAACCACTTAATCGCGGATCTTTGCAGGCCTGCTTGCTGCCTTTCCCACATTCGGCATCGGCATCGCAGAACTGTTTACTAACAGTTCCCAATGCACGGCTTCTAACAGCTCCTCTTCATGGGGCCCAAGATGAATAGAAAGAACAAGCCTGCTGCTCAGCGAGCACATATGGAGGCCTCCTCTGTACCAGGCTTTGTGTTTGTGTTAACAGGCTGGGGTTTAGAAAGAAAATTCCATTCTATGAATTGTGGCAGCACTTAAAGAGGTTTTCTAACCTCTATCACAAACATTTCATAAGCTAAGTCTTAGATGCCGTAATGGAAACTCTGGTCAACTAGCACAAGTCATGTGTGTGTGTGCCCGTGCGTGCACATACGTATGTATATATATATATGTGTGCATATACATATATATGCGTGTGTGTGTGTGTCTTCGCGTGTGTGCACATGCGTGGTAGGCCGAAAAAAGGCTCTCCAGGTCTGTCCATGTCTGCTCCTCAGAATGTGTGGGCGTGTCCCCTCAGAGGGCAAAGGCTAAAGTGTTTAAGGAAAGGAGTAACAGAAAGGGAGGCTGACAGGAGCTTTCCAGATGTGCTAAACCAAGAGCATCTTGAAAAGAAGAGAATCTTCCTGGGATTTACAGAAACACAGTAGCAGAAGCAAGACCACACCGATGGCAGTGACTTCAGAAAGCAATACAAGAGCCCCAGCTCCTAAGACAGCTTAGTCGGTAAAGGCATGAGGACCCCAAGTTCAGACTGCCAGCACCCACATACAAGCTGGACAAGAAACTATGTACCATTAACCTCAGCAATGCGAGAGAGAGACAAGCGGCTCTCAGGGAGTCAGGAGCAAGGCAGTCTAGGTGGAAAGGTCAACAACGGGTCTCTGAGAGAACTTCATAGAGTAGATAGGGATTGAGAAAGACATGCCTACACACACACACACACACACAGAGAGAGAGAGAGAGAGAGAGAGAGAGAGAGAGAGAGAGAGAGAGAGAGAGAGAATACAACACAAATAACTAAAAGCCAAGGGACAGTTTTCAAAGTTTTTGTCCTTAAGGGCATTTGGCAAAGCTTAGCAACCATCTGGTCCTAATAGCTGGGATGGAGAGGCGCTACTGCCATCCAGCAGGGAGAGCTGCTGCTACACTCCTATGGTGCCTCCCCTACCTAGTACCTCTTTACATTCTCAAACCCACAATCGTATTTGTTCCGTGTTTTTCAAGATAGGGTTTCTCTGTGCAGCCCTGGCTGTCCTAAAACTCACTTTGTAGGTCAGGCAGGCCTTCAACTCACGGAGATCTGCCTCCTTCAGCCTCCCAAGTGCTGGGATTAAAGGTGTGCATCACCACTGCTTGGCTTCAAGCCTCCCATCTTAATCTCAGAGAAGCCACACGTTCTTCAGTTGGTTCTGACTAGTCCAGTTTGGACCACTATCTGAATTAAGCATTTCATGGGTAGCCATGAAATGAGACCTGGCACCATCCTAAAAGGTCAAACTCAGCCTCAGACTCTCTTCCAGGCTGAAAGGGCTGTCAGGCCTAGATGTCTACAAACTAAAACAAGGCGGCTAAGGTGAAGACACAAAGGAAGCTGAGAAGAAAGAGGCGTTCGGTCAAATGTGTCTAACTATGCTGACACAGTGGTTTTGGAGAGGCTTCCCCAACTTACATAACAACGTCATCCATGAATGAGTCTCTCTATACTTCTTCTTGGACTTAGAATTCACTCGTGAATCTCATCACCAAGATGTTAAGGTCACGATGCCGTGGAAACAAGAGACTGTGTTGTCTGTGGTTAATGTAACACCACAGTGGTCAGCACGAACTTGTTCTGCTTTGGTTTTTGTTTTGTTTCCTTTTTTTTCTCAGAAAAGGTATTGAGGCTAGCCAGGCACTCTAATTTTGTAGAAGCAAGTTCTGCAATATTGCTGCAAGGATTCTGGCTGGATCTGAGCTCCCTGCAGTGATGAAATGGAGCGGCACCATGAGAACTGGTGAGACAGCTCTCTGAATGCATGTTCCCCTCTCCGGTCAGTCATAGCAACAGGGGGCAGGATGGGCAGAGGTGGCCTGGTGCCCCAGCCCAAATCATGCGCCGTCCTTCCCAGTGCATCTCCACATTTCCATCCTCCGAAAAGCAAGCATAGGCCATTTCCTTTAGTTACACATCAGAAACACCTAGCCATTAAAATTCTTCACATTGCTGTAACTCATATAAACAAGCAAAGTACCCTATGCTCAGAGATAATATAGATTTCTGAGTTCATTCGGAGGTTAAATTATTATAGAATTCACATACAAATAAGGGAGGTAATTCTGAAAAATCAATATAGTATTTGGGAGCACAACATAAAAAAGGGAAATGAACAGTCTTCATTTTTTTCTTATGGCTCCTCCAGAAATCATTTATCATGTGCCCCCCCCCCTTTTTAATCACCTTGATACAAGCTGGAAAGAGAGACCCCAATCAAGAAACTACCTCCAACAGACTGCCTGAAGACAAGCCTATGGGGGCATTTTCTTAATTACTGATTGATGTGGGAGGGCTCAGCCCACTGCAAGCTGCCAACCTGAGGAGGTAGTTCTGGGTGGTGGACGACCAGGCTGAGGGCAGGAGAAATGTCTCAGAGATTATGAGCCCTGGCTGCTGTTCCAGAGGACCTCTGGAACAGTTCAATTCCCAGCACCCACAGAGCGGTTCACAACCTTCTGTAACCCTGTAACTAGGGGAACCTGCACCCATCGGAAGCAATCCAGTGAGCAGCATTCCTTCATGGGCATTCTTTCAGTTCTGGGCTTCAGGTTCCTGCTTTGAGTTTCTGCCCTGAATGTTTTCCATAAACTGTAAGTGGAAATCAACTTTTTGCTTCCCAGTTTATATTTTGTCCTGATACTTTACCACAGCAATAGAAAGCAGAGTTCCAAGTTTCCAAGTCAAATATCAGACATGTTCTACAGGTTTCCACTCTCGTGTTTTTGCTTCCTCACTTACTCCTTTCATCCCCCCCTCCCTCCTCTCCTTCCTCTACCCAGCCTTTGCTCCTTTCCTGGAGGCACTAACAGATACTATCCACTCCTTCACCCAGCTCTTTCTCTCCGCTCCTACCCCATCCTTTCACAAGCATCTTTTCAGTACACCGCCCTATCAAGAAAAGGATGTAGAGCAAATGCTCTAAAGTGTAGGGTAGTTTTAAAAAAAATCAACTGAAAAATAAGTTCTATACTCAAAACCTATAGTTATTAAAAAAAAGAAAGAAAACAAAACTTGAAAGGGCATGGATAAATATAGAAAAAAATCACAAATAGTAGTTTATTGAACTAATGCAAATATGCTCATAGATTTATTCAAATGTGCATACATTTGAACACCACACAGGTGTACATATAAGCATATCTAGGATTTCCATATAGAATTTGATTTTAGAAAATAGATATTTATAATACATTTAATATGCCTTAATTTAAGGTGAAACAGTATATGCTACTTTCTAGATTAGTTTTTATCATTTACACCACACACTGAAAGTATTATTGAATGTCAATTAATATAGTATGGCATCTTGTAAATATACAGTATTTTAATACCTACCATATAAAAAATACAATTCACTTACTGTAGCCATAACTTTACATACTTGGGTATTTCCCAAGAGTGTCAAATTTTGGAACACTGCTATTTAGATGGCCCAGACTAAGTACGGCTCCCCGACTCCCTATGGTTTACCTTGTCTTCTTTAAGTGCTATTATCCTCACCAGTGACCGCACACTGACCGTCTATCATGAACTAGTTAAAAAACTAGTTCAAAACTAGCTTAAAAACATAGTTTAAAAAAAACATTGTTTTTAAAATGTGGTTTACTTCCTCCAGCTAAACTCCACCTCTCAAATTCCACAGCCTTCCCAGACAGCACCACCAACTGGGGACCAAGTGGTCAAACATCTAAGCACGGGGGAAGAGTTTCATCCAAAGCCCAAACTAGCAATTTCAGGTAACCCAGGTAAGACGTGGGGCCTACTGTACACAAATCATCTTCAATTCATTTCAGTAAGTGAAAAACAACAGCAAATGACTAATTAGTAACTCCAACATGAAAAACACATCATAATCACAGTTTTGGTGGAGAACTCAGGCTAAAATGAGAGTGATGAGATCTTAATCACATAGGAGGGCCTCATTAGAGCCTCGAGTATTTAATTGTCAGGGAGACACATTATGAGTGTCAAAAAAAAAAAAATCCTGTGTGAAAATTAGTGAATTTCTGGATTAGAAAACGTGTGAATAGCTTGGTGTGCCAGTGAATGCACACATACCTAAAAATACCATCAACCACACACAGTACTGCAAACAAAGAAATCTGAAACTCTAATAACACACTGACAATAACAAGCCTGACCAGGCACGTTTAATAAGAGTGAACATAACACTTCTTCAAAGAGACCATACATTAGAGTTTTCTTCCAACTCAACCAGGCTTTATAAACACATGTATGTTTCTATGTAAACTCACATAATCCTGTAGAAATTATAACACAGTGATAGAGAGGGACGCCAAGGGAATTGGTTACCACAGCAACAAAACCACCACCACACCAACATATACAAGTGATTGTTTTTTTCTCATCTCTTAGGCAACCAACATATACAAGTGATTCTTTATTATCTCTTAGGTGACCAACATATCTAATTGAATATTATGTTAGGTGCTTCTCAAAATTAGTTGAGCCAGTTATGCGTCAGCCACAGAGAGGAGAGTACTTTAGGAACAAGGACCCCATTCTGCGGAATCATCCAACTGAAAGTACAAAGCCTGTGGACAAGAAAATTCACTGCATACAGGACTCAAGTCAGTCAGTCTTACTAGAATAAAACTTGATGTACACTACTTGGGAAGAGACATTTTTACTTGTTGAATACCCACTACCCAAGATACTGACTAAAGGAAGTGCTCAATAATAGATATTAAACAAATGGACTGCTCTCTCTCTCTCTCTCTCTCTCTCTCTCTCTCTCTCTCTCTCTCACACACACACACACACACACACACGCATATGTGCGCGCACGCGTATGCATTAATGAAACTAAAGAAATAAATCTCTGTACTTGGTCTCTTGGTCTAAAAAATCCCATGGGTCAGAACTTGACTCTTCAATATGCTCAGAAGGAAAGAAATTCCAAATATGGTTCCAATCCAACTTGTTTGGATCACTTATTCCTACTAATCATCAATTTGTCATTCATCGAAAGGTGAGTGTAATGGCTGAATGCACAGACTCTGGAGCAATGGTGTCTGGGTGTGAAACGTGCCTCTATCTTTGTGTAACCTTGGGAAAGCCATCTAATCTCTGTGTGCTCTACTATTTCTGTCCGAGGAACAGGGAAAATAACAGAACCTATTTCAGATGTTTGTGACCATAATTAACTACAGACTGAAGACACAAAGGAGACGCCAGCAGTGGCGGCACAGGCCGCTGATTCCAGCACCGAGGAAGCAGTCAGATGGTTGCATTTGAGGCCAGTCTGGTTTACAGAGAGAGAGAGAGAGAGAGAGAGAGTTCCAGGACAACCAGGGCTATACAGAAAAACCTCATCTCTAAAAACAAACAAACAATAAAGAAGAATAAAATATCCTTAAGTCATGTCTTACTTGGGTTCCTACAACTGTGACAAAACACCATGACCAAAAGGGCTTATTTGGTGGATGCTTCCACATCACTGTTCATCATCCAAAGGAGTCAGGACAGGAACTCAAGCAAGACATGAACCAGAAGGCAGGATCTGATGCAGAGGCCATGGAGGAATGCTGCTTACTCACTTACTCCTCATGTCTTACTCAACAAAAGGGAAGCCAGCAGCACCAGTTAGACATGGCCCCACCTGCCACGGAACAGGCCCTCCCCAGTTAGTCACTAAGTAATACAGGCCTGCCTACAGCCAGATCTTATGTGAGAATTTTCTCCACTGGGGCTCCTTTCTTTCTAGTGACTCGGGTTTGTGTCACGCTGACATGAAACTAGACAGCACGAATTCTTTGTCAAAAATAGCCAAATGCTAATATATTGTTAGCGGTTAAAGAGTACGTACTGCTCTTTCAAGGCACCCAAATTTAGTTCCCAGAATTCGTACTGGGCAGCTCACAAGTGCCTGTAACTCCAACTCCACACCAACACACACACACACACACACACACACACACACACACACACACACACTCGACTAAAAATAGAGCGAATCTTTTAAAAGCCCAATTCCAAGAAATTTAATTAGCAATAAAAATAAAGGAAGGAAAGAGAAGTAAGAAAGTGTTATGTGAAGGGTTAATGATTTCACTGCTTCTCAAATCGGTTCTGGAGCCAGTATAGCAGGCAAAAAGTAATTTATATGAATGTATGCTTGGCAAAAAAAAAGTATAGAAGGGGAATATAAAATTATGCAAAGGCTTCTGAGATTAAATGAATTAGACTGCTGCATATGAATCAGTGTGTTTTAAAGAAGGCACGCAGTATAAAATAGACATAGTCTCGTCGTCGATTGGATTTACACTTATTTAAGCTATGCCGCCTGGAGACTAAGATAATTCAATGCTTTTTTTTTTTTTTTTACCCAAAACACCTTAGTTTAATATCTCTCAATGAGAACCCTTGCTTTTGAATTCAATTATGGCAAAAAAAAAAAAAAAGAAGTCTAGGAAGGAATACTCAGTGAGGGGGATGAAAACTACCTGGAGAAGACACTGCCTGACTGGCGGGAGATAAGGACTCAGTGCAACATTTCCTAGAAAGAGAAGTGGTGGAGAAGCACGACCAAGCCTCCGAGTATTCTTCCACAAGGCAAACACATGTTGCCTTGGCTTTTTGCTTTGTTTTGTATTTTTGTCTTTTGTAAATTGTCTGTGTGTCTGTTTTGGTTAAAGAAGCCAAGGCTCTGTTGCACACACAATGCCTAGGAATCTCTAATTAATCCATCTTCACAGACGGTATTTTGAAAACAGAGAAACAAGAATTATGGTGCTTCATACACACCAATCCAAAGGGAGGCCAGAGAGTCTCTGTACCACTGTCAGTAAGTGCATCAAAACACGTCTCAATCAGAGGGTTTAGCGACACCTTGGGAGCTTGGATGGGACCTGGGTGAGCTAAGGCTTCCAAGACCATCTCCTTATTCCTCAGCATCTTCTCCAGAGAGCCATGAACACATCACTCTCCACTCTAACAGCTGTCTTACTAAAGTAAGAGGTAGGACAAAAAGGGCATAATTCAACTCAATATTAATTGTAGCACAGAAGGAAACACAGAGGAAGGCTATTTATATAATATAATAGTAAATTATGACGCAAAAGCAGTACAACTTTCTACCCTCTGGGACTCAGAAGCATACTTCAAAATGATAACAGAATATTCTAAAGGGGTACAGAACTTCTGCAACCTATGAATTACTTGATAAGTAAACTCATTTAATGAAATTTCATTAGAGTCAAGAATTCATAGAGCACAATGCATAGGGGCCCCATCTTCAGATGCTTGTTCTATTAACTGATGCATGGATGCCAATAAATATTTGAACTACATGTAAATTTAAAAAAAAAATGAAGAGGCGGAGGTTTATTTAAATTAGAATTCCCAATGAGGTAGATAATTTATGATTAAAAAAAAAGACTCAGTGTAGTCTTGGATGCAGCTCAGCAGCACAACGTGATTAACATGTTTGAGGCCCTGGTTTCAATACCCAGAACCAAAATGTTAATCACTTGTGGAATAGTTCAGATGTATTCATATGCTATTCCCCTAACTTTCATTTAACTTGAGAAGTTATTGTGTGTTCAAGTACCTGTGGTGCCCAGTCCCCCTCATACAGGGAAATAGAATGGATAACAAAGGTAGGCAAGGCAGATTTTGATTTAAACAGACAACAGAAATACAGACGGAAGAATCTCAAATTCACGTAATATTTTAAAGTCAGGGTAATTAAATAATGTGGCAGTGGTTTGGACTCCAGCATGCTACTGTAGACTGGATCAGCATAGAAAGCAGTAGAAAGGGGTGATATGAGGGTCGGTATCTGACAAGAAGGAGCAGCCAGTCATGTAAAGAGTTGGGTCTTTCACACAAAATGGAGGGGAACAAAGTGGAGCTCCAAGCACCCCTTGAGAGGTGAAGAGGATTTAACTCAACACTGGGGCCCAGGAAGTGCAAAGGAGATGGATCTTCATCAGAGGGAAGCTGTTCCTGCTGTTGCTTCTGCATGCATTCATGCGAGCTTGTCCGTGTGACATGTCTGTGTAAGTGTACGGTGCGTGCATATGGAAGACAGAGGTCAATGCCGGTTGTATTAAGCTACTATTTTCTACCCTATTTTTTGAAAAAGGTCTCTTAAATGAACCTAAACATTGTGGACTCGGGGACTCAGCTAGACTGGCTGGCCAGCAAGCCACAGAAGTCCTCCTCTCTTGTCTCTGTCTCTCCAGCAGAGGGGTTATAGGTGCAGAGCACTATATATAACTTAAAAACCAAACAAAACCCTGATTTTCATTTATCAAATGGGCAGTTATCTTAGTTTGGGTTTCTATTGCTGTGAAGAGCTACAATGACCACAGCAACTCTTTTATACAGGAAAACATTTAATTACAGTTCAGAGACACTCAGTCCTTATGGTGGGCTATGGCAGGGTGCAGGCAGACATGGTTGCTAGAGAAGTAGTTCCAAGTCAGACATCTTGCAGGCAACAGGAAGTGGTCTGAGGCACTGGACAATATCTTAAGCATATATGAGACCTCAAAGCCTGCCCCCACAGCGTGACACACTTCCTCCAACAAGACCACACCTACTCCAACACCTCCTAGTAGTGCCACTCCCTCTGGGGGCCATTTTCTTTCAAACCACCACAACATACATTCTTAGTTTTCACATTTTTGAGCATTTCATGATTACTATCTTTACATCATTTTCAACTGCTCCAATATTCCCCCAACTTCTTCTCAAAAAATTCATGACCTCTTCTGCTTTAATTATTACTGTTTTACACACACACACACACACACACACACGCACACGCGCGCGCACATGAATGTGCACTTGCATATATAAATACAACTTGCTGAGTCCATTGAGTGTCACTTATATGTGTATGTGCACTTGGGACTGGATAACCTACTAGGGGGCTTGTCCACGGAGAAAACCCTCTCTTCCTTTTTCAGCAGTCACTAATGGCCTGCAGCTTTTCATCTGGGGTGGGGCCCTGTGAGTTTTCCCCCATCTGCATTGAAATGTCAACTTGTCTCACAAACTCCACTGCTTGTGCAGCCAGTCCTTTACTAACAGGGCCACCTCCCCAAGCCCACTGTTAGGTGGTTTTCAGTAGGAAATGACAAGGCATGTTTTCTGCTGTGAGTATGGCTGCTGCTATGTCCAAAGAAGGGCTCATACCTTGCCAACCTAGGTCAGTTCCTCAAGCCCCACGTTCCCCAGAGAATCAATGGACACATGTTCAAGTCCACCTTTCATAAATAAATAAATAAATAAATAAATAAATAAATATTTGAAAAAAAAAAAAAAGCACTGTTGGAAGAGATGCAATCATTCCAAAGAAATCAGGGAAGAAAAAAAAACTTTGTTTTAGCCAGGGAGTGGAGGCGCACACCGTAAATCCCAGCACTCGGGAGGCAGAGGCAGGCGGATCTCTGTGAGTTCGAGGCCAGCCTGGTCTACAAGAGCTAGTTCCAGGACAGGCTCCAAAACTACAGAGAAACCCTGTCTTGAAAAACCAAAAACAAACAAACAAACAAAACAAAAAACAAAACCAAACAAACAAACAAAAAACCCTTTATTTTAGTATTTTTGTCTAAGGCACCATTAATCTTTACAAACTTCCTTTGAATTTCATAGGGAAAAGAGAACTCCAGCAAAGGCCTTTTCAATCACACACATTATTCTTCCAGGAGAGTTCCAGCATGCATTGAAGGCAATTAGTTTTTAAACACTAAGTCTCCACCTTGGCTCCTAATCAATATCCCATGGCATGGCCTCACAAAATCATAACATATTTAATATTCTTAGGATTCAAAAGGAAGGAATACACCACAATCTGATTAATTCTGACCCGATTAAAACTAATTTTGTAAAAGTTTACAATTACAAAGATCTGAGTTTTCATTCAGTAAGAAAATCTTGTTCTAGAAATGAGAAAGTATCAAAAGAAATAATTGCACGAGGCGGTAATTATTCAAGCAAATGCTGTGTAGAAATGAATTTATATAGTGCTGGATGGCCTCTGACTCCGACGGGCCCATCTGTTGGTGACAGCAGAGCATCCACACACATCTCTGCCGCCCTAGGGGAGCCACTCTGAAGTTCTTGTTCCTGAACTAACAAACACGCTATACAAATTCTTGAAGGTCTACAATTATTTCAGTGAGTGTTGCAGCACTTCGTGCAAAGGTATCATATAGCAACAAAAAGTATAGAAGTATACTAAAGTAATAAAAGTTAGTACAAAAAAAAAAAAGCCTGAGACATCCCTAGCTACTAAGATTTTCAGTAGAACATTGGACACCGCAGACAGCTACAGTGTAGACAATGTCACCAACAGAATTTATCTGCGGTTTCGAAAGCCAACTAATGAAGAGGCAAATGTTTGCCAATACTGCTTTATTCAAACATTCTACTTACTGCCCAGCAAGGCCAAGTTCCTTAAGCAAATCTGTTTGTTATTCTTGGAACCACCTCTAAGGTTCATTATCACTAACAAAAACTAACAAAAGATACTTGAAGGAAAGGTGTGTGTGTGTGTGTGTGTGTGTGTGTGTGTGTGTGTGTGTGTAAAATGCTTGCTGGGCAAGCAAGAAGCTGGGTTCATATCCCCTGAACCAATGTTAAAAAAAAAAAAAGCCAGGTATAGTGGAATGAACACTTCTGTAAACTTAGGGTGGAAGGCGAGTCAGCCAGCCTAGGCAAGTAATGAGCTCGGGAACTTACAATGTTCACTCAAGCACTTACCCGTGCACATACACCCTCCTGATATTTCGGCCACTCTAAGAATAGAGCCATAGTCTGACTGTCTCTCTCTCTCTCTCACACACACACATACCAGTTGAATGAGATGAAAAGACAGCCACATATTTTTTTCTCAGTTTGCTTTTTTGTAAATATTATTTTCTTTTGGCTTGAAATGAAAGACAAATGTTGAAGAAATTAACTACACTCTACGTATATGTGGTCAAGCTTTGGTTTTTAATGGAACCAGAGGCCTGAATGTGTGTGGTAATAGAAAGAAAATAATCTGTACTGTCTTGCTTAATGAAATCATTCTAAACTCCTCCTGTACAGTCAGACATCAGACTGCATTATTTGACATTTTCGGCTTTGCTCTTTCCCATTTTCTTATCTAATCAGGTCTACTACTCAGACTACAGTACCGACTGAACAGGACTGTGACTAAGGTTCTGTTATTAGGGTGGCTGAAAGTTCAGGAGGGGGTGACCCATTTTGCCCTAAAGTATTAATCAACTAAGAAATTTAGGCTGAAAATAAGAGAATCCCTGAGAAACAGTGGCTTGAATAGTGAGAAGCGTGGTTTTGTTTTTTAATTTTTATTTTCATCCACCCAGGAATCTAGGGGAAGAGTGTCCTAGAGGGTTGCTTCAACTATTCAACAGCGTTATCTCTATTGGACCCTTCCCTGCATCCTAGTGTCCACCATCTGCCTATGGCCCCATTCCTGTAAGATGATTTCTACATCCTTATTTAGAGCAGCAGCAGGAGAAAGGAAGAAATGATTTATTTCTAAGAGTATCACCATTTTCACATGTATAATCAATCATGTTTTATTGTTTTGCATGTGTACAAACTCATGGTCGGGGTGGAGGATCAGGAGCTGATACCTGTGGTCTTCTGAATCAAGTTCCACCTTGTTCATTGACAAAAGACACCCAACTGAAACCCGAGCTCACTGATAGGACTAACGCGGCTGGCCATCCTGCTCTGTGGATCTTCCATCTCCACCTTTTAAGAAATGGACTTACAGGCAGACCAGCATGCTCACCCAGCATTCATACGTTTACATGGGTGCTGAGGATTCAAACTAGGGTTGCACACATGCAGAACAGACACTTTAACCCTTGAGCCAGTCCCAGATCTTGTTTGTTGCTGATTTTCTCATGTTTTTAAAATAGGATCTCAAGTAGCTCAGGATGACTTCAAGCTGTTTCTGTAGCTGAAGATGACCTTGAACTTCTGCTCTTCCTGACACCTGAGTTCTGGCATTCAGGTATGTTCCACTGTAGTAGATTTATATGGCGCTGAGGAATTCAATCCAGAGCATCAAGCATGGTAAAACCCTCTACCAATTGAGTGATATCCCCATTCCCTACACACGTGAAAGAGACTGGAGAATGATACTGACTTAAACCTTTTGTGATTCAGCAGATATGACTAGCATCATACCAGTTTTACTAAGACGAATTAATTGTGCTAATGAAAGTCTGGGTTCTCTGAGTAGGAACAACAGGGAGATGGTCACCAAGTAAACAAGGACAGTAACATATATCTCACGCCCTAGAGTTGGAGGATCTCTAAATAACAAAAGATCACTTAAAGGAGAAAGATCGGGGCTCAGTGGTTAAGAGTACTTGTTCCTACAGAGGAACTGGTTCCCGGCATCCACATGGTGGTTTACAACCATCCATAACTCCAATGTATGAGACTCAGTCCTCTCTTCTGACCTCTGTGGGTACCAGTCTCACAAACATACACACACACACACAGAGAGAGAGAGAGAAAGAGAGAGAGAGAGAGAGAGAGAGAGAGAGAGAGAGAGAGAAAGGGAGAGAGAGAAAGGGAGAGAGAGAAAGGGAGAGAGAGAAACACAGGAGACACACATAGAGAAATACATGAAAACAAAACACTCATAAAATAAATGAATCTAAAATAATAAAATTTAAAAAAATAAAATTCATAGCATATCTTTTACTTTTTTTCAAGCCTGAATATTGTGGAAGGCTGCCATGTCCTCACCTCCATTGCAAAGCCATCTCTACTCAATCTTTACCACAGTCAATGAAAAAAAGGAAGATCAATCATGCTATCTCTGGAAATATCATTCAACCTCAAACTTAGAACCTGGTTAACTCAAAATGTAAAAAGAATAACAGAGCATTTCTTCTGGTTACCCATAAAGACATTTTTAAACACATATTTAAGATGTATAACCAAGGGACTAGAGAGAGAGTTCCGTGGTTAAGAGTACTGACTGTTCTTCCCAGCACCCACTATGGTAGTTAACAAACTTCTGGAACTGTAGTCCCTGGGGGATCTACTGCCCTCTTCTGGCCTCCTGGGGTACTATATGCACAGTGTACAGGCATACAATCAGACAAACACTCATACATATAAAATATAAAAATATAAATCTCAAAAAGTTTAAAAGATATATAATTAATAGCTCTAGGAGTTCATAAGTGATTTAAAAGGAAGAACTCAGAAATGCTAGCAAAACTGAAATCTTGTCTTCAGAAATTTGTAACTCTGTTGAAAGTAAGAGACATACCTTTACTCCCTGCACAAGTAATTTCTATGCTATACCAAAAACCATCACATGACCAAACCCTACTACAATATGGCTAAGGTGAAAGTGAACACTATATAAAGAATTTCTGGGGCTGGAGAAGTGGCTCAGTGGTGAACAACATGGACTGTTCTTTCGGGGGACCCAAGCTCAATTTCCAGCACCCATTTCAGACAGCTTATAACTGTTTGTAACTCCAGCTCCTGGGGATACCCATAACCTCAGACACAAAGACTTATACGTGCAAATAAATAATAATAAAATATTTTTTTAAAAATTTCCATTATCACAAGTAAACTAGTAAATTTTAAGGTTTTAAGTATTACTTCTTAAAGTTCAGCCACTACTTCAGCAGTGCTTTCAAATGCCTGGATACCAAGGCAGAGACTGAGAAGAACATCACCTGCTGACAGTAGCCAGCCTTCTAACCCAAGGCACCGCCCACCCACTGTTAAGCAGTGTAGAAGCACAAGGGGGAATCACCCTCCACACATTGGAAAGTGAATGACAATACTTAAATGGCAATCATTTGTTGTTCCGATAAGATATTAAGAACTAAAAAGTCATACTTAAAGAATCCTAGGTCTTGTGAAAACCTGACCCCTTCATATTGTTTACTGGTAGAAAAGAAATTCATCTAAATACATTCCTCTCAGATGTTTAGGAATAAAATGAATCCAGTCTTAGTCTAAAAAGGAAGCAGTCCCAAGCATCAGAGAGACAAGAGAACAAAGTCTAGATTCCCTCATAATGTCTCTATGCTAAGACCACAGCCCCACTGTTGGGCATTTAGCAATCAAAACACACATGCAGGCTTCATCCTGGTACCCTGAATCAAACACATGGATATACGATTGCTTCACATTGATTCCTGCAGATACTGAATAAAGAAAAACAAGCCCAAGAACACAACTTTCATCCTTCCCCCACATCTCCTACCAGCTGAGCTCTCTGTACTCTCGAGATCTACAGTGGGAGAAAAACAAAAAGGAAAAAAAATGTTTCTGCACACGCCAAACCAGCCCCGTTGCCCCAGGCACCCTATCGGCAAGCTGCTCTCCACTGCCCCCTAGAGGGTCTTATTATCATAGCATGAATAGGAAAAGCTTTGCAAAAGAATGGAAGTGATCTCAAATGAATGCTTACTGAGACTTAAGATTTTACATTTTGATTAGCATAAAGAAATTCCTCAAACATCTTGCTAGAGATTCTATACCACACTTAAATACCATTAGTACATATTTTCCCCCATACCAAGGTCTGGTCCACCTCCTGGGGTTTACATATGCACTAGCTGAACACAGTTAAATATGTATGTTAAGAACGTCTTTAAGTTAAATAAAATTATGAGTCTTTGCTTCCTTAATTCATTTATCAAAAACAGCAATAAGAGAAATTAGCTAGGTATAAGATATTAGGGAATGGTGGGGACTGTGGCAAACTGAACATTTCAGCTATATCAATGGGGCGGAGGACAAGATCTAAGTTCATGGTAACTGGCTATGCCCTAGCTGGTCACATTATTTCAGAGACTGGGCATGCATGCATGTGTGTGTTTGTAAGATAAGCTAGAACCTCTATGTTTCAAATGACGCATGACTTCAAACAATGGGAAGAAGAAATCGTGCCAAGCATTCAATCTATCCACGTGAGCAGACACTTCTGCGATCAGCTCATCTGGAGCAAAGGCAATCCCAGAGAGAAACAGACGGGAGCCTCATCCATCTCTCCTACAATGAGATCCATCCTATCAAAAAACCATCTGCCTTACAGGGACAGATGTAGCAGCTGTGCAATTTGAAGACTGCTTAACTCTTCCACCAGTCCTTCCGTGGGTGTTTCGTCCTAATTCTGAAACAAACGAGTGGCTTTATACGGCATATTAAAGCATAAATAAATCTCCATGGTAGTCTGGGCTGTTTCTTCCTCTGCCTGTTCAGGCTGGAAGCACAAGAAATAGTGCCAACTGGACACTCGCAAGCAAGGGGTAGAGGCAGTGAAACACCTTCCCTCGTTCCTATGAGACCACGGCCATTATTAATGCTCTTCTAGGGAGGGGCAGCACAGCCAAAATCATCCAGCAGTTTATGCCCCGATCCCAACTGTTCCTTTGTTCTGAGTCTGGGTCTGATTTAAACTCCAGTCTCCTCTTCCTACTGCTCCATGGCCCTCCTTTGATCCGTTTCTCTTTCTCAGTTCACATACTCCATAGCTTACAGGACAGGTGATGGGGAATGGGCTCAGCAGAGAAGGAGCGGGCCAGATGCCGGCTCATTTTCATCTTCAGTGTAAATGCACTGTCTCATCCATACCACCTTAACTATCACTAGTCAAATCTCTACTTCAGCAGCACAGAAAACGCCACAATTTCCAATTCTATGTGACCACTGAAGGTTCCTAAAGGCAGCAGAATTCCTAAGTATATAAGCAAGACCCCATCCCTTGAACATATGCAAACATTTAGCAAAAATTCCCAGGAAGGCTTTATCCAGTGTTCTGGAAAATAAAAGGAAAGGGGAAAAAATTTTATCCTTCTGATCATTACAATTCATACACACACACACACACACACACACACTCGCGTGCACACACACACTGCGCACATGTGTGTGCATGTGTGTGTCTGTTGGTTTGTTCAGATGTGTATACACATGTCTGAGCATGCTGGTGAAGGCCAGGGTTCAACATAAGGTGTTTTCCTCTTATCAGTACTTATGTGCATAGGTGTTTTGTCTGCATAGCCCATCTGTGTGAGGGTGTCAGATTCTCTGGAACTGGAGTTACAGACAGTTGGGAGCTGCCATGTGCATGTTCTTACTGAACTCGAATCTCATCTGTTGTGCTAGGCCGCTGGACAGTGAGCTCCGAGGAGCTCCTGGTGTGCCCACCTTCCTGGCTATGAGATTACCCTCGCATTCCCATCCCCAGCAAATACTGGGGATCCAAACTCAAGTAAGCATGCTTCCACAGCAAGCACTTCAACTGAGCGGTATCCCCAGCCCCTTCCAGCATGGCTTTTAACACAACAAAGATCCTTAAAAATCTGGCCAGTAATATTTTAACAATCTAAAATTAACTTATTCCTGAAAGAGACACAAAGCTAAATTTAAAGATCTGTGGATAGTTTTTAATCTCCAAATATTTTTTCATCAGATCCTTTGAGGGATTGTGTTAGATTCCTTTAATTTCTTCCTTGAAGTGAAACTCAGAGTTATGCCAACAGCTTCATCTAAAAGTCCCAGTTTAAAAAGTGCTGTCTTTAATTGTTCTAATAAAAGACAAATGGGATCTACATGTGAGCTGGGTTTCTCATGTTAAAGTGGACACAGCCCATTTTAGAAAGCATGGACACAGAACCAAAAAGCCACATCCAAGAGCTGGGAACCCAGGCACCTGGTCTAACGACTGGACCACTCACTCCTCCAATTGCTCACTGCCTTATGGCATCAGGTCCTGCAGCTCACCTGCGGGAAAGAAGGTGAGGACTGGATAAAGGTAACAAGCATTGGATCACAAACACCAGACAACATGTGTGCAATTAGAAACAGTCAATGCTCTAGCACAAGGCACAGGGCTCATTAGTCTCCTCGTCAACATTGCCACAGTTCCACGTGGTGGGTTGGGTGGATGCGGTGAAGGCGGAAAGTTAAAAAGATGCAGGGACACGCATCATTAGCCCACAAGAGGAGCCTTATCAGCTCTCCTAAAGTTAGACTGCACATAGCCTTACAGTCTGCCAATAAACAAGGAAAACCTCACCACAAGAACCCAGTGCTCTCAAAAGCCCATTTTCTTTCCTCCGTACCCATGGAATTAGGGCACTACTTCTCATGACAGTACTCAAGTGTTTAAATAGCAAGTCTTGCTGCAACAGCACACATTGCACGGACAGCCTCAGAGATGACCAAGAAAGACTTTGACGTGACAGTTTACTCAAAGCCTTAGACAGGAATAAACAATAAGTTCACACAAGTTCTCCCCCACAGACATGACCACACACAGAACAAAATAAATAATAATCTAAGTTCAGAGATCTGAGAGGAAATAGGCTTAGTTTCTGCTGGAGACTATTTAGGCTTGTGATAGCAGCACTAATAAGGATGCTAACAATATTTTCTGAGAGCCAGACACCGTGCAAGGTGAATTACAAACATACATTACTCTGTCTAATCCTGCAGGACTTCCTGGGAGGTTACTACAATGTCTATGGCAATGCACACTCATAGGAGCTATTTCTGAGAGTCATTAATACTCGCGTGTTCAAAGGTCACCCACAGAGAGAGATAAGAGTTCTGGGACCTGAATTTACAAAGCCGTCATCCAAACCTGTTTCTAATTGCCATGCCCACTGCCTCTGACTGGACAAGTGTTTCTAAGGTAAGGATTCGTGTTACTCTAAAGCAACTCCAGGGTGTTGGGGAAAACTCAGAGACAGTAGAGAGAAGGAAACACAGAGGTAATTGCTACGAATTAGTTTGCAGCAATCCAGAAGCATTCTGCAGCTAAAACCAGCAGACATTTTGTGAACTTAAGCTATAAAACCACTGCTCTTAAGCTACTAAACTTAGGTTGTGGGGGGGAAAAAAGTCTTCACCAATGTGAACATTTTAGAAATATATTGCTAATGAAAATCCAGCTCCAAGTACATTGTGTGTGTGCATATTTATAGAAACTATCTCTCAAACTTTTGCCTTCCCTTATTTAAGTATTTATTTCTCCAAAGGTTTCAGATATATTGCTTCTGTGGTGAGGAAGTAGGTTTTAATGGAATGTATTGGGGGCAGAGTAGGATTTAATAGCATTTGGGCAGGATTTTTAAAATTGTATTTATTATTATTGTGGAGGTGTGCACGTGCTGCGGTGCACGTATGGAGGTCTGAGAACAGCTATGTGGGTCAGTGCTTTCCTTCAACCTTTACACAGGTTCCAGGGATTGAACTCAGGTCATCAGGCTTGCACAATAAACACCTTTACTGGCTAAGCCATTCTGCCAGCCCTTGGGCTATTTCTTAAATGGACATTTTGGACTCCAGTATACAAGCAGGTTCAAAAACTAGTTAGGACCAGACAGACCTTGTCCTCCTAACCAACTGTTGAGTGTGCAACTCGACCAAAATAAAAGCAGAAGCCATCATCCTTGTTTCAGTATGAAGCTACATGCTGATGGGCACATTGTGATATAGAAAGTTCTCACTTTGGCATCTTCAGTTAGTTACTGCAACAATATTTAAAAATCAGAAGATCTTTAAAACCTATTGTGGAGTAATTCTACCTTCCATGGGCTACAACAGGGAGAAGTCTGACAAGAACATACTGGAGGGAGAGACAGAGACAGAGAGAAGAGAGAGAGTTGGGGGAGTGCACATGTGTGCCCATAGAAATCAGAGGTTGACACTAGGTGCTTTCCTCCGTTGCTGTAGATATTCTTACTCCTATTATTACAGTTTGTTGTTGTTGTTATTTGAGACTAGGTCACTAACTGATTGGCTAGGCTGGCTGGCCAGTGAGCTCCAGAAACCCGTCTGTCTCTGCTCCATAGAGCTGACAGGACAGGCATATGTTGCCATGCCTGCTTTGACATGGGTGCTTGGGATCATAATTCAGGCACGTAAGTTTGTGCAGCAAGTACTTCACAGACTGAGCCATTTCCCCAGCCACAGGATTCTTTTTAACCAGTGCTTCTATGGAGAACAAAATTAGAGGTTTTAATGGTGAGGAAGACTTCCCAGGATCATTCTATGTCATACAAATCAATGGGCATATTCCAGATGGTAATGGAATTTGTTACACACAAACAGAAAACCTTCACCACAAAGATTCAAAGTTTAGGAAATGAACACACATAGAGATTCTATCCAAGCTTGCTTAATGATATTGTTGGAAATCTTTCTTTTTGGGAGAGTATGTCTACCCATTCCTCATAAGGCTCCAATGACAAACCAAAGCTCAATCATACCAAATTCCAACTCGGGGAAGCACTAAATTTCTTGGGCTTAGCAACACAGCACGGGTGAGGGGTTGGTTTATTCACAGCAGCATGGGAAACTGGAAGCAGCCACACCACTGATCAGTCACATCCCAGCATGGACAATGACGTCCTCATAACTGTAGATGGAGCCCTCCTTCAGCTAACCTTCCATAATCTATATGTTTAGTACTTCCAAAGATAACAAAGCCACCTACAATTTGAGTAGAATTACATAAACTGGCCAGGAGGTGTGGGAGAGCTATCAGAATCTCAAGTGCTAGTCCAGCGAGCCTCCTCACCCCCATCACTGATGGGAGACTGCAACCAACAAGTTGATTGATGACCTTGGGGGTCACTGGCAAGTAATCACAGCTGTTCTGATGAAGACAGCTGTTAACCTGGAAGATAGCACTCTACAGCAAATGCTTGTGACTTATTTCAGCTACTTATTCATTCAGCAAACATCTAGTAAGTTCACAACCTGAACTTGATATACAATAAGAGGTACAGCAGAGAGGAGGCGTGACCTTGACTAAGCAGGGAGTTCAGATTATACAGAAAGAAGTCTGGAAATTAGATAATAGAATCACATTATGAGGCTTTCACTGCCCTTGCTTATCTGCATATGGAAATATGACATTTATGCATATTTACATCAAAATGCTTAGAACTGTGCAACACTTCATCCAAAGCGAGAACAAAGGCGTTCTTCAAAGGCTTCTGTTGTTCGACAGGAAAAACTCAAACAACAGCAACCATGAGCAACACATGTGAAGTGCTTGGCATTCACCAAGCACCATGCCAAATATTTTCCATCACTGGCCCATTGTCAAGAGATGACTCTTCGAATCCTGGTGCCCAGGTTTGGAGACAACAAGTTCATTTTCTTTTCCTGTTTGCAAAAATCCAATCATTCCCAGAGCATGCCTTTAAAGTCAATAAACTTTTATATAAAGAGCAAGGAAGGACTGTGGGGCCTGATGTGTCAGGGTTTGTGGCTTGTGGGGTCCACCAGGAATTGGTCATGTGTACTTGGGCAGGTTCCATGAACTCTGAGCCTCTCTGCCCTCCTCCATGAAAGGAGTACTTACCCAGAACGACTCAGAGAATTAAATGAAACACAGGTGCAAGTAAGTGTGTGTGTGTGTGTGTGTGTGTGTGTGTGTGTGTGTGTGTGTGTGTGCGTGCTGATACCGGCACATAATGAGCAAACATTGCCCTTACTCAAGATGTGAGCTGTACTTTACAACCACATTGTTTCATGTCCCACCCCCGTCCCCCAGCTTCTGGTGAAATTCATTTTGGGTAAAGTGCCCCAGCTCGCTTTATCTGATTTCCACTAGATTCTGCTGAGCTAATGAACTTTTTCTCTATCTCTGAAAAAACCTACAGCATTTGTCAAACTGTCAATCAGCAATGTAGGAAAACAGCCCAAAGAAGATGCTGTTAATTGAAGAAACACACCAATCAACAATATGTCTGGGAAGTGTTTGTAAGCAAACACTAACACATAACTTCAATAGTGACAAAGACCTTTAGAAAATATTTCAAAAATAAATGTACGGAAATGCAGTCACGGTGTAACTAGTAAAGTCTCAAGGGGGTGGGCTCCTACCTGATTTTTCCTTTCATTTGCTGTCTTTAAAGATACGAAATTTGCCATTTGGGTGACATTTTGAATTTTTGCTTACTTATTTATGATTGTGCAAGTGCACATGTGCACCCACACATGTGGAGGTCAGAGGAGTCGATTTTTACTTCCACCTTTGCAGACAATCAATCTCAGATTTGCAGGCTTAGCAGCAGGTGCCTTTACTGGCTTAAACTATTGGAAGCTGTTCACATAGACGGCCCCAATTAAGACCACTTTAATTCTATAATTTTATAGCATTAATGGCATTCACAATGTTCTACAGTCACCATGGATATCTATTTCCAATACCTCTGAAAGAAACACTATAACTATTAAAACAAAGAAGTTCCTTACCCTACCCATTCCAGACCCTGGTGACCTTTAGTCTACTTTACTTCTCTGCATTTGTCCATTCCATATAGTTTATAAAAATGGGCTCATATGTTTTATTTCACTTTATACACTGATACTTTTTGAAAACTATTTTTACATATTTAGTTTTTTTTAACCATGGAAATATTATATATAGGGAACCAGAATGCCTGTGCTTTAAATGAAAATAATAAAAAGGAACAAGAGAGAAAAGACACACAAAGGGCATCCACCTGGTGGTCAGTCCGCTCCTCTGAAAGGGGCAGCACATAGCATGAGACACAGTCTACCACATTCTGCCCAGCTCTTCCCACAAGATCACTGCCACAGAAAGGAACACAGAGTGGATGACTTACAATTGGCAGCCCTAGATTTGTAGGTGAGCGTTTTGTGCACAATTTGGCAGGTTACAAATAAACACAGGAAGACAGCATCTGTCGTGCCCCTTAGGAAACCAGGCAGAACCAATGTAATTCCTTACCTGAAAAACATAAACACAGAACATATATTAGCATTCAATTGGCATAATTTCTTAGTAAGTTAAGCCTCATGTTTAGTTTATTTCTTCTTCTCGAGGCAAGCTGGCAGTGTCAGTTGGGTATCGAATTCTTATTTCAAAGAACAGTCTTTCCTGTTTCAAGTCTGTTTAGATGTAAATATTAGCAATAAAACATAGCAAGAATCGATGTTTCATGCTATCCTGGTCTTGTCGGCTTACATAATTCTGATCATCTCATGCTACATCCAACCCTCACGCCCTGACCAAGCAGTCATCCTCTGCTTCTGGTCTACTCTGCTGATTTCCCTAAACCCTAACTTGACTCCATTCTCTCCGATCTCCAGACTTAGCCTAGGTCACACATCCTATGGTCCAGCACAATCTGATCAATCTACCTGCACCTTTCTCAATCCCCAGGCTTGGCCCTAGGCATACACCCTGTTGCAGACTGGTCCTGTCTGAAGAGTCACTAGAACCTTACCTGCTTGCACTATCTCCAACCTTAAGGCCTTGCCTTGGCCACAGTTTGTACATTACTTACCCAGTGAGTTTACAGTATCTAGTTCACCCATGCCCTTCTCACACATGCCCACGTAGCCCACGGAGGACAGCCTGTACCACTTCAGGTAAATACAACCGTTTTTTTCCATCCACATGCTTCTGTGCTTACCACTGATTTGGAATCATCCCATTCCTCCAAACCAAAATCAAAACTGAACATCTTAAAGAATGACCTAACAACTCATATCATACCTGATTTGAAATCAATCAATGCTGAAAAACAGCAACAACAAAACAGAAAGCAACTCTCACTCAAAAGAGGCAACCTGGAATCACAGCAGATACACAATCCATAAACGAAGTCAACACGCCCAGGCCTTCTTGAAAAACAAGCAATATGAAAGTTCTCCCCTAGATGAACTCCACAACATACAACTTAAAAGAACAATCACTGGCTCGGAGAGATGGCTCAGCAGGTACAAACACTGACTGCTCTTTCAAAGGACATGGGTGCTTTGGAAGAGCCCCAGGGCCCACATGGCAGCTCACAACTGTCTGTGACTGTTTAACTCTACTTCCAAGAGATCAGCATGCTCACACAGACGTACATGCAGATAAAACACTAAGGCATATAAAATAAAAGTAAAATAAGTTTTACATATTTTTAAAAATCATATACTTCATCAAATAATTCAAGGAATTTAAAGAAGATGTGACCAAACAGCTCAAGGGACTACTTACAGAGAATGATCGCCTAAGCAATGCCCAAGAAAACACAAAAACGACCAGATGGAATGATGAAGACTGAAATCAATGAAGAGATAGAAACATTGAAGAGAACTCAAGGCAAGATGAAGATGGAACTGAAAAGCTCAATAACCCAATTAGTAAACACGGAAAAGTCTACACACAGAATGGATTAAGTGGAAGACAGAATATCAGGACTTGAAGATAAAGTAAAGGAGTTAAACCACACAATTTTAAGACACACAAAGGGAACAGGCAGAAACTGTGGAGCACCCTCAAAGACCAAATGTTCAAAATATAAGCAAAGATGAAGGAAAAGAATCTCAGGGCAATGACATATGTCAAATCTTCAACATCATAGAAGGCGACTTTTCTGAATTAAGGAAAGACATACCTACCTACATAGGGAAAAGCAAAAACTTTATAGAATATTATCCCTGATGAACATAGATGCAAAAATTTTTGTAAAATACTTGCAAGCCAAATTCGGGACTATATTTAAAAGACTGTCTACCATGATCAGGTTAGCTTTGTTACAGAGATGAGGTGATGGTGTATGTATAACTCAACAAATATAAATACATCATATAAACAATATAAAGACACAAATCATACAGTGTTATCAATAGATTGAGAAAAGGCTTCGACAAACCCCAACATGCCTCCGTGATTAAAAACTGGACTGGAGAGAACATACTTCAACATTATAAAGGCTGTATACTATAAACCCACAGTCAACACCATCCTAAATGAACACTAAGAGGAAGCAATCACAATAAAATGTTGAACATAAAAACGCTGCCCATCATTGTGACTCCTCTTCAACACAGTGTCTGAGACCTAGCTAGAACAATCATACACAGCGTAAAGGGCTACAAATAGGAAAAGAAGTCAGCTTACCATATTTTCAAATGATATGTTATACATATGAGATTCTAAAATTTCCACTAGAAAATTTATAGAAATGACCAAATTTCAGCAAAGTGGCAGAATACAAATGCAATCAATGTACAAAACTCAGTAACCTTTCTGTATGCCAGTAACATGCCAAAAATGAGATCATGAACATACACAATAGAAACTATCTATCTATCTATCTATCTATCTATCTATCTATCTATCTATCTATATGACACTTACATACACACATGTACACATACATATATACATACATATGAACTAACCAAGAAAGTGAGACAACTCTCAACTCTGAGGAAAGAAATTGAAGTCACTAGAAAATAGAAAGACCACTTATGCTCATGTATTGGCAGAGTTAATTCTGTTTAAATTACTGTTATACCAAAAGCAATTTATGGATCAATGTACTCCCCAACCAATGTCCCCATTCTTCACAAAATGAGAAAACAAATTCTAAAACTCACAAGGAATCTCAAAAGATCCTGGAGAAACAAAACAATCCTGTGGGGGGGGAAAGGCAATTATGGAAGAACTTTTATTCAGATTTCAAAAAATATTACAGAACTATTATAATAAGAACAACATGGTGCTGGTCCCAAAACAGATAAACACCAATGGATGAACAAAACGTATGTCCAAACACAACTGCACTTAACTACAACCTCTGATATCTGATAAAGATGCCAAAAATGTTTTCTCCAAAGCATCTTCAACAAATGAGGATGGGAAAACCGATGTCCTTGAAGCCTGAAATGTCAAAGCTATCAGAAAAAAACAGGCAGTGCCTTACAAGCTACAGGTATAGGAAGGGAATTACTAAATTCTTTGCCCATGAATTAAGGCTAACAATAGACAAGTGAGACTTCATAAAATCAAAAAGATCTGGAGAGCAAAGGAGAAGAATCAAGTGGAAAGGATCCCACAGAGTGGGAAATAATTTTTGCCAGTGATACATCTTACAGAGGATTGATAAACAGAATATGTAGTAATCTTAAAACATAGAGTCAAAATCCCAAATGACCCAGTTAAGAAATTTTATGGATCTCAACAGAGAATTCTCAAAAAGAGAAAAAAGTAAATATAGCTAATAAATACCTCCAAAAGTGTTCATCATCCTTAGGAATTAGAGAAAAACAAATTAAAACTATTTTTGAGATTTCACCTCACCCCAGAATGGCAAACGACAGAACAACTAACAAAAAACCCTGGCAAGGACCCAGGAAAGGAGAATCCTTGTTCAGTCTTGGTGGGACTGCAAACTGGTACAGTCACTCTGGACATTAGTATGGAGAACTCCCAAAAAGGTAAAAATAAATCTACCACATATATGACACAGATAAAGTACCTCTTAGTATATGCCCAAAGGACTCAACATCCTACTCCACAGACCCTAACCCCTCAGACATCTGCAAAGCTCCTAGCATCCCTTTGTGGAAGGTAGAGCACACAAGCTATTTATACTCTTACAGGTGGGGCACTGCATGTTTTAATTCCAGCACTCAGGAGGCACAGGCAGGTAGATGGATTGCTGTAAAGTTTGAGGACAGTCTGGTCTAGCCTGGTCTACACAGCAGGTTCTCAGACAGCCAGGGCTACATATAGAGACTATCTAAAAACAAAAACCAACAAGCAAACAAAAACTCAAATAAACAAAATAAATTAAAAAACAAACATCTTTGAGACTTGGGCCTCTGTTCCCTTAAGAAGGGGAATTTTGAATTGTCATAAATTTATTACAAGGAATGACCCCAAAATATTTTTTACTATGTATATGGACAGTGTCTGATGGACACAGCTATAATTATTAGGGGAAAACACCGAATTAAAATGGTAACGCCACTCAATCAATCAGGAAAGATGGGTGCCAGGTACATGCACATGTTTTTCCGTTTATTTGTCCTGCCTCTAGCTTAGTCAGAAGCCTCAATCTAAATATCCTCCTGCTGGTGGCTCATCAGGAAGGAAGAGCTGGTCCTGCCCCCTGCTGGGCAATGGAGCATTAACAGAGAAAGAACAGGGAAAAGCAGAAGTCAGAGGGAAGTGGAAGCCACCCCATGGTGTGACATTTTCAAATGGACCCCGTGGGTCCCTTTCTCCGCTTTGATATCCCCTTTCCATCTAAGAATATGATGTACTTGACCCTGAGGGAGAAAGGCAGTGTTCAACAAGGTTCTGGTAAGGTGGTCTCTGGAAACATTTCCCCCGGGACAGCACTACTTCTCAGAGGGGAACAAGATGATGGTAATGTCACTTCATAGAGGCCTTGGGAACAAGAAGACAACGCGTTTCCAAAATTCATTCAAGACTGCCTTTCAAAGTGTCAGTAAGTCACGTGGGGATGTGAGTATTTCTAGGTACATATGTCTGGTACTTATTTTTTTTTCTCAATAATCAAAATACTTAACATTTCTAGGCTCAAGTTTACAGAACAATGCTATAGTTTAGACATAAAGAAAACACATCAGGAGCTGCAATGCTGGCTTGGTGGGTGAGTGCACACATTGCTCTTTCAGAGGACCCAAGTTTAGTTCCTACCACCCGCAGCCAACAGATCACAAGCCATTGTAACTCCAGACCTCGTGTATCCAACACCCTCTTCTGGCTTCCTAGGGCACCCACATATGCATCACACGAATAAAAAACAAAGTAACTGTCGCTTTAAAAAAAAATGCATCACTTTCAGAGATAAAGACTCAGTCTCTAGCCAAATTTTAAATAATACAATTTCTTGGGACTGAGGAGATAGCTTAGCAGTTAAAAGCATTTGCTGCTCTTCGGGGCTCATGAAATTCTATACTCACTCACTGTCGTCCTCAAATTTTCATCTACAATATCATTTTTCAACAGCAAGTAAATTATTCCATCACCTCCCAGAGCAACCTTTCCTTAGATGCACTTTTGATGTTCTCGAATCTGCCTTTTATCTGGGTTGCCTTGGGGGAAAAAAATCATCTTAAGAAAAAAAATGGTGTTAGGAATGCCAAGTTTTCCCCTTAAAAGGAATATGCCGAGTCTGAGGTGGCTGTAACAGTCACAGCCTGGGCAAAGTCCCACTGGGTTTCACAGACTGAGCTCACATATTTTAAACCAAATCGATAAAGGAATGGCAATTGATTAGCCAATCAGTTTGGAGACCGTGAATTATGATGAATGCTAACCACCTGCAGCACACATTAGCCAGCCACTGTTTTCCGGCTCATAGAAAAACATCTTCCACTAAGGAGAGCTGTCAGTGGAATCAGCCAACTCAACAATGCCAGTGAGGGAGGGTGCTGACTTTCTCAACGAACGCCTTCCAAAGGCGAGCACAGCTCACACGGTCCCACAGAGAAGAGAGCAGAAAGGCTTAGAACTTCACTGGGTTCCAAGTCCTATCCTGCCACTCTTAGAATCAGCATATCCAACCAAGCACATGGAGGTCTATTTGAAACTAATATAAAACATTTTTATATTGTGGTGCAGGAGGCAGGGGAAGTGCAGGGCTGAGAATTTGGATTTACTTCTAGCCAGTCTGTGATGGAACTCAGCAGCAGCAATTTACATGCAGGCATATAAAATGAGTGTGTGTGTCTTCTAAGACAATGTAAATGATACGCAGAGATGCGACCTTATATGTATTTATGGTCTTCAGGAAGCTTAGTAAAGGCCTTAATGTTTTCTCTTCTGAACAATAAACTCAATTTGCCCACAACTCAATACTCCTAGAAAAGTTAAAGCAACAGCTATCATACAAAGTTGCTATAATTATTAAGATAAAAATCTCATTAACCCTGTGTCAATTTATTTCAGAGTGTACCAATTTGAGAAAAGTTACCCTTGAGGCAACCTCGTGCCTTATTATGCCTTAATATAAACACTGAATAATTTGAACCTAGATAATTCAAAATCTGTCATTTCTGATCTCTTCCACCCCAATTCCCTTTGTCATACCATTTCTCCACTTCTAGACAAGTCCTCCCTTTAGGTCTTTAAAATCATCTCAATTTTCAGTGGTTGATTCTAAAAATGTTCTAAAATATGGAAAGAACTACATAATATTCATGATGTCTAAACAGCTTGTGGAATTAGTTTTCCCTTCTCTTTTCCTTCCTGACCATCCCCAAACCCTTCTCAAGGAGATGAAATATCTCATGCAATTTACTAGGTAGATTCTTCAGGAAAGAAAGGACTCAGAATAAAGACAGTATCCCACTGGGGAATGAGGCCGGATAGGAGGAAAGGTCCTTGTTCTGCACAGCGTCTAAAAGGAAGTCAAAATGGTTCATCTGAATGAGGTCTAAGTTCTCCAGTGGTAAAGAGAAAGACTAGAGAAAGGCGCCAGCGCCATTCCATCCTCTGTGTCAGCAGAGGACTTCATGGTGACAAGCCTTCTGTCAGGATCCCTGGCTGACCTGAGATACTCTCTTTGTCAGTGCACGCTCTCAAGTGAACTGCAGAAGCAGGTTCTTCCTATGAACTACCTTTATAAAAAAAGTCTTCTTCCCAGAGACACATCGAGAGGTCATTGGTGAAAAACTTGCATCTCAACACAGAGAAGAAGAGTCAAGAGAAGACAATGTCTGAACTCCAGTCTCTGCTGAATTCCCACTTACGACGATGCATCACGGCAGGAGAATGGAGTGAACTCTGTGGCCCATCTTAGGGAGAGAACAAAACCTCTCCGTGACAATACTGTGTTTGCGCCTACACACAGAATGCCAAATTTAAAGCATTTCAGCTCATTGAAAAGACCTCAAAAACCACACTAAATGATTATTTTTAGAAAAAGAAATGTGCTATGAATTAAGTTTCAGCAAACAAAACCACCCCTCCTCACGGTTTATGCCATCTTCTCCTAAGTATTTCACACAGCAGGGTTCAACTTTTAGACTTCTTGGCACTTCCTAGAAGAAGGAACCTTAAAATAAATTAAATCTCAGGAACTTAAGAAAGGGTGGGTGAGAAACACTCACTTCTGCTTTCTCGGATTTCTAAGCTGAAAGTCCATCTTTTTAAAAAATCTTTCTGCTCGTGTAGGGGTGTGTGCAAGCTGAAGGTTGAAACTGAGAGTCTTCTGCAATCACAGGAGACTCATTGTCTTTTATGTGAGTTCTAAACTTCAGTCCTCGGGCTCATGTGACAAGAGCCTCATCCCCCAACCCCTATCTTCTGATACAGAAAGTAAGACTTCTGAAACTTTTTATCAATTTCGTTTGAAAAATAAAGACATAAATGCTAATCTAGAAAGACACTTGAGGGGCTGGAGAGATGGTTCAGTAGTTAAGAGCACTGGCTACTCTCCCAGAAGTCCTGGGTTCAACTTCCAGCAACCATATGGCAGTAGGCAACCATCCGTAATGAGGTCTGGCGCCCTCTTCTGGTCGGCAGGCATACATGCAGACAGAACACTGCATACAAAATAAACATTTCACAATTGTTTGGGGTATGATACATAGCCTTAAAAAAAAAAAAAACAGACACTTGATTATCAGTTTTCTTTCCAGAAACTACTCTGAAGAAGAACTTCAGAGGTCCATTTCTAAGATGTCCCATCACCTCAGAGTCCCAAGAGTCCTAACACACCTGAAATCCTAGAGTTCAATTCAGTAGCTAAAATTCCCCACCTCAAAGACTCTTTCTGACTCTAAGATCAGATTTATCTGGCTGAGTCTTTTCAGACGGACACAGAAAAGATAAGCTAAAATGAAATTGCACAGCACACCACTTCCTATGGAGAGAAAACCAGTGGAGGAGCAGGAGGAAGCAGAGGAGTTCACCAACAAACCTAGGGGAAGAGGACTCAGTAACTAAAATCACCTGCCATGCAAGCTTGAAGACCAGCGTCAGAATCCCAAGAACCCACATAAAGCCAGCTGTGGTAACATGTTTGTAATTCTAATGCTCCTAACGTGAGGTGGGAGGAAGATACAGAAACATCTCCAAATGCTCAACAGCCAGCTAGACCGGTACCCAGAGGAAAACAACAAAGACCCTCGCATGTAAGGTTGAAGGTGAGGGCCAACAGCAGAGGTGGTCTATAACCTCCAAACACCCACACTTGTGCAACAGCATACACACTCTCTAGCACACACGTGGGCAGAGATAAAAAGTAAAATATAGGCCGGGCGGTGGTGGCGCACGCCTTTAATCCCAGCACTCGGAAGGCAGAGGCAGGCGGATCTCTGTGAGTTCAAGACCAGCCTGGTCTACAAGAGCTAGTTCCAGGACAGGCTCCAAAACCACAGAGAAACCCTGTCTCGAAAAACCAAAAAAAAAAAAAAAAGTAAAATATAAAATGGGGGGAAGAAGTAAGGTGCCACTCATCCCCTTCTAAGATGCCTACATCACTAACTTTCTTATAGTCCAAGCTATACAGACACTAGGCATCTCCTCTGTCTGTTTCTTCTCCTTGTTTAAACTGGGTTGTGTTTGTTCACCCATTTGTTTTGTTTGTTTTTGAAACAGAGTCTCACCATGTGGCCCGTGAACTCACAACTGCTGCATTTTCGTCACTCGGAGCTCATTTCCAAGCATGGCACTCTTGAAACACATGAGAAAAAAACCTGTCCTCCTTGGATTACATTGCACAAACCGTTCACACGGGGCCACTATTGCATTTACCCAGGCTGCAGTGTATTTAACTGAACTAGATGCTAATATATACCCCCAGAACAGTGGTTATTAGCCAGAGGTGATATCATACCCTAAAGAACACTTGGCAACATCTGGACCCAGTTGTGGTTGTCATGACTATGGAAAAGCTATCGGTATCTAGTGAATAGAGGTCAGGGATATTTCTAAACCTGCTACTTTTCCTATAGCCTAAAATTTCTATGGTGTCAAAGTTGAGTCACTTTGAGAAGACAGTTGTATTTTATTATCTTTACTCATTAATATTCAGGAGATTCCAACACACCTCCAAGAATTCTGAAAAACAGGCAGAGATTTACTTATATTTGACGTAAAAATTTAGTAAGAGCATGTAAATATGTAGAGTGTAAGAATTCATAATTTAAACCTATCAACTACTGAGAGCCTCTCACACTTGTCACAGGTGGACCATGAGAGCTTCTCACTCATGTGTACCTCCGCACCGCCCCAGGAAGAACTGTCTTACTGCCCCCATTGAAAGAAAACTACTGATTCAGGGCCCTTGTTTCCATTCTTTCATCTTAATCCACGATGCTCTCTTTCTGAGGATGGCTTCTGGATTTAAATTTTATTTTTTTATTTGTAAAATCGTTTGTATTTTGGGAGTAGGCTTCATGTAGCCCAAACTGGCCCCGAATTCACTATGTAATTAGAGTTAATGACTCATCCGCCTTTACAGTGCTGGGGTTATAGGCTGGTTCCACACTCCTACCTCAGCGCCACATGCTCCGTGAGGTCCCATAACTACTACACTTTTCAGTGTCGCTGTCTATCCAAGGTAAGCTCACATGGATGCCACATATATGCATATAACTATAAAAAATATCTATTTGAGCAAGCAACCAAATTATTGAGAAAGAAAGATCAGCACAAAAAACCACCCACTGCAAAACATAGTATGGGTACCACAGGGTATAAGGTACACGGCCATTCACATGGGACACGGGCTAAATGGACAGTCTTCAACACCTGCCCTTTCTTCCTCTCTCTCTATTAAAAGAATAACAGAAGAATCTAGATTTTAAAGTCATCTGGATAGTGGTGGTACACGTCCTTTATCCTGGCACTCAAGAGGCAGGGCAGGCGATTCTCTGTGTTCGAGGCCAGCAACTTTCAGGACAGCCAAGGCGACACATAGAAACCCTGTCTCAGGGGCTGGAGAGATGGCTCAGAGGTTAAGAGCATTGCCTGCTCTTCCAAAGGTCCTGAGTTCAATTCCCAGCAACCACATGGTAGCTCACAACCATCTGTAATGGGGTCTGGTGCCCTCTTCTGGCCTGCAGGCATACACACAGACAGAATATTGTATACATAATAAATAAATATAAAAAAAAAAAAAAAGAAACCCTGTCTCAGAAACCAAAACAGGAAAAAAAAAATTCTAGACTTCAAAATCATTGGGCAAAGGTGGAACTGGTAAATGTGTAGAGATGCTTTCTTTTCCCATAAAAACCAATGTGTCTGCATTTCTTATTTAAATGAATATGAAGAGGCGAACTGTACTGAGAGCAAGGAAAAGGAGAATTTTTTCCATTTGAGCGCCAAAACCTAAGATTAGCTGGATTTGGAGGTTATCTTTATTATGTACTGTTTCTGGTAAAGAGGGGAGGCTCAAAACTTTCTAGCCTTGATTTCTCTTTGAACTCTCATAGAATTCTTAGACAGCCAAATGATATACCATATGTCAAACTTTGCTATTATGGGGAGGAGAAAAGAGACAGGATCTCACTGGGTAGCATGTCTGGCCCTGAACTGACTCTGATGTCCTGGCTGGCCTGGAACTCAAAATCCTGCTGCTTCCACCACTGAAGTATCTGTGACTACAGGAACAACCACTGACCCAGCTTTAAGTCAACTGTTAACACAGGGCTCGTGTCGAGAATACGTAGAAAACATCAGCTGTCACCGTTACTATTGCTGTTCTGCTTCTCCTCCAAAGTACCCTGCTCTTTATGGCTTCTAGAAGGTTCACAATATATGTCCACAGATAAAAAGTTATTTATTATGTTCCTAACATTGCCTTTGAAGGAATTATGATGGCTGTCTATTCCATAAAACGAAGAAACTGGGGGGACAGCAAAGTAAAGAAACTCGGCCGAGGTCACACAAGTAGGAAGCAGTACTGCCAATCTCTCTGGTACCCCACGACAATGCCTGAGAATGAAGGCAAAGGGGGCGACTGAAAAAGGCACTGTATCTTAAAAACACCACCCGGGAGCTCCAGCTCAGACCTAGGTGAAGAAATGGACGGTATGTCTCATAGAAGACGCTTGTGCAGATGTAGGAAGGTGACGGGCTGACTTACCATCTTCAACAACTTAGTGTATACAGACAGATGAGCCGAAACTGGGGGTGGGAGGACGACGACAATCACAGAAAGGAACAGGGTTTTAGGGTGAAACCATGACACCTTTCCACAATGGAGGTGCAGCTCTCAAAGCCCCATGTGATTTCAGATTCTCAGCCCTCTTTGATTCTCTGAAGGCCTTTCAATTTCCATTGTTCCTAGAATGCTTTCTTTCGGACCCTTACAACTTCACAATCATGTAATGTCACCATCTGACTACAAACAAAACCTACAGAAGAACCAGCAGTGAGACTGAAAAGAACACTTCCTGCACACCAAGAGAAAGGAAGAAGTGGAGTTAAATGAGGAGCAATGCTGGGCACGGCCGTGAAGAGACACCTCTATTGCCAACGGACCTGGTTGATCTAGGACTTTGCAGACTATATAGGAAAATGCCAAATTCCAACACGGTTAAGCTATTTCCTGTTGTAATAACAGGAGGTTTCCTTTCCAACCTCTCAAAACGCTTTTGTGGCTGACTCTTTCCTAGTTGCAAAGGCAGGGAGGTTAAGAGGAGCAAGCCATTTTATTTCCAACGAGACACAATCTGAATGCACAATGTGGCAGAAGTCTTGATGCTGCAGGAGCCTGCTCCTCATTAGGAAGCAGAGAATGAGTCTGGAATGCACAATGTCTTTGAAACCACAGAAAGCAAACGCCAGTGACGGCTGCAGGTAAAATGGATTGCTTTTGCCTCCCAGGACCACCTGGGAGTGGATGGGCTCTCCGCTTCGTCTCCGCTCTGCACTCCAGGATGGCTGAGTTCCTAAGCACTTGTGGAAACAACTTGGGTGTGGGAATAGCCTGTAGGAAATGAAAAATGGGCTTGAGAGTGCTATTTTCCATGGTGATTATAAATTGGCCTAGATGGGGAATAAAAGAAGATTCATTTAACCCTTCAGGACCCTCGTAAGTATCACTGGGACAGAGGTAGATCTCAGGAACTTCCTGAGTGGTCAAGGTCAAGAGGGCAATCATGGAAAATGTCTCCTTTTCTCTACTGTAACTCCATCATGGCCCCAGAATGACTATACACCACCAGGAAGAAGGCCTTCAACACCCAGGGTCTTTCAAGAAGGCGGGCCATGGATAACCACAGGTCAACCAGACTCACAAAGGAATCTCAGAAGGCCTGAGGAAAAGTTGCTTCAGGCTCTATTTGTCCCCTCTATGATGGAGGAAGGTCATTGGTAATAAACAAACTGCCTTGGCCCATTTTGATAGGCCATCCCTTAGGTGGGTGGAGTAGGCAGAACAGAATGCCGGGAGGAAGAGAAGTGAGGTAAGATGCCTCAGACAGAGGCCATGCTCTCCTCTCCCTGGCAAACGTGATGAAGCAAGCCACCAGGTCAGACATGCCGAATCTTTCCCAGTAAGACCGGTGCTACACAGTTTATTAGAGATGGGTTGATCGGGATATCAGAATTAGGCAGTAAGGGCTAGAGCTAGTGGGCCAAGCAGTGTTTAAAATAATACAATTTGTGTGTTGTTATTTCTGGTGTGAAGCTAGCCGTGAGGGAGCCGGGCGGGACGAAAAAAAAGCAAGCCCACTGCTCCTTTCAACATCTCTAAAACAAGGAGAAAGTCTAACCTGTCACTGGGAACCACTGACGATGGCAAGAGGCGCCAATAGGACATCAATTCACTCCTCCCCCCTCAAACTGGCCTCTTTACTGTGAGCATGGATGTGACACCAAGCACAGACCATGAGAGGGGAGGAAAAACGAAAGCAAAACTTCTCAGCACTCAGAGGAAAGTCACCATTATTTTCCTTTACAAGGATCCTTTCAAAAGTGTGAACTAGACATTGCCCATTTAGCAGCTCACTAAAGTGTGAACCAGACATTGCCCATTTAGCCACTCACTAAAGTGTGAACCAGACATTGCTTGTTTAGCCACTCACTAAAGTGTGAACCAGACCTTGCTCGTTTAGCCACTCACTAAAGTGTGAACCAGACATTGTTCATTTAATCACTCACTAAAATGTGAGCTAGACATTGCTCATTTAGCCACTCACTAAAGTGTGAACCAGACACTGCTCATTTTGCCACTCACTAAGGAATCATGAGCGAGACTCTGAGGAACCAAGAACATTATTAGCAGCAATTATTGTTTTGCTTGGAATTGGTTTTTGAGTCATATAAGTGATCTTTTAGCAACTTGTTACCTTGGTTACTATTTGATCTATGTGCTAGTTACTCTAAGTGCTTTATCTATGTTCTTACTCAGTTCTTACAGCCAACCATTTTAGTGGGTATTCTTGTTCCTACTACTTTATAGATAAAGTAAACGAGGCCTTAGGAGGATAAATATGGCACCTAAGATTACACAACCCAGAAGTAACGGAGATGAGCTTGAAACACGGGCACGCTCTCAGAAAATGGAAGAGAACAACATTCTCCACAGGACTCAATGTCCGAACTACCACACTTCTGGAAATATGTATATGAGTACTTGCTGTCATAGGACTTGAAATCCAAGAATAGAAGTTACTTCAGTTTCCTAAAGAAGGGGAATCAATCAATGATGGTGCACTCTATAAAAGCAAACACCAGGCTAGTGAGAAGAAAATGAAGAGGAACAGGACACCCATTCTGACATACGCCACACTGGCATAAGGGCTATTTTGAGCTTAAAGCACTGTAAAAACAGCAAAGATAAGGACACTCTGACCTACTCTTCTTTTCCATGAAATGTCCTTGTGCCAAAAGGAAAGTGATGTTCTCATTATCAAGGACAGGAAGTGATGGCTGGTAGAATTCTGCATAAACAAACCATGTTATAAGGACTCATCTTTCTTTGGCTTCTGCACAGTTTACTTTTTACAATTGCTTCTCTTTGTTCACCTGAATATGAAACCGGAACATGAAATCATCTAAGTTCTGCAACTTTTATGGCTCTACATCTCATTGGGACACTTCCTGTGTCTATACAAAGTTTACATTAAATGTGTACGTTACTTCTGCTTTATATTATGAAAGTTTAACTCTCAGGCCTGCTTTAAAAAAAAAAAAAAAACCTCTAGGCTTCTGCCATTCCTGTCCCCAGAGACTTCCCTCTCCTCCCCTCTTTTCCCATTCTCTTTCCCCCGTTTAAAAAAAAAAAAAAAGAAAGAAAAGAAAAAAAAACCACCTCTAGGAGGGTAGAACTAAACCTGTGCTTCCTCTCCAAGAACAGCATGTAGGCTACTTACTACATGCCATACACTTCTAATATATTAACTCATTTATCCCTGCAGAAACCCTAGGGAAGAGAGGCATGGGGAAAAAATCCTCTCCCACCTTATCCAGCCACTAAATGTAAGAGCTGGAGTTCCATCTAAGGATGTCTAGCTTCAGTGGCCTTTAAATGTCGCCCTCCACTCAAGGACAACAAAGCAGCACACAGTCATATCTCTGTCTGCTTTCCATAAAAACAGCCTGCCTGTCAGCAAAGCTACAGTTAGTAATTAAAAGGGTAAGAATGGAAATATCCACTTATTTGACTCTTCACTTTTTGTCCTAAATTGAAGTTCAATTTCCCTTAAAGTCTAAAGGAAGGTCTGACAACTGAGGCCTTTTAGAAAGGTCACCTAACTCAGACCCCTAGGGCCTACATTTGCAGAGAGAAGTCTACCATAAGCCAGCTTTCTTTGCTAAAGCATCGTTTTTAGAATATGATGAGATTTCACTACCATGAAACATGCCCTTTATAAAGAATTTTAGAAATCAATGAAGTGTGTGGAATAAACACAGATATGGGCCCAGTGCCTGGGGCACTGCTGACTTCTTTAAGGTATTTATTTTTATGTTTCTTACTTGGCATCCAAAGTGACAAGGCATCTAATCACATTATTTCCTTGGAGATGTATCATTTAGCTGCATTATGTACCCTCTAAAAAGACACTTAAGCATCAAAAAGAACACTAAAGGAACTAAAGTATGTCACCGCAAGGTATCCACGTCTCTTTTTAAGCAATGCGTACTCTTATGACAGGAGTTATGGATGGTCCTCGATGTGGCATCCTCGGTGCTGGGGAATTATCTGACACATGTGCTCTCATTAAAATCAGTAGCACATGCAGTCAACTCCTGCAGAATACAAACTTGGCCAATACCACCAGTCCCTCCTGCATCTGTAGCTAGGAATGGATAGACACCAAAGGACAGGATGTCCTGAAAGGACTTTGTGCAAAGTTGAGTTCCTACCTCCCAGCATTCTGTGCCAGTACAGATAACAAACACGCCAGTGCTTATCTGACTATAATCCTACAACAAGAAGTACGAGTTACTTCCCCAGTCACCAAGTTGGAGATGGAGAAAGACACACAAAGGCCTGGAACAGGTTAGCATCAGGCCTACTAGTTATAGGGGCTCCGCTCCAAGAATGTGGCCTTGGAAAGTTACAGTGCCTGCTCTTCCAAAAATCCATACTATAGAACATGAAGTCTTTGGAATCAATTTTGTGGAGGAAATTTAATCACTAATCCATAAATCAGTTCATTTTTTTTCTATTATGCAAGCCAATGGACAATCTTCAAAGAGTGGCATTTTTCAAGTTTTGGGGACCTCCATCTAATTTTCATACAAGGTGATGGCTATTTCTGCACAATTTTCACATTTTTGCAGTATCTGCCTACCTCATTAATATACCTGATAACCTAGCTGATATAAGTAAAAGTTCCACTACTTTCAACTAAATGACTCGATCTGACTGACCACCCTACCCAAATATGTGGGTTTCTTCTCACCAGTGATTAAACAGGCCAGCAGAAACTGTGAATGATAGAACATCTTGCTGGTTGTTTAACTACAGCTATAGATATTCACATCTGCCCCTCTAATACAGTCAGTTCTCACTAAATCTCAGAGTCAGCACTTTCTACCATGCCCAGCACACGCTGACGGACTCATTTTCAGAGGACCTCATTTATGTAAGAGGGAATAGATGCTTTAGCTCTATGTTAACAAGCATTGGCCGCATTCACTGCAGTATCTGATCAAGAACAAAAAACAGAAATCCAGAGGTGGTAGGCAACATCTGGAATACAGCCAACCTGCTGTGATCCTTTAAGAAGAAAACAGCACTGGACCGTGGCCACATGAGATGTGGGTCGAAGAGCTTGGAAACCACTTTGAAAGGGAGCCTCCGGCACTGCCAAGGAAGCATGCTAAGTTCTTATCTACATCAGCCTTCCTTAAATGAAACCAAAAAGTGGGTGTGGCAGTGACAAGCGATGGGCAGAGAATCTTACCATTAGGCAGGCGAGGATGATGTGTACATGGTGTGCTCCTTTGGGAGCTTAAGGAAATTGCGGGTGTGAGGAATGTGCTTAGGGAATGGATGCCTGAGTTTTGTGACCGTGTTTCGATGATGACAATCTAATTTATAGCATTGTGCCACAGATGGCAGCTGTTGATCACAGCAAGAGTTTCTAAACAGAAGGAAAAAAAAAAAAACCAACTGGATCTTTAAAAAAATAAAATGGGAAGGATGTGGAATATAAGGCTAAAATCATAGAAGGGCAGACATCATGGCGCACACCATTAATCCCAGCGGAGGCGGGCAGACCAGTGTGGATTCAGTGCCAGCCTGGTCTACATAGGCAGTTCCAGGAGAGCCAGAACTACACAGTGAGACCCTGTCTCAAAAGAGGAAAAGAAAAAGAAAACAAAAATCCAAGGAAACCCTTTACTGCAGTCACCAATATCATACAGTAAGAGAAACTGAAGTCGGTCCAAATCAAGAAAATTCTGGTTGCCCTGAGGGAGCTCAACTGAGGCAGGCGACAGCCTCTGGGTTTCTAGTTCCGTCACTTTGGTTCAGTAGGCAGGATGGCAGGACCACAGGGCCCACAATCACTGTGCACCCATGTCTGTTTGGCCGACGAACATCTCTGATCACCACCATATTTTCCTCTGCATATTACCGCTCATCACCGACTTCAACACAAGGCTTTCCTGCCTGCCCCCAACCAAATATGTGAACCTACAGTTTTTTTGCAGACACCCCCAAATTCTATATTTTTGCAGGCCCCCAAAATAAATAATCTCTTTCAAAATTACCCACAAATTTTCCCCATTTTTTAATCTTTATCTTTTTTATTGTGCGCACATGTGTGCACAGAGGTCAGAAAACAACTTGTTCTCTGAAACGTCAGTTCCAGGGACTGAACTCAGGTCAACAGGTTTGCTAGTAAGCACTTTTATTGCTCCTTGGCCTGAAAGGTTGTATCTGTCTTTTTTAATACTTTACTAAGAGTATTTCCAAAATCCCCATGATCCTAAATTGGAGAATTTTTTTTATAGAAAATACTTTTATAGGAAATGGCTGGCAAGTGGTGAAGTCACCCATGCTTCCCATGAGGAAAAAACTCTTGCACAAGGAAGCCTGGCTGTGGCTGTAGCTCGGGGGTGGATTGCTTGCTGCACATGCAGGAAGACTTGGGTTAGATCCCTACCACTGCGAAGGCAAATACAACAAAAGGAAACTCTGGTAAATTAAAATTAACAACAATTAAGAAAAAAAAAAAACAATAAAAATCCCCACTCACTATTCTGCACTGAGCTACTAGAAGAGGCCCCCAAACTCAGACCAAACCAAATTGAAGTCATTCATGTCAAAGACCACTGCTGGCACTCCAGAATTTAAGTTACTCATCTCGTGAGAAATCCAATGAGAAAAGCGATAGCTTAGTCCTAGACGAGCCAGGTTAGCAAGTACAGTGCTTTCGCCTTTACGCGCAGAGACCTACTTAGTCGGACATCACCCAGCCTCGTCCTACATTTCACTATTCTCTCACTCCTGCTTAAGCTACCTTATAAAAAACTGACTGCTCAGCCATGCCTAGCAGACCGTCTTTTCTAAATCCCGAGATGTGGAATTTGCCAACTTGTGAATCGCTAATAAAAGCCAATTAGATCCATGACCTACATCAACAGGGAAGTTAGCACAGCAAGCTGTGTGTATTCTTTAAACAAATGGTTGAGAAAATCATTTTCAGGAAGTGGCCCCAACATATCAAAATTCAAGAACTAAATAGCAAAGGTCACTTTTCTCAACTAAGTCTTTTACTATGCCACCAGTACCTCACTTTACGAGGGAGGGAGGGAGGGAGGGAGGGAGGGAGGGAGGGAGGGAGGGCAGGAGGGCGGGCGGGCGGGCGGGCCAGGAGAAAGAGAGCACTGAAATCAAACAGCAGAAAAGTTAAAAATCTGTCTGAAAAACTAATCTCTTCTGCCGGGCTCCCACAACAGCAGCCAGCTGTGAGGCAGAATGACTTTATTCACAGCAATGAAATAAACGGCAAAGATGAAATACAGAACCAGAGACCCGTGTTTTCCCCGTGAAGGCAGCGCACACAGGAGCCCTGGGTTGAACCTGCCTTGAGTTTAATTTTTAATATCTCTGCTTTAGAAAATACTACAGCGGCAGTACTTTAGAGAAATCATTATCTTTTAGAAAATGTAAGAAATATTTTTAAAGGATAAAAAGCGCCTTACACACCGAATAATATTTCCCTTTTAAAGTCCATGGACAAGCCTGTGTCACCGCGCCGCAGGCCCAATGGGATTCTGACAAACCACTCCTTATCTCAACTTAGCGCTAAGAATTCCCTGGAACCTAAAGCCAGCAAACAGCCTCTCACTGGCTTTAATAGATGAATTTTGGGATTAAAGGCAACAGGCTTTTTAACAAAAAGCAGTGCCATAAAGAAAAAAAAATTCCTCAAACCTTGAACTCGGTATTTGCTTTATCATTAAAGAGAGGAAGCAGGAAAACGTTCTTCAAAGCTGTGAATCTTCTTCCCGTGATGGTAAAGGAAATACGAGCAGACGGGGGACAAGCGATTACTTATGCGTGTTATCATGGTGTACTCGTGAATACAGAGGCTTAGCTGGGCTTCTTCTGAGCAATTTTCGTTTGCAATGGTGTCTCATATATCCTGGAATAGACTCATATTTGTCATGTAGCTAAGGATGACTGTGAACGTCTCATCCTCCTGCCTCTACTTTTCAAGTGCGGGGTTACAGTTGTGTGCCACCATGTGCCTCATTTTTCCTTTAAGCTTTTTTTTTTTTAAATAAATATGGGCCCATAACAGAGAGGCACTTGTCAGTCAAAGTGCAACAGCATAAGTAGGGGTTGGAAATATACAAACCTGGGTCCCACCAAAAGTACAAGCTGAATTGGAGCCACACTCAAGGGGACCGATATACCATGGGCAATGAAGAAACCATGGGTGGCTACTAGGCACCCTTAAAAGCCGAACTCCCCACATGGCAGAAGAGAGAACCAACGATGCCCACGATTTGTCCTCTCACCTCCACATCTGCCCTCCCCAGACACTCATAGCACGTGTATAAATAAATACGTGTAACGAAAATTTTAAAGCGGAATTTCTTGTGTGTCACAGGTTGAAGATACAGCCCCAGATGTTGGTAAGACCTGTCTCTGGACACAAAGCAAGAAATACCTGGCCCATTTTAAATGTGTGGCTATTGTTCCTATGCTTTTATTTTAAAACAGACCACACCCACACACAATGGTGAGTAGCACTGGGGAAACAGAAGCTAGATGAGAACACCCAATGCAGAGACAGATCCACAGTCCTCTTCTCTATTACCCTGTGGTCAGCAGGATCTTCCACAGTTTCGACAGGTGAGAAGCGTGCCGCAGAGTGAGGTCAAAGGGCGCTCATGGTTCTGGCTTTCGAAGGGAAGCTAGCTGGCATGAACTTCTTCCATGCCGCATCTCTTCCCGAACACGGGAGCATGAGCACTGCTATGGAGACGGCTCAAACTGTCAAGAAGACTCCCGCCATAAACTCCCAAAGTGCTTGTCTGTACGAGTGTCCTTGGGAAGCCTCATTGTGTAAAATGTGTCCTGGAGGCAGGGCACACTGACAAGTGCCTATAGTCAGCCACTTTGGAGGCTGAGTGAGGAAGACTGTTTGAGTCTAGGGATCGGAGCCAACCTGGGTAACAGAACTCTATTCTTCAGAGTAACATGAACATCAGAACTTGCTGATTCCTTGCCACCAAGTAGGTTCCTGACATGGGCCATTGTTCCTGTACCTATTAAAGCTGTAAGGAAAGAGAAATAAGCAGAAGAAAATAAGCCCATGGGGGAAAGGCTCTTTATCTTTACCACAGGGGTCCTGAAGCCCTGCACGGACAACGGACAGGCACTGAGGCCATTTCTCCAAGGGCCTTGTACCTTCTTACCCAAAGAAGACTGCCTTCTACACTAGAATTGGGTTCACAACTCTAATACTAAAGTCACCCAAACCCTGCTAGAAACCACAAAGTAAAAACCTGCACTGATGGCTGCCCTCTTAGCTGCCACTGCAAGTCACGGGGCAAACTCAGCCCTCATCCATCTTGCCAGGTACAGAAGAATTAGATGGTAGAAAGAATTATTTTCTTTCAGTAAAGAAAGTAAGTTTAGATTTAAGGGAATCAATTCACAGTCTAGGAATGTAGATGGCTTGCCCAGCATGTACACAGGATCTAGGTCCCACCCTTGAGACTACACTCGTGTGGATGCTCATACAGACACACACACAATGATAAAATATTGTTGAGCAAATATCAGCTAAGATAGCACAGGAATATGGAAAAACACCTTGTAAGGTATTTCAGATTATGGATGGAGCATGTATAAGCATCTCATTCCAGGGAAACACTGATAATATAACATTTCGACTACAGGGAATATAATATGAAACAAAACTAGCTATCAAAACAAGGTATAACTGGCTCTCTCTAAGTGTGTGAATAGTTATTTACTATTGGCCCACATCATTTTGGTTTCTGATGGCATCGAAAGTCAGTAAGAGGTCTGGAGAGCTGGCTCACCAGTTAGCTGAACTCACTGGAACTAGCTCCTAGCATCCACATCATGTAGCTGATACCTGTAACTTCAACTCCAGGTTATCAGACACTTTCTTCAAACTTCTGAGGGCACCATCATACACATGGTATATACAAAAGAAAGACACACATGCCCTAAATAAAAAATGATTTTAAAAGCCTATGAGTCATCTTTAAAAAAATTAATAAAGTTTGACAAAGGTTGGCATGGTGGCACTTCTTCCCATCCCAACACTAAGGACGTAGTAGAAGCAGGAACACTGGGAATTCATGGACATCCTGGGCTGTATAGTGACTCTGAGGACAAGCTGGGCTGCATGAGACACTGATGCTCTTCCCACCCCAGACACAAAGTTTGATATAAAATAGTATCTCATTATTCAGTGACTGCATCATATCATGCTTCTTTATTTAAAGGCATGAGTCTCTATAATAAGTTTGCAATTAAGGTCTGCTATATGATTCTATACTATGTAAGATCTTAATTCAATATTGTTAATGTCTTACAGGAATGTGTCTTAATGAGCCTGCCTCCATTACTGTAAAGATCCATGTCCCCCTGGTCCAAACAGAGACTTTTGGTTCTGTATGTAAGGGTCTACCCATTAGCACTGTGAGGCACTAGTAAAAATAGCTCGTCTCTTCTAACCAAATTCTATGAGATTTGGGTACAACTGTCTGGCACAGGACCCTGCTTCTGGCACAGGGACAGACACAGGACCCAGCGTGGCTAGTCGATGCAGACATCCCAAAAGAGCCACCCAGTGCATCTCAGACATTGGCAATGATGCTAGACAGAGAGGGAGTGCCCATTCCCTGGAACACAGGAAGAAGAAAGCTGCAGCTGCCATGACAACAGCTTCCTAAGACGTAAGCGACTGTGAAGGAAACAAGCAAGGAAAATGGAAAAGAGAGGGTAGAAGGACAAAACCTTCCAGGCAGGAAGCTCACAGACTGCCTGCAATCAAGGAGTTACACTGTGAGACCCTACTGGGCACAGCACCTTCCCAGGCATCTGATTTCATAACCTGCTTGGTGAAAATGAAACCTTCTGGAGCGGCAGGTCTCACTCAACCTTCCTGAAGCTGAGGCCCTTGAAGACAGTCATGTGGCATTATTTCATCACTACTGAAGAACTGCAATTTTGCTACAGTTATGAATTGTAATGTAAATATCTGATATGTGCCCTCAAAGGGGTCATGGTCCTCGGGTGTAGAGGCACTGGTGTAGTGGTAGTCCGCACTTAACAGAAAGCGAACTGAAAAGAACAGAGGTCACAAGGAGCTGCGGAAGCCGGAGGTCTGTCTGCGCTGGGTGAGGGCCTGACTCTATAACCAACCTCCTGAATTGTCAAAAGCAGTCTATTTTTTTTCAAGGGCTGGATTCTTCATTAGTCAACTGGAGAAACTACTTGACAGGCAGTTCCACTTTAAGTATAAATGAAATAACATGCATTACCATACACAAAGTACTCGAAAAGTACTGGACGCGGAGCAGTTTACCTTAAATGTTAGCGAGGACTGTGGAACTCCCATAAAATACAAAACTTAAAAAAAAAAAAAAAAAGGAGAAGAATTCAAGTCCTCACAGACCATGAATCACTCTGACTAGGAACAGCATGTCAAAGCAAATGCAGACATCTCCACAAGATTAATGACACAGGCGTGGGGGTGGTATCACGAGAGATCAACGCAGCATGTCCTAGCACCAGATCTGTCTTCACACGGTGACAGCTGAAAGAGAGGCACTGGCATGCACAGCTCTGCTGGCCACAGGACCCACTGAATTTGTCGCCATCGCTTTGAGCTTGCTTCACAAGGCTGTCTTCTTCAGAACAAAAAGAATACAGAAGAAAAATACAACGGCATTTTAATTTACTTTTCTCAGGTCTATGACTGCCTTGTCTTGGATACTTATGCCTTAATTATACCTAAGTCATTAATTTTAACGACTTCTTCATAATTAGATTCAAAGATTAGAATTGCCAAATCTCATTGTACTTCCATTCCAATATGAATTATTTGTAGCTTGCTAAATGAGCTACAAATTAGAATAATTTCTTCTGGAGAGCAAATATGAAAAAAGAATTCATAGGAAGAGAGAAAATTCCAGAAGATAAATAGCTCCGGGGCAGAAATTATTCACTGCAGATTTCTGCAATGCTAACCAGCCCAATAATTAGGGGAACATGGGCATTTGTTTTCACAGCTCCAGTCTCTAGCTAATAAAAAAATTAATAAAGTGGTAATCCAGGTTTGTTCCAACATGGGATAAAACATTACAGTGTTAAGAATACATGCATCTAAAATACAGATCTAGCTAGATGAAAGTTCTGTTCTCACCAGCACTGCTGAGTGATGAACGGGCAGTTACACCTTTTACATGGCTCACAAAGGCCAGCCAGACATTCACCACAATGACACTGTTGCTGCTTTAAGATGTTACCCGTCCTCAGAGTCCTTCCTCACAGCCTTTCTCCTGCTGTGATAAACACCAGGACCAAAGGCAGCTTGAGGAGAAAAGCATTTGTTTAGCTTACACTTCCAGATCACAGTCCATCACTGAGGGGAAGTCAAGGCAGGAACTCAAACAGAACTGAAACGAAACCCACAGAGGACCACTGCTTACTGGCTTGGTGTTTGGATCATGCTCAGTGGCCTTTCTTATATGGTCCATGCCTGCTTACCTACCTAGAGATGGCGCCACCACTGTAGGCCGGGCCCTTGCACATCAATCTATGACATTTCCTTCCAGCAGAGCCACAGATCAGTTCTTCAACAATGGTTCCTCTTCCTCAAGTAACTCCAGGTTGTGTCAAGTTAACAACAAAACCCAGCACAACTGCAAGGTGCGGTGGTGCACACCTTTAGTCCTAGCACTCATGGGGTGGGCAGACTGCTGAGAGTTTGAGTCCACCCTGGTCTACAAAGTGAGTTCGAGGACAAGGGCAGCCAAGGCTACACAGAGAAACCTTGCTGAACAAACAAACAAACACTAAAAGATAAACCCAAGAGTAACTCAAAACAAACAAAAAAATAACTCCTGATTGTTATGCAATGTCTCTTGGGATAATTTTTAAAGTCCACTTTTGTGCTTTCTTTCATGCTTTCTTTGCTACACAAAATGTCTTCATAATCTGAATATTTGTTTATTTCAAGACAGAATTTCATTATGTAGTTCTGGCAGTCCTGGAACTCACCATATAGACTACATTGGCCTCAAACTCACAGAGATCCCCCTGCCCCTGCTTCTGCCTCCTTAGTTCTGGGATTACCACTACACCCACCTTTATTCTGAATATTCTTATTCTGAATATAAGTGTTAGTCTTTGGATTTGTAGGTGCCCAGAACCCCATAGGCCACATCATCTATGAAGTCAGTCTATTATGCTATTGTGCACATGGTTTACAGTACACTGTGCACATTCCTTCTGCTCCGCTGAGAGAAATGGCACACTCACATCGTCCTCTCAAGCAGTGAACAAGTACATGGAACAAAAAGATCACAGTGACCTTTCTTTCTTTCTTTCTAAAGAAAGTTGTTTAAAAAAATTCAACCAAAAGACTAAAGGGAACGGAGAGTGTGTTCTGTGCCAAACAATGAAGATTCATGGACTTGCCTCTGGCAGGACCAAGACACTACAATCTGCACCAAGAACAGAAAGGCCAGGGTCTGACTTTTGTCTTTCTGTCTTTGCAACTGGCTAGGACATGAATCAGTTACTTCTTAGCTTCAGTTTCCACACTTATAAGTGAGATGAAAGTATTGTCAATATTGTATGTAGGATAATAGTGAAAAATGATGAAACAATATAGAGCATGCAGAAGTTCAAAAATGTTACTGATAATGTTTACCTGTCCCAAAGAGCCATCAGTAACAGAAATATACTGTGATCTCAATTTCATTAAAAAAAGTACTTTTTTTTAAAGATTTATTTATTTTGTCTATATAAGTACTCTATCTGCATGTACACCTACATGATAAGAAGACAACATCAAGCAGGGCAATGCTGGCACACAGCTTTAATCCCAGCACTCGAGAGGCAGAGGCAGGCAGATCTTTGTGAGTTCGAAGGCAGCCTGGTCTACAATGAGCTAGTTCCAGGACAGGTTCCAAAGCTACAGAGAAATCCTGTATCATACGAAAAACAAACAAATCAAACAAGAAGGAGGAGGAGGAGGAGGAGGAGGAGGAGGAGGAGGAGGAGGAAGAAGAAGAAGAAGAAGAAGAAGAAGAAGAAGAAGAAGAAGAAGAAGAAGAAGAAGAAGAAGAAGAAGACGACGACGACGACAACGACGAAGACGTCAGATGCCATTATATACGGTTGTGAATCACCATGTAGTTGCTGGGAATTGAACTCAGGACCTCTGGAAGAGCAGCCAATGATTTTAACTAATGATCCATCTCTCTAGCCCCCAAATTAGTACTTTTTAAAATCTAATTTTATTTTAAATTAGCATGTAAAGTAAGTTTCTTTCTGACATTTTTATACACAGTTAGTTTTGGTTGATTCCTTTGTGCGCCCCCCCCATCTTCTTGCTCCCTGTGCCCTGGTACCCAAATCCCCTTCCCTTCACAGATCTATATCATGTCTGCTTGCTCTACTACCCTCCTTTAAGGCCTATTCTCCAAAAAAAAACTTTGTGAAGTCTTGTGATAGAATATCTTTCCCTTTTTCTTCCTCTCCTCCATTCTACAAAAGCAACGAACACAAATGCCACTTTTTCTGATAAACAATGATATATGTTGTAAAAACCAAACAATTTGCGTTTTAAAAAGCTATCTACATGTGAGCAGGTGCGCAATAAAATGTTCATTGACCCCAGAATATTAATTTTGGATATGAGTGGGCTGCAGATCATGGGTCTTTGTTTTCTTTTAGCACTAACTGATCTTTGATAACTTTCTCTTTGATCGTAACAAATAAGTCAGAGATGCTTCATTAAGAGAAAGAAAACATAAACCCAAATCCAGTCTATTAGATTCTAAGGCAGGGGCTTCTGCTGTAGCTGTCACCCTTGCCACTCGTTCTGAGAATTTTGCCAGTCTTCTCCGACAAAATCCTCACCGCCCTCTTCTCCAGGGATAGCGCCCGGAGCATAGAAGAACATCAATACGACGTTACTTACTTCTGTCTACACAGAAAACTGGCAGTTGGGGTTTCTTACCTTGCACTAGGTGTTACTGTAACTTCAAACGCAAACAAACAAACAAAAAGAAAGCCACACAAATGTCAATGTTAACAATGGAATGTGAGAAAACAAAAGATTTTGGTTTTGCATCTTTGAGTTGCAAGAAGCACAATTTTTAAAAAAAGGTAACCCTGACTTTAGCACACTTTCGTAAGATCTTCTTGTGAAGCACGGTAAATTATTATGGAGACATCAGTTTGAAAGGGCTGGCTTCTGAATTATAACAGAGCACATCTGGGGTGGTTTTCTGACTCCCCGCTAGTATTTGGTTTTCTTGGCAGCTACAAGCAATCTCTGAGCAGGCACACTACTCCAATAATTAATGCCAGCTCTCAGGCACTGGGATGAAAAAAAAAAACCCATAACATCAACAAAAAGTGGTACCCCTAAAAAAAAACGCACGAATTTAATGTAAAACATGAATCTATGGCCTCAAGCCTGGAGCAGATGAAAGACACTTGTGGGATTCATGAACAAAGAGCCATTCGTTCTCCTCTGTCACACACTTCTGCCTTTTGAGCTTTTGTTTATGGCCATCATTGGCAGTTCATTCACATCCTGGCTATGTCTTCTCTGAACAGTGCGCCTGAGCCCTGCTGCAGGCTGCACAAGGACTCCACCCACTGCTTCAAGTCTTGAGAGCTCCACAAGGAACGGCGGAGCCTATCACAGTGGAAATATAGGGGGAGCGCTCAATGTGGGCTAGAGGAGGCGTGAGTGTGTACGTGGAAAAGGGAAATCCTCAAGGAGGAGGGCTCAAGAGACAGCACGATGCCCATAGTGTTGGTGTCAGGTCGGACCCCAAGCGCCCACATAAAAAAAGCAGGATACAGCACCGCACATCTGTAATCGCAGCTCTGGAAAGGCAGACAGCGGGTTCCCCAAGGCTTGTTGGCCAATTGGTCCAGTCAAAATGGTGAGTTTACAGGTTCAGTAAGAGGTTCTCTCAAACATATGGTTGACAGAAATAAAGGAAGACACCCAATGTCAACTTCTGGCCTCCACATGTGCACACACAAACACCTATATGCATATAACATATATACATACATATATATAGTGTGTGTCTATACTATATACATGGTGTATATATGTTACACGATATACATGGTGAATGAAATTTTAAAAATATGTCAAAGACTTTCCTGACTGAACTACAGCAAAATTCTTTTATTGGTAGTAAATCTATCTTTATATAAATTTACTTTTAAAATTGATTTCACTCGGGAGGCAGAGGCAAGCGGATCTCTGTGAGTTCGAGACCAGCCTGGTCTACAGAGCTGGTTCCAGAACAGGCTCCACCTGGCAGTGGGGTTTTTGTTAGATAGTCTATAGTTCTGATGGAGAAACATTATATCCCTGGTATAACTCTATTTAAGTTATTTACACACACTTTTATTTATTAAGCATTGTTAAATAAACATAAAATAACTTGTTTCTCTATGGGGTTTCCCTCCCTCTCCCAAGCTAAAGCCCTAACACCACCATTTTTCCTCTTCATAGAATCTCTATTCTATTTTCAGGAACAAACAGATAAACACTATGGTCACAAGTCATGGGATCTCGGGGGAAGGTTTCAAGTGCCTGTGCTTCAGTATTCTCGGTGATAAAACAGGGGTGGTAACAATATATGCTCAGAGGACTGTGTGAAGGTCAGCTACTGCACTCGAGAACTAAAGGATACAGCTCAGTGGTAGAGTGTTTTCTTAGCTTGGGTGGAGCCCTGAGAATTAGCTCTGGGATCACAAAGAAGGAAAATGATTAGGACAAAACGAGTGTCCGGGGAGGGGAGTCAGGGCTGAGCAAATAAAAAGGTAATTATCACAGGAGCCAAAACTGGCCTAAATATCAGACGGGCTTGAATTATGTTCAACTCCTAAGAGACAAAGAATCAATGGACAGAGCTGGCTTCCAAGCTCTGTGGCCTGGTGAGGTGCTGTGCAGCACAGCGGCCTCCATGACAGTGTGTACATGTAGACGCAACAGTTCTCACCACCTCAACTATTAGTTAGCTTTATAGGGCTAGGGACTGAACCAGGGCAGTGTGCATAGTGGACAAGAGCTAATTCTACCTCTGAGGTGAACCCTAAGCCCCATCACATCCTCTTGAAAACATTAAACTAGTAACCTATTTTTATAGAGAATTTATGGCACATCTTGTAAAAAAGATTACAGTCTATCAATTTAAGGGGGACTTGCCCATGTCATGGCGTGTGTGTAGACAGAGGACAACTTGCAGAAGGGGGCTTGCACATGTGTCATGGCGTGTGTGTGGCCAGAGGACGACTTGCAGGAGCTGCTTCTCTCCTTCCATCACGGTGAGAGTACCACAGATGGAACTTGAGTCATCAGGGTTGGTAGCAGGGACTGTGACCCATTGGGCCATTCTGCCAGCCCACATTTATTTTATTTATTTTACCTTTTAAACATTTACTTATCTTGTATATGTATGCATGTGTATACATAGTGTGCATGCCATGGCATATATGGGGAAGTCAGAGGACAATGTTGGGAAGCCAGTTTTCTCCTCCTACCAGGAGGGTCTGAGATGAACTCAAGTCATCATCCACTGAGCCATCATGCCAGCCCCGTTTGCATCTTTTTTTTTTTTTTTTAACTCTCAAAGAAAACCCAGTCCACAGTAACAACAGGCAAATCAGTGTGTTAACTAGTGGACTGTGAGTTAGGCTGGAAAAGCAAGGATGCAAAAATACAAAGGGCTGTTTTCTTCACAGTGGCGATAACTTTGTGGATACTAAAGACGGTCAAAATTCATCAGACTGCACGCCTGAAACATGTACAAATTATTACAGGACAATTATATCCCTCAAAAGCTGTTAACCAGTTGGCAAAGGCTAATAATATATATAAAGACTAGCAAGAAGCCTGGCACACAGGAAACAGTCAATATATCACAGCCCATACTATCCCATACTGCTTGGAATCCAGTACCACTGCGGATAAGTAGAAATGCAATATCATATATACACATATGTCAGGAATCATTTACTAACCCATAAACTATCTAGGGAACACTTACCTCATGCTAGGAGAGTTCAGATACCATATTCTTTAAAGTCTTACAAAAGCCCTGTGCAACAATCGTTTCTACTACCCAACCTCTTGGCAGATGCAAGAAAGTAGAAAACACAGATAGCACTTATGAACCCAGAGACCTTCATGTAATCAATGGACCACATCCTTAGCAGACATCTAGACCAGGGGAAATATGCCTTCATCTACACCCAACAGGAAAACAGTTTGCCAAAAAGACCAGAGCTTAAGCTGGGAGCCACTAAGCCAAAAAAAAAAAAAAAAAAAAGCCAGTCAGCGTTAGTCTTTGACTTTGGTAACTTTAAAAAAGATTAAACAACTCTTGGACCTGATCCATAAGGGAAAGTTTTCAGAGATTCTCATGTATCTTAAAGGCTTGTGGCAGAATGCCAGGGGACACTGGACAGAGTGCAATGGCATTAAGAGTTGTCACAAATATGAAGGCCCTACCTTCATGGAAGGGAAAACAATGGACATCCTGCAACACTCAGAATACTGTCTCCACTCACCTCTAAATGAGTAATAAGCCAGCACAAACCGTGGACGGTGCCCTTATGAACCAACAGAGTGAAAACCTCCCCACAGCCCATGAACCTACACAGTGGAGAATCACACCCAGAGCTCCCAAGCTCAAGTACTGCATGAAATACCAGGTCAGCCTCACTCAGTTGTTCTCCACGCTCATGCTCTACTGGCCTCCCTATGCCCCTCACCAAGCACATAGTGCTGCCAGTGTGGCCTCCATTGCACCGTGGGCTCAGCCAGCACTGACGTCAGCCCAGGTGCCCTTGCGGATGTCCATTAATGAACTTGCCATGGGAAGGTTCCAAGTAACTTCTCAGGTTCAGTCCTAGGCAAGAGGAGCCAGGAGTGACTAAGTAAAAGATGCAACATTTCCCCAAAGATAATACACTTCCCACCCAGCCCATGGTTTTCTCTACGTAGGCTTTTGGCATAAAGAACTATGGAATGATTTGAAACTAAACTTAAAATTGGGTGTGATGGCTCATGCCTGCAATCACAGCACTCAACAGGTCGTTGCAGGAAGACTGACGAAAGTTTGGAGCAGTCTGGGCTACACAGGGAGACCTTGTTTTGTTTGTTTGTTGGTTGGTTGGTTGGATGTATGGTTTTGTTTTGAAGAAGATGACAAATAAACTGTACAAAGCTAACACTGAATCTGATTGCTCGGAGTGGGAACGGCATGATCACGTGACAGATTTATGCCATCTTTAATGGCCTCTGCCTCTCCCCAGGAAACCTCAGCTTTGAGATCCACAAGTCCATAGCATGAATAGTTCTCTTCTGGGAGCACAGGTTTTTAAAGCCACACTCTGATGAATATTGTTCACACCACAGATGCAAAGATCTTGACCCCAAAAGGTCCCCATGGAGATCCACTCTTTGAAGGTGACAAATGTGTTAATATAAGGGAGTCATAAGTAGCACTGACCTTTCCCTAACTAGCAGAAACTGTTCCAGACTCTGTGTGATGCCAGGATGTTGGACCATGAAAGTAATGAGATGAAAAGGCAAAAGCTGATGCTTCTTATCACATTTGACCAACTCGAGGAAGAGGTACCAATGATGGCTCAGACAATACCTCAGAAGAGGCAGGAAGGAGAGCAAGAGGTTTCCTCAAAGACATCAAGGAATAGAGCAGAAGACATTTCCCCCTTTCAAACGCACCCTCATTAACTTTAATGAGCTACCTAGTTAGGACATTATTCAAATGGCCAGAGGAAGATTTGAGGCAGAAATTCTGTAAGACGACATTCAAAGGGCTGAAAGCGAATCCGAAGCCAGTGAAAGAAGAGAGTTAGAGAAGAACTGGAGGTCAGCTCACAGAACGTCTTAGCTGTTGTCTCCAGAGCTACAGGTTCTGAACAAATGGTTGGAGCCGAGCAGCAGGTTCCTCTTTGAAGGACAAATGACTCTTAACATTTTAAAAAACACATTAGTGTGCTGCAATGAATTTGAATCGGCCCAGTTTACATCTGGAGATCATAGGAAAATTAAGGAAGTTATGAACACGGTGGTGACAAACTTCTGGGAAGACACAACACACACATCTGTTTACCTCAGAAAGGGAACTCAGAACAGACCAAAGCAATGACTGCAGCAAGTCAACTTGGTGAACCAATGACTTTTGATTTCTCTTACTAATGAATGTGGGTGAGGGGTTACTTTGCAAGCAGAGGAGATGACTTAAAAGCAGCTGCATGCCTGGCAACCCACCTCAGCCAGGGTGATGGTCTGGACCTCTGGAGCTCCCCGCACAGCCTGCAGAGGCTCAACAGTCGGAGAGTCTCTTCTCTCTGCAATTCAGTTCTGATGAGGGTCTCTCCCTAGCCATTACTTCCTCCTTTTGATAATGCTGGAGAGGGGCTGCAGAGAATCTCCCAAGTTTCTGTTCCCCTAGACAGGCGACCTTTGCTTTCCCTCCTGAGTCTCAGCCATGTGAGATGCAGTGGTGAGAAAAGACCCTGGCTCATGCAGCATGGGAAGAGGTCTGTGTGCTGAGCTGATGCTTTTCAGTTCTCCAGCAACAGGGACGGACGAGGAGTGCTTTTTAGTTCAAAGTTTACATAACTCGTTTTTGAAATGTTCAGAAGAACAGATTAGTACCCACGCCCAGCATCTACTGAACAGATTCTGAACCACCACAAGCCTCCTATCACTCACTGGGGTACACTGTGCCTGGCATGGGATGGAGGCAGTTGAGGGCTTTATCAACACAGCTGCCTCAGTTCCTTTCCCAGAAAGAGATCCACTTAAAAAAAAATCATTACCCAAATTATATGGCAATTGCTGTATACCAAAGAACGAAGGACACAATGAAATTTACTTAGACTCAGGCAAAGAAGGAGCTTCAAGATAGCCCTACCATGGAAGAACTTGCTAAAGGTCTTCAATTATCTATTCAAGCAGAATCATCCCGTTCCCTGCAACCACATGTCATGTGTAGTTTGAATCTTTGCTGGGGTCAAAGGCAATGGAGTGCTAAGTTAATAGACAGAAGAGCTGTGAATATGTATTACTCTGATTGGTTTAATGAAGAAGCTGGCTGGCCAAAAGCTCAACAGGATAAAGTTAGGCAGGAGAGCCAAACTGGTAATGCAGGGATGAATGAGAGTGTAAGCAGGACCTGTAGAAAACGAGGTAACAAGCCATGTGCCACATGGTAGAGAATAGATTATACATGGGCTATCATAAATGTAAGAGTTAGCTAGTAACAAGCCTGAGCTATTGACTGAACATTTATAATTAATATTAAGCCTCAGTGTTTATTTGGCAGCTGCTGGCAGTACATACACAAATGATAATTTGTTCTGTGTAGAGCTGCTGGCAAACAGTGGAGTCTTGGGTATCCTGAACTCTGACAGACATGATGTGTTTGCATGTCTGTTCATCACATAGCCCAAGCCCTGTCCAATAAGGAGAAAATATTCTCCTACTATACTCTGCAAAAAATCTTAATTAAGAAGTATTGGAGGAGGCCTTTTTGACTCTGCAGTTTAGAATATGCTCTTCATAGGTAGGAGGGCTCTATTCTAGTGAAGATCATTTGTTTTCAGGTTCAAAATTCATAACAACATTTACTAAGAACTGATACTACACGATCCATAAGTGTTATCTCATTAAACCCTTACTACAGATGCTATTGCGAGGAAGATGCTATTACTGCTTGCCAACCAATGAAAAGCGAGTTAAGGGACCAGAGCCTAGCTCTGCAAATCACATGTAAACTATAAGACACTCCATCCCTCCCTTCCTCCCTCCATCTTTCTGTGTGTGTTCCTTCTTCAATTTCTCTCTACCTTATTTTCTGAGAGAGTTTATATTTGAAAAACAGTCTTAGAATTCTTCAAAAAGTTACATGTAGAGTTACGAGATGACCTCGCAACTCCAAGGTGTATTGAAAGAGAAATGGAAGCATATGAAATTTGCACATGAATGTGCCAAGTAATACTAATTTATAACACGTTTTAAAAGCAGAAACAACCCCAAAGGTCTACTAGTTGGTCAGCTATAAAGAAAAATAATAGAATCACGCAATGGAGGATTCTTGGGAGAATGAACTCGAGTCCTGATAAATGATAGTGCGTGAAAACAAGTCAGAGAGCCAGGTACAAGAGACCAGGTATTAAAGTTTCCTTTGTGTGAAACAGTTACAGAAGGCAAGTCTACAGAAGCAGGAAGAGCATCTTCTGAGTGTCTCTCAGAAGACCACATGGAGGAAGTGACCGATAATAGAAGGGCATGGGGAGACTTTGAGAAGAAAATAAAATATTCCAAAAATAAGATGGCTGCATGATGCAAGATAGTTGCATAACTCTGTAAGTCCATTAAGAACATTAAACTGTACTGAACGTTACATGAATGAATGTTGCATCACACATAGATCGTGTCTAAATAAGCCACTTAAAATGTAATTTAATTCCAGAGTCATGAATTTATGTAATTTTGTTTAAGCAAATAGCTTAAGTTAGACGAGAAATACAGCGAGCCACCAGAGGGCGCAGTCTTCACAGTTACAGAAAGGAGATGCCGAACTAGCTGGGTAATTTATTTACCATTCCAATTTCATATTCTTCCCCTCCTTCCTTTTCCAGGAAGCGGCATTTATTGGTTTGTTTCATCCAAGCCAACAACATGACCAAAGTTGATAGGAGGTTGATAAATCAGGGATTAAACACAGATAAAAAGTAAATGTTTAAACGGAACGTCAGGAAGAGAGAAAGTACAGAGAGCATAGTAATGTGTTCCTTTCTGTCCCTCTAGTCATACAACAGACTACACAAAGGTATTTACTCAGGATGGAGTTCATGAAGACAGAATAAATCATTACAAGAAATGGAATGTGCTATAAATATGGGGTGACAGGTTCCCTATTCTATTTCCTGACCCTGGAAAAATTCCTGCCTCAACTGCCCCCAATAAAGACTTAGCAAATGAACAAGACGAATAAATGAAATCAGTATTTCTTCCCATTTCTATTGTTCCTTGTAAACTAGATAAAAAAGTATCTCTCTGCATCCATATCCAAACGAGTAACCATATGATTGTTTCCCCAAGTGTCTCTCAGAAGTGTATTTAGTCAATGCAATTCCTTTGGCCAAAGAATCCTCTAATATTAACTGAAGCACATCTTTCAATAATTCATTTTTTTTAAGTTTCCTACTTAAAATTTCAATAAACGCCCTTAGTAACACCCAAAAGCGTGCACCAGTTCATCAGTGGGAATGTTTCTCCTCCTTCTCCTCATATTTCAAGTTCTCGAACATCAGAATGTCTGTGGTGGCATCACCACTATTTTGTCCCCTTGTGCCACATTCGGGGACAGACACTCACAGAGACAACCATAGGCAGATGTACTCAGGATAAAAGGTATTGCAATCCAGGCACTGTGATTACCTTTAAGACCCCAAACTCTGAACCAAAAGAGCATTTCCATGGCAATGCACCCTAAAAGAAACCAGATCACTAAAGGATAAATTCAACTTGAAGTCTTCCTCTGCCATTTTTTTTTCAGTGAACAGTCTACTGTCAAAACAAAGATGTTATGTTTAGCCAGTTCTAGGCAGCTCAGAAACTTTAAATAGAAAACCAAAAACACATTGAACTTGAACGACAAGGGAACTGATTCTCACACATCATTCATTTATGTACTCAAAACTGTTTCGTGGAGCTAAGAGCTATATTTGGCGCTGGAGAGAGGACAGCAAATGGGGCACACTCTCAGTCCTTGGAGATGGCACAGTCCAGCAGACCAGCTGGAGAAAGAAGTGGGCAATTATGAGAGCAGAGTGTAGTAGGAGCAAGTGCATGGTGTTCTGAATACCTAAGCAGGGTTTGGGGCTTGATAAAACGAATGCCAATTCGTGTGATAACAAAGGCGAGGCGTTTGCCATCAAAGCGGGAAAGAAAAGCATCCCAGACAAAAATCCTCCATGAAAAGGCCCACAAGTGCCACCGCTTAGCAAACCCAGAAGGAGGCAGCAAAGCACGGCTCCTGAAGTCAGGAATGAAGAAGGCCAGGGTTAAGGTCACAATGACCACTACTGAGTCAAGAAAGTCTCACCTACTTTTCATCCTAAGGGAGTCCTACGAATCTAAAAGTTGCCTTTTTTTTTTTCCTCCACATTTTTCAAAACTATTAAATTCCCTCAAGGTCAAGTCAGAAACCCTGACAAGTAATTCACATACACTATAACTCAACTGTGCCCCAGTGAAGTTCCCTGAAATGATCTTGAGCAATCCTGCCAAAGCCATTTGGACAGCACTAGCGTGTCACGTGTACGAGAAAGGCTTTTGAAGGCTTTTCAGGATTATTTTTTTAAATGCAATTTGTTCTAGGAATCATGCAAGTATCCCACAAGGTGGGTGTTACAAATAATATTGCTGCAGTTCAGCCCAGTTTGTGGATTGAGCAACAGAGCTTGGATACTGACACTGGTCTTAGCCTGCCCGTCAATTAGATGCCACCGGGGCAGCTGTTGGCCACTGGAAACATCTTTTGCATGCATTTTAAGTGATTCATTTCATTCTGTATTTAGGGAGCTCCTTTCACACGAGAATTGTGTGAGAAGTCTCACTACCTGGCTCCACGCAGGGGTCTACGTACGCCCGGAGAGACTTCCCAGCTTGGACTGTACTCTTGACCCTCAGCTACAATAAAAACAATGCCACAAAAGCACTCTTGAAATCATGCGGTACATCTCACAAATAAACACAAATAAAAATTCTGCTTTTTAACTATCTTGGAGCAATGTAGAACCTTAATATTTCAGACAAATTTTCATCTTCCTTTCTTCTGCATTTCACAAGGAAAGAAACATCTTAGACGTAGAAATCCCCGGGTCTTTTATCCTTCCAGTTCTTATCCAGAGAGCTCAAAGTAAGAAATGCTGTCAAAGCCGGCCTGAAAGATACTTTAGCAGATAAAGGGCTTGTGTGCAAGCCCAACTCTTTGAGCTGGATCTCAGGAGCATACTGACTCCCAAGAGTTGTCCTCTGTGTTAGGACACACAAACACACTCAGCCATGGCATATATGGACCCACATTTACACAATCAATAAATAAATATTTTTAAAAAACTGTTAGTGTAAGCATTATCGTAAATCCTTATTAGTACAATAAATGTATTGAATGTCCATAACCTGTTGACCTAAACAGGGCCAAGAGAAAAATTTTGTTCTTAAAAGGAAAACTAGTATTGGAGAAAAAAAAATAGCTCTATACATTACTAAGAGTCTAAGCAAGCTTTCGTTAAACCTAATTTCACCTCCCTAGCTCAAAACAAACAAACAACAACAAAGGACACTTAAAAACTAAGATGACAAAGTTAAGAACAACCTAAAGACTATTGAATCACCATAAGAAAATGGAAACCCAACAATAAAACTGCTTTGCTTTAGCTTTGTGGGGTGGGGTGGGGGTGGGGTCGAGACAGGGTGTGTCTGTGTAGCCCTGGTTGTCCTGGAACTTGCTCTGTAGATCAGGTTAGCCTTGAGATCTGAGGTCCTTCTACCTGTTCCTCCCAAGTGCTGGGATCAAAGGCATGTGCCACCACCTGCGTTTGCTTTGCTTTAGTCCGCACATGGAGTAGAGCAGAAAGAAAGCAAGGAGACGCATTATGTCCTCCTTGTTAAATACTTGCTCAGCACAACTCGGCCTCATCCTTTATCAACCAGACTCAGTGGTTTGGAAAGCCAACCCCTTGAAGTCCAGTCGTGGTCCGTTTTCTTGGATCAAAAGCCAAAGTGGACAGTCCTACAAGGGTTAATGCCACTAGACAGTGAAAGAAGGAAAACCAGAAAGCCTGTTTTCCTGAGACAGACCGATCTTGATAAGAGAGCATTCATCCCACTGAGCCTGTGAAGCCAGCTACAGAATTTTTAAAGAACTCTTAAGCGTACGCTAATAAAGCAGAGAAAGGGCAGCCAAAGAATCACGTCCTTCCAACTTGTCAACTTTAGCCTCCTCAGGGAGCTTGGGGGCTTTCAGTTCCATAATGGCGAGAGGCTTGTGCGATAAAGCATGCTCAAATCAACATGTTTTACACAAGCACCTTCCATAGCGCTTGCTGTCCTTGCCTGTCACTGCCCCTCCCATCAGTACAAGCCCTGGTGGGTGGAGGATTCAGGCCTCCTGAAGGAACAAAGAGCCCCCCCTTCAAAGCTGAAGATGTCAAGCTAGTCCAACAAAGCCTTTTTTTTTTAGCATCAAGAAAGTAGACAAGGAAGCCACAGACACTGGAGTCCATGGAAATTCCAATTTCCATGTCAAATGCTTCAGTTTTGGTAAAGCACCTACATCTGCTCCCACATGCTCAAAACCATCACTAATTGAATTACAGATACTTAGTACAATACAAACGCTACGGAAATGGTTGTTCGGTTAGGTTGTTTGGGGACACTGACAGGTAAAAAGTCTAGACATGTACAACACAGACAGTTTTGTTTTATTGTGTTGTTTTCAAACATATTTGAATATATTCAAATTTCCACCTGCAGTTGGTCAACGCACAGATATGGAACCACTGGCTAATAGCTCCAAAAGAAGAACCTATCATGGCTAATGACCATCGTCTATACATACCTAAAAGCAGAACACTGATGAGCACAGGACAGTAGATACACCAGGAAAAGAAGCACAGGTTTTAAACAGGGAAAAACAATGCCAACTCTGACTACTGAATTTCTTCCAGCCTGCCTGAGTTCCCCAAGAAACCCCACTCTTTCTTTTGTATTCTAAGCGCCTGATTTTTGTGTTCAATCAATTTCCTTTTAGGCTTCTATGTATCATAAAAATTTCCCTTTTTTGTTAGAGTATCTTTTTAAATAATACTTCTATTTTAAGGTAGAGTTCTACTTCAAGGCATAATTTCTTCAGTCATACCCCTCCCCCCCAAATCCTGGTAAAATCCTAATAGATACCCAAATAAATAGAAATTCATTGAAGAACTTAACAACAAACATCTGGGGGAATATTTAAATAACAAGCTAAACAGGACTGGATAAACAAATCATTATATATTATGAAATAGTTCAATAGCTATTCACCATCTCTATAAAAACTCTTGTAGGCACTGGACTAAGTTGTGAGCAGAAGAAAAACCTACTTTCAAGACGTTTATATCCTGGTACTGCAGTGATAACATAGCCACTAAAGAACACGACTATAAGAAAAAATTAACATTAGAAAATACTGAAGGGAGATTAAGTAGAAGATGTTCCAAGATGAGAATTCTGAAGTTGTCCATCAGTGAGGATGAATTTTAAACGGAAGGGGAAGGAGGGAGAAAACAATGATTGGGTATCAAGAAATGGAAGAGGAAGAAAGAAGAGAATAGCAAAGCTGTAAACCAGCTGCACACTCCACTCTGTGCTTGCAAGGAAACTTACAATGGAGTATGCATTTCTCTCTCTCCTGCCCTCTCCTTAGGACCTCAAGCAGGCTAGGCAAGCAGGCTAGCACTGCCTATCCCTAGTTTTCCTTCTCCTCCTCTCCACACTTCCTCTTCTTGTGTACAGTGTTGGGATTCAAACCTAGGACCACCACTGGGCTACTTAAATCCTTTAAACGCCTGAGTCTTGGGAGTACTAAGTACACTATTTGTAATGTTTAAGAAGGACAACTCTATTTGAAGCACCATGTTCTCTCTACCATACCTGTTCAGCTGTGGTCCTGAGGTGGGAAAGCAGCCTTGGACTGTACACAGCACACGGAAATGTTCGTGTTCCAATCGAACTTTATCAGCAGGAACAAGCTATGTACCACATTCAAGCTAAGGGACACACAGATCAAGGACTCCTTCTCTAATAATGAACCCGACCCCCACCCCCAAGGTATTTTTCATTCTTCCTAATGTCATTTAAGCGTTGTGTTCTTGGGCTGAAATCTATGTCTGTGCTTTTGTTTATTTGTTTGTTTATCTAGTTTGGCACTTCCTGTTTATCTAGAAAACTGGCTATACCTCACAATTTGTGGTCATTATACATTAATAATGAAGTGTTTCTTTGCTGGTAAACTTTTTAAGTTGAGGCAAAAAGAAAAAGAAATAGCAACCTATATTCTGTACCATACAGCAAAGCCCAGTTAGCACAGATGAGACAACACAACCAGCTTCAGGGGCCTCAAGCTTTCCACAGAAGCAGAGAAGGCAGATAAACACTTGGGGTTATGGAAGAGGTGTGCATGTCATCTTTAATGGGGACAAGGTGGCTCTGGATCTATGAGCAACTACAATCGCCAGACACGTTTTTGTAATTAATTAGATCTAAGTTTGACAACTGCTGCTTCCGATAAAGACAAAACAGAAGCACAGTTTCTATATATGCATGGTTATATAAACATGTAGAACCTCCCAAGAGTTTAGGGCAGAGATGGGGAAAAAACAAAAACAACAGCAACAAAGGAGACTTGATTTAAAATTAGAATGGGAGCTGACTCTAGCACATGGGCCAGCACTGGTGCATTACAGCTATGCAGCAACCCCTTAAGAGTCATAGTATGCCTCAGTCTGAAATGCATTTTCAGCTCTGTACCTTCAGCCCAGCCACAGGAGCTTGGCATAGTAGCTTGCCCATTCATCCAGGCCCTCCTTGTTCCTCCCGGAACAAAAAAGCAAGCAGAAACCAGGCAAGAGCCATCATTCTGAGCAGCAGAACTCCCATCAAAATGAGCAGAGCTGCTGCTGTTCCAATGACGAGGGCTTTGGAAGGTGCCTTGGGTTTCTTCTAACTCCATAGATTTATCCGACTGACAGTCAAAAATATCCACAGATCTAAGACATTGTAAACTGAGGTTTTATTTAATTAAACCAAAATGAAGCTAACCTAAACAGGTGCTCCACAAATCATTTAAATGTAGCTTTAACTGACTATGAAATCCTACATCTAGGTATTACTAAAAGTATATTATTTATTATACTTCTGGTCTAGAGAATAAACTCTCTGGTCTAGGTGAGGAGCTACATTCCAGTTGGGCACAATGCTTGGTCCAGGAAGCATTCCAAGGAAGGTGGGCTCACGTTAAGCCACCCTAAAGAGACAGCAAAATCACTGCTCTCTAATGAGCTGCTGTACTTTTTCTTCCCAGAATTCCCTCCTCCAAATGCAGTTCCCATGAGCCACTGTGAGATTTGGCTGGGCCTGCTGGTTTAGGAGGTCCTTCTGTCTTTGTGTTGCTTTCACTAGTTAATAAAGAAACTGCTTTGGGCCTGTTGATAGGGCAGAACTTAGGTAGGTGGGGAGACAGAACTGAATGCTGGGAGAAAGAAGGGTGGAGCAGGAGATACGTAATGGAGGCACCAGAGACAGATGCTGGGAATTTTACCCGGTAAGCCACTGCCACGTGGCAATACACAGATTAATAGAAATGGGCTAAATCAAGGTGTAAGAATTAACCAATAAGAAACTAGAGCTAATGGGCCAAGCAGTGATTTAATTAATACAGTTTCTGTGTGGTTATTTTGGGGCTAAGCAGCCGGGCAGCTGGGATGAACAAGCGGTTCCCTGCAACAATCTGCCACCTTTCTGAGGCCTCTGTCACCAAGGTGCTTTTTTTCTTACTGTCACTCTGTCTCTTTCTCCCTCCTCCCCCACTCCACCCTGCTCAGATGCTAGCCAGAACCTCCATGTACTTTGTCTGATACATTAAGCTTCTGTATTCTGTCTTTAAAGCCTCACTGCCCATCATATGGTTACTTGTCTGCCATGTGATGCCAGCTAAACGAATGGCTTTCCCCCTCTCCTCCCGGTAGCTGCTGAGAGTTACAGCTTGTGAGTGGGACAGGGTTCTTTAAACTCTCATAGAAGTCTCCTTGATCTTTTGTTTTTAAATATACTCTATTGACCAGTATTTTGGGAATATTTGGAAGGTACATAGTGTATTATAAGTTTCCCACTAGATTAGCAAGTATACTAATATGCATAAACAGTAAACATATTATTTGAACATACAAATAACATTTTTAAAAATATTTATGCTGTTTTCCAGGTTATCAGATATTCTTGCATCAGAGAATCTACTCAGGTGACTGGCATTAATATGGTAACTGATCCCAGGTTTCAGAAGCCTTATCTACAATGACATTCTTATCTGACAATACCCGCCCCATTGTCTGACCTGGATGAAGAAGAGACAGTTGTAACTTCTGTAAAGCATTTAGAAAACACCCACAGGAAACGCCTACCACTACCATCCTTTTTTATTTTTTGAAACAGAGTCCTGGCACTTAACTAGGTAGACCACCTGCCTTCGGCTCCCAAAAACCTGAAACTGGAGGTATGAACAACCATACCCAGACAGACTTTTCTTTTAAGTCATTACCTCCTGGTCCTTCCATTTAAAGGTGCCATGTGTTGAGCAGGGATAGGGCATACAGTGTCACAGGTTAGCAAGTCTCCATCATCTAAGCATACTGTGCATAGACTGAAGAGGATCCCTTCTTAGCCCCATAGAGAGAGCTAGCAGGAAATACAGAATGGACAAGTGTGCGTGTAAGCTAGTTCAGTTCATCCCTCCTTAGCCTCCACCTGTCACTCTGGAATAAATCGGGGGACAGGTGCTCAGTCAGGTGCAGCAGGAGCTGTTTCCAAGAACTATAAATGCATTCCCTGCAATAAGAGCTTCCATGGTGGAAAAGGATCCACAATTAGGAAACATAATTACCACACAAGAAATTGGCAGAGGGGCTGGAGCGATGACTCAGTGGTTAAGAGCACTGGCTGCTCTTCCAGATGACCTGGATTTGATTCCCACAAGGCTGCTCACAACTATCTATAATTCCAGTTCCAGGGGATCTGATACCCTCTTTGGCCCCTGGGGCACTGCATACATGTGGCACACAGACATACATTCAGGCAAACACTTATACACATAAAATAAAAAATTTTGGGTTGGAGAGATAGCTCAGCAGTTAAGAGCATTGGTTGTCCTTTCAGAAGACCTGGGTTCGATTCCTAGCCCCCATATGGTGGCTCACAACTGTCTGTAATTACAGTTCCTGGGAACCCAACACCCTCACACAGGCATACAGGCAAATCACTAATGCAAATATAAATAAATAAATATTAAGAAAATTAAGGCTTAAAAAGACCTTAAAAGAAAAAGTTGGCAGAAATTATTGGTTCTGGAAAGTTTAAGAGCAAAAAGAAAATCTTAAATCCATTTATCAGTGAGGCATGGTGGAACTCATCTTTAATCACAGCACTTGGGAGGCAGAGGCAGGTGGATCTCTGTGAGCTCCAGGCAAGTCTGGTCTACAAAATGAGTACCAGGCCACCCAGGTATAGTGAGACCCTCTCTCAAAATAAACAAATGAATGGATGAAAGAAAATTTTAGAAATCCATTTCTCCTGGTGTCCATGCATTCTGATGGACAGATATAAGAGTATCCATCTCACGTTCATCTCACAGTCAAAATATACACTCGTGGTTTAGTGTCCTTTCACCTGAGCTGAAGGCTAAACAGCAACACGTGAAAATCTCTGCATATTCTTTACACTTATTCTCAGCCCCTTTCACTTCCTCTCACCAACTGTGATTATTGTTACTCTAGAGCCGGTGCTATTGAAGGAGTGTGTGGCTGGTGCTAGGCATGTCATGTGTTCATCTTTGCCCTCACCATGCTTACATGCTTGTATCCATCGTAGAAAGCGGGGCAGGTGTAGACTTGGAGGTGCAGTCTTCATTGTGGGTGGGTAAGATGGCAACAAAGTTACTAGAAGGATTAAGTGGATTTTCTTGTGGTGTCTTTGAAAGTGTGTTTCCATTAGCCTTAGAAGGAAAGTAGTAAAGAACTTTAGTACTGGGGATGGAAAGCTAAGGTTCTTTTAGTCTTTCACTCCTGCAGTTCTCTACCTGGGCCCGAGATGCTTGACACACAAATGTGAGGACCCGAGTTTGGATTCCCGTGTCCATGTAAAAGCTGGGTGCAGCTGGGTGCAGCTGGGTGCAGCTGGGTGCAGCTGGGTATTCTGTAAGCCTAGCTGGAGAACAGGGACATGAGGGTCTCTGGAGCTCTCTGCTCAGACAAGCTGTGGGGTCAGTAAGAGACCTCATGTCAAAAACAAAAACCAACAACAACAAAAAAAAAAAATACAGGTGGAGAAACTTTTAAGGATGATAGGTGAGATCAGACACTGGCTTCCACAAGTGCACACACAGGAGAGCACAGTTGCACAAGCACACACAAACACACATCTAAAAATAGAAACATTTAATAAATCCTAGTTACCTTTACCCATTCAACGGTTCATATAGCTTTTTAAAAAGACCAGACATTTCTTAGATGTACTATATCAGATTTCAAAATGACACTGTCTGAATCAGTGTTATTTAACTGGAAGTTATCAATGTGTTGTTGTCTTTAAATCTGTATTTTCCCCTGACTTCCTGTGGTCATTGATTTGCATTTGAAGAATGGGTATCTCCACTGGTGTTGAGTCTATACTTGCAGCTAGGTGACTAATGCTAGAGGATCACAAGTTCAAGGCGTGCCTAGGTCCCTTAACGAGAGCCTGCCTCAAGATAAAAGCTACAGCAACACGTGAAGTTATACACAGGAGGTGAGGGAAACATTCCTTTGCCGGTCTTAGCTGCATGATGCTTGCCCAGGAAAGTTGTAGCTGTGCCTAGACTTGTTCTTTGCTTCCCACTTCCATAGTCTAAAATAGAGTAAGAACAAAACATGGTATTCTCCTGTATTATCCTACTATGTGTAAGATAGTGTTCTCTTAAGAGATGACAAATAATACTGTCTAGACGAAAATTTTGCGATGACTTCTACCGTAATGGGCACTGCCTAAATGAATACGTAGTAAAGCGTTTGAATTTCAAAGCTGTTCCTTACAGCACTGCCTAAATTTTGTTTGCTTGTTTATTGATTACAAATAAAAAACACATTAAGGAAATTGTTAGATGTGGCGTGATATGCCTCTCAAAGATATCTTTTCAAAGTTCCTTATGGAAAAACTGGGGAGATGCTCCAGTGGGTAAATTGCTTGTCAATGAGTTTGCCATGCAGGAGTGAAGACCTGGAATTGGATCCCCAGATCCTACATCAAAAAGCTGGGTATAGTGGTGTGTGCTTTAATTGCCAGTGCTGGAGAGGCAGAAACGGTAGATCCTGGGATTCGCCTGAAGCTAGTTCAGTCTATTCCAGGCCAGTGAGATACTGTGTCTCAAGAAAAGAAGGTAGAAAAGACTTAGGGAAGGACACCCTAGACTGATGCTTAGTCTCCACATGGACACACACAAGAACATCCATACACACCTGCATACAGAAAGTATTACACCCTATAAAACTGACTGAATCTATCCCTTGTGAATAGATGTCAAATGGGAATATAATGTGATAAACACGTTATGCACAAGTCGGAGTAACTCACATTTCTTCTTGCACAGAAGTTTAAGTGCTTCAATGAAAACAGCAATTAAGGTTCATAAACAGTGCATACACCTTTAAGATAATAAGGACAAATTAACAAAAACCTAGCAGAAATGGAGCCATCTCAAAGCCCACTCTCCATCTAACCCCAAGACAATTGCAACAAAAACAATGCTGAAGGTGCCCACTCCCACGTCTGGTGGGCGCTTGATACCTGTTTCAAGTATAAAACCTTCTTAGTGTGTGCTTACATTGCAGAGGAACAGTAAGGAGCAAGGACTCCATGGTCTCCTCTCTTACTGAATCATCTGCCAGAAAGTCCCGCCCAGTTCTGAGAGCTCCTGCACTGGCAATACAGTTCCAACATAATCGCTGAAAGGCGGAGCACAGAGCAAGAGTGGCACTGACCTTCCAGATCTGTAATTTTTAACCTCTGTCCTATACTGCCACCTTTATCACATCCAACATTATCAGCATCCTCTGTGGGGCCAGAATATGTACAACACGGCACCTAATGACGCCGCTGGAGATGCTGGAGGTAGAGCAACTCACCTCTGGCCTGGGAACTCATGCATGCTTCCTGCTAATAACCTGCGCTTCACACACAACCTCGCCGATCTTCAGAGCAAGAAAGACTCTGATAAACAGATGTAGTAAATAGAGCTCAATTTTTTCAATATAACATTGCTGATTTTCCTAACAGAGTCCAGATTTAAAAGAAAAAACAGGTCTGGCTGCTAAGCCTCAATCGCTTGCAGCAAAATGATTCCTAGGGTCCAGAGACAATAACAAAGACAGCAGCGACAACAGAAAAATCTTCACGAAATGTCACAAAAAACAGGAAAACTTCACAAGACCAACAGAGTTCCAACCACCTCACAAACTGGGGATCACTCTGGTTTCTGTCACTTAAGATACATCTTAGATTCACCCAGGGCCTTTGCATGTCTTTTTATTTATTAATTTTTTGACATCCTTCTACATCTCATTTTAAACAAAACAAGATGTTTTTTGTAGTGCATTCTCCTCTTAGAAGAGCACTAACTTAACTCTTGAGGCTCAACTGGACCACTGAGGCAAAATCAGAATGTCCCCTGGATAACCCAAAAAAGTAAAAGAAGAAAGAAATTTATACTGAGAAACATGAGCAATACCCTGAGGGGGAATAACCTGAAGCACAGGTATTTAATATGAGAGAAACATTTGGATATTGGGAATTCCAGAGGAGAAATGAGCCCTTGATAATGGTCCACGGGACCCATGAGTATGTTATTAAGAAACACATTCACTTTAAAATAGTATGCTATGCTAGTGTGGTGTGAAAATGCTGCTTGGGGTTTCCTACCACATCGCATCACAGACCCTGACGATACGCTCTAGCAGTTGGGATAATTGAGCACACTGGGACCCTAAGCTTCTTTCTGGACACCCCGGCAATCCAGATGCAGTAGATAGTTTAAGACCTCTAGAAGTGGGTAATAATGTTAGGTCACCATTGCAAGGGGGAGCGGAATAAATGGGTGAGAAGGTTTTCCATAAACCCTCACCTAGCAGAGAAATTCAGTTGGCAGACAACTTCCCTTAGACTATGGAAAGACTAGAGCTTATACGGGAGTCCTGACTGGAGGCAGCAGAGGGAGATACAGGTAAGAAACCAGGACCACGACGGGGAGGAAAGCATACTTGAAATGGTGGGTCTTTGAAAACGCTTTATCCAGGGGCTTCAGCTCATTCTGAGCAGCCTATAAAAAAAATCCTAAACGATCAAACCCCTCTCAGCTGTGACGGGAAACTCAATTCAGACTAAGGCCAGACGCTCTCTTCTACTGGTCCAGTCAGTCACTTGATGGGAATCACATCCTCGCCACCAGCCAGGGAGAGGACAGGGGGCAGCTGCCTGGCAGAAGAGTAGAAGCCCACGCCACCACGGGGGAACAAGGATGCTAGTCAGGTAAAACCCATCTCTGCCAGCCAGCTTAACTTCTCAGGTGCATAAGATGGTGGCCTTGGCACCGGTTCTCCTGCAAAGCAAGCCCATAATCAGCCTCCAACCCCCATGGTTCCCTTCTTCTGCCCTCTGCAGGTGCCATCTCCCACCCTCCCCCTCTTAGTTCCTGCACACACATCCTCACTCCTTCCCACTCTCCTCTCTCTTAATGCCTGTTGGACTATAATTTTTCTCTCCCTAGAGAAATTGTCTCTTTCAGAATCTCCTCCTTTCCTGAGTATCTTATGGATTCAGTAACAGGAGAAACCTGAACACACACAGACTCCTTTGTCAAATGGTAAGAGGACAGGCTAGGTGAAGCCACCGACGCTAAATGAATAAACACCTTACACGGCATTTCTTTCTTTTTCTTTTTTGTTTCCCGCTTTCGCTGTTTTGTTTGTTTGGAGACAAATTTTCTGCAAGTAGTTCTGACTGGCCTGGAACTTGCTATGTAAACCAAGTTGGCCCTGAAGTAAGAGAGAGCCTGCCTGACAGGATTAGGCCTGATTTACCATAGCATGACTTCTGTGGCACTTCTGAGGAGTTCGGGAGGTCCTTCCTCCTCAGAATCCTCCACATCCCAACACGGGGCACACTACCTCTGAAGTTCTGCCAGCAGGAAGCCTCCTTCCTTCACAGAGCAGTCAAGACACATGCCAGAAAGCATGATCCCTGTGGCAGTGACATGCCTGCCCAGAAAAAGAATACTTCCTAAATGTTATGTCAAGGCGCACTGCAAAGCTAAGCATGAGTAACTCCACTGCAGTGAACAGCAAAACACGAGCCAGAAACCTCCAGATAAGAAACAGGGAAGCCCAGCTAATAGTAGGAACACTGGTGTAGCTCCCCAGAGAGACAGGAACGAAGGGGCAGGCAACCTCCCCGTCCCACTTCTGATCATCCCAACGAAAGTCCAACTCTGCCGGTGATGGTGAGAGTCTACTGAACAATAAGGACTTTAGTCCAAGAGCACAGTATCTACATGCTACAATGTGTGACAATGACCTGAAACTTACCTTCCTGATACTGACACTTGTGTTTCCCATGTCACCTGTGAATGGCATATGTAGCTCCTACCCTCTCTTCCATGAGACTCTTACAGGAAGGCTCCACCTCCCGCCTCTCTCAACACTTGGTAAGCACATAGCCTACAATGAGCACTTCCCACATATCTGTCGAATAACTCATCCACTTTTAAAGGACTGATAACTAACTGAGCAAATGGTGAGACAGGAGCAAGGAGAGAAAGCTTTTATTCTCAAGCCTGCTGATCAGTTGCTAGGAACTAACTGTAAAAACACCGACGTATATATTAAAGAAGCAGAACACTGAATGCACCTTCATTATTTTTCTCTAGGTGGTGGAGCAGCCTTTGCATCCTGGCTCTTCAAGGCATGAAAAGTACGCATTGTTATGGTGATGTTGCCCTTAGTCCTATCATCCAGCCCCTTTTGATTCAGACAAAAATGAAAGCTACAATCACTAACATTTTCTGGTAACAGCCTAAGAAATGAGTGGTCCCCCCCCCCTTATTCTATGAGACATCTTTTAGATTGTCTGCCAAATCCTGAAGCCAACCCTCTTCTTGGGACACCTCCTGCCAGGTCTCTACAGGGAGCCCTAGGCAGCCATGTTTGACTAGGAATCCAAGCCCCACACATGGGCCAAGAGCAGCCACCTGACCCATATTTGGCAGCACTGAGTCTCTTTCGAGGAAATGACTGGAAGCCAGCTAGTCAGTCTCTGTGGGTGGCTGGAACTTTAGAAGGAGCTAAGTGTTACTCATGTTTTCTTCCACAAGAAAGCTAGGCTTTGGAGAATGAGAGGCCATAGCAAAAACAAAAGAGGAGCCAAGACAGTGAGAAACCTCCCTAGTGCTCCCCAGATTCCAGGCCACAACCAAGAAGGATCTCATACATGCACTTGGGAGCTAGAGCTACCCCATAACTCTATAATAAACATTTCTGCTTTTACGCTTTGTCAACTACTTACTAGCTAAGGCTGAAAACATACACACATACAGAGAGAGAGAGAGAGAGAGAGAGAGAGAGAGAGAGAGAGAGAGAAATCTGGGATGAGGTTAATCTTGAGCTCTAATTCAAGGCCAAGCTATCTAAACAGCTTCAGGAAGTTGCCCTCCAGCCTTGTTAGTACTGGCTAACAAAAAACAGAAACTGGGGAGGGAAAGGAGAGAGAATAATATGCCACCCAACTGGCTAGTCTTTAAATTTTGCTATATAGAAGGTTATACAATGTGGTATTCTAGAATTGTGTTATCGGTTTTTTTTTTTTGAAATAAGATAATAAATCCACAAGAAATTGCACATACATATGTGAAGCCAAAAACTCCTAGGGTAACTAGAGAGTTTCTGTGAGTCTCTTCCCCATTCTTCTCAGACTTGAACCAACTTTATTTAGCTGCACCATACATTACTATCCACCACAATGGTGTGATGAATGCTTCTACTGATTAAGAAACAAAAAATAGTTGGCTACTAAGGACTATTGTATAACTTTATTTAAAAACAAAGCAGAGACTAGGGAGCTGACACAAGCAGTGAAGTGTCTGCCATGAAGCACGAGGCCCTGTGTTTAGCTCCCCATGCCCAGTGTGGAAAAGCTGGGGGAGGCAGAGACTGGAGGATCCCTGTGGCTTGCTGGCTAGACAGTCATTGGGAACCATTAAACTTGGGTTCAGTGAGGACCATGCCTAAAAAAGCAGGGGAGGAGTTAGAGTTGATTAAAGAAGACACATGTTGATTTCTAGCTTCTGAACACACATGTGCATACATAGTCTTCGCCCCTCCTCTCCTTCCCGTCCTCCCTCCCTCCATCTCCCTCTCTCTCACACACACACATACACCTCACACACAGAGGTTAAGTTGGGGTTCGGTACTTACTAACATAAGTTACAGAGTTCTCTGCTAGATACCATTTGTAAAGCCAAATAAGCTTTTTAAAAGACTGTAAGCAATAATTTATGTATATGAGTATTTTGCCTGCATGCATATATATGTACCACATACATGAAGTGCCCTTGGAAGCCTAAAGAGACTGAATCTCTTGGAACTACATGAGCTACAGAGTTGTGAGCTGTCTTGTGGGTGTTAGAAACCAAATATGGATCCTCTCTGAGAGAAGCAAATGGTCTTAACCACTGAGCCATCTCTTAATCCCAACCCCATAAACTCTTAAAAACAGTGTAACCTTCTTTCAATGATGTATAAAAGGCAATAAAAGCATTCACAATGTTAAAGTAGTAGTGAAAACTAATTGCGTTAATATATGACACAGCAATTTCTCCCCATGACTGGTCTATAACAGTCCGTAAGATATGCACTTGATACAAGGTGAGGCTTAGGAGTTCACATTTGCTTGTATTTATCACTCACCTCTCATTTATACAGTAGTAGAAGTGCTAGCAGCTCAGACTTCCAGACGCTAGATCTTTTCTTAGGTCAGCAACAGCTAATAGGGCTAGGTGCACGATGCGCTGGGGTAACACATGCCTGCAAGTCTGCAGCTCTGAACCCCAGCACCAAATCATGCAAACAGACAAACAACGGGACTCCATTTCTCTGGTCTGAAGATGCAGGTTTCCTTGTGTCGGCCAAGGAAGCAGAACTGCAGCTCTTCAACCAGTGGACATCTACACAGCACCCCTCACTCCCAAGTGGCCACCCGTCCCAAGAAGCAAAACTCAAACCAGCTGGGAGAATCACAGTGTGTCAAAAAAGAAGGCTTGCATGCAGGAGAATATGGCTGTCGTGTTTTATGTCTCTGAGAAATGAAGATAATCCAGGTTCCAGCTGTATAGCAATTTGCTTTGATAATTTAAAAACACAGATATAAAACAGTTTGTTTATACAGTCAGTTGCTAAGAGTCTTGGCATTTTCATAGGCAACTTAGGAAAACACACCTTTTGAAAGAAAATACCAGTGTCTACAGAGAGGAAAAGGACAGATGACGCAAATAAAATTTAACTGCATTTTAGTTTTGACTTGGGAAAGCTGTAAGATCATCCACTGGGGAAATGTGTCTACATTTTTAAGTCCAACCTATTACAATGACAGTCTCTTCTACAGGGCTCCAGGGACCAGCAGCATGCACAGCCTCCATCTTGTTCTCTCTCAGGCTCCCGGGAAGTCCCAGTAACTCAAACTGGAAAAAGGCTTCCTTCCTCAGAAACTCAGATGATTTGAGACCTCATAGTTTGAGAAATGATGCCCTTGTCTAATCTAGGCTGCAGCCAACAACTAGCTATTGAGAACACTGAAGCAGGAGGTACCACCTGCCCTGGTGGCTTTCCCAGAGCTGGGGCCACTTAGAGCCACTTAGATTGAGTAATTCCAAGGTATGAACCAAAAAGGCAGAGTAAGCAACTGCTGGCAGATACCCATAAGACGAGGTGTCTAAATTCCAACTTTGCTCTGTCATTGCATATTTGAAGGAAAATACTTAGATGTTCACTAAATGGGAAAGCAATTCCCATAAAAATAAGCCATGTCATCTTAGGCTAGCAAGACTGTATGTTACATATTTTTATTCTGAAAACACATACTATTTTATTATATATTTAAATCGTTTATAATAAAATTACATTACCAAATGTACTTTTGTTAAATGTCTGCATGTTTTATGTGTATGCTTTATCAAAATCTTCACACGTTTCAAGGCAGGTGCTATTAAATACACTGAAGTACCAAAAGCGTGGCCTGTGAACATAAGTTGACCAGACGTTCCTCAGCAGGGACTGAGATAATTTTACTACGGTTTTGAGACTTGCCAGGCAACTTTCAAAGGCATCTGGACAAAAAAGAGAGAGAGAGAGAGAGAGAGAGAGAGAGAGAGAGAGAGAGAGAGAGAGAGAGAGAGAGAGAGAAAGAAGAAGAAGAAGAAGAAGAAGAAGAAGAAGAAGAAGAAGAAGAAGAAGAAGAAGAAGAAGAAGAAGAAGAGGAAGATCACATCCAAGAGATATTGATTTGTGAATTAAAAAGTAAAAGTAGAGCGAGGATATAACTCGGTAGAGGGTGTATGCTTAGTACACGCAAGGTTCAATCTCAAGCTTCAGAAGAGTAAATAAAATAAAATATTATCTATAACAGTGATTGTGAATATTGGCAGCCAAGAAGAATCACTGAGGAAAAATCTTTTGTAAATTCTGATGCTTTGATGATTATTGCTAATCATATAATCAACCTGACAAACCTAGAATTCCCTGGGAGATGGCGCTCTGAGCATGCCTGTGGCATAGTTACTTGATTAAATTAATTGAAATGGGAAAACCTATCTTAATTACAGGCAGAAATATTCCCTAGGCTGGAAACTCCAGACTATGTTAAAGGTGGGAAAAGCTAGCTACACGCTAGCACGTGTACAGTCCTTGATGTTCTGACTGAAGACACTACCTGCCCCCAAGACCCTACCGCTGGTGCCCCTCCCTCACCATGCCACCTTCCCACAACCGCACTTCCAGAGTCCCACAGTTGCGCCCCGTAGTCCCACAGTGATGGGCTGTAATTCTGAACTATGATCTGAAATAAGTGCTCTCCCCTTACATTGCTTTTGTCGGGGTATTTTATCAACGACAGGAGGAACTACTAGTTCCTCCCCACACGATGGTAATTCTACTTACCTTGAATGGTAAAACATCAAACATTCCCACATGTGACTTTTCTTAAAGTGTTTTTTAGACAGGGGTTCTCTGTGTTAACACTCCTGGCTGTCCTGGAATTCACGCTGTAGACCAGGCTGGCCTCAATTCAGAGATCCACCTGCCTCTGCCTCTCAAGTGCTGGGATTAAAGGTGTGCGCCATCACCACCTGGTAGCCCATTTGATTTTAATGTAGAGTCAAGCTTAGAAACAATCATGCCTAGAATACATGAAGCAAAAAGAGAGGGTGCATGTGGCAGAACCTGGGTAATACTTCAAAGTCAATAAAGGACGCTAAGCTGCCAAGAGACTGTGAAACTCTCTATCAGAGCAGTATTCAAACATCCTCCCTCTGTAACAGAAATGTTCTGTAATGAGCTCTGTCCAGGGTTGTAGCCTGCAGCTCCAATGGCTACAGGGAGCAAGAAAATAAATTTAAATTTTATTTCTCCTTAAATAAAAATTAAATAACCACACAGGGAGGGTGAATATTGTATTGAACGGCGCAGCTCCAAATATCCAGCTCTATCTGAGCTCTACTAATTTGAAATTTGCTAAGTGGGATTACCACTGCAAAACAGAGGCAAAATGATGAGTTCTCATGATGTATCCATTATCTGGCAGGACTGTCTGTCCGTGGTCGAGCTTTATTAACAATTCAGATGCGCTGGATAACTACTAGAGTGAAATAATCAGTGCTACTGAAAGTATATCAAATGTCTCCAACCAATGTGTCCTAAGGACATAACACTTCAAGATGATGAGGGATGGGGAGAGATGAGGTGACAGACGGGGTGGGGACAGAGAGAAATGCATGCATTATGAATGAGGCCAAAGAAAGGCACTGGGGTCTTCTATAGCTCTCTACCTTACTGTGTAGAGACAGGGCTTTTCCACAGAACTGGAACCTGGCTGCCTAGCAAGTTGTCTCCTCTGCCCTGGAATGTTGAGATTCCAGGCACATGCAGCCTTGCCCAGCAAGGTGAGGTCCTCCTGCTTGCACAGCCAAAGTTCTCACCCACTCTGTCATCTCCATATCTTCGTGTGCTCTTTATAATGCAAGCATAGATCACTAGCCATAGTCACCACCAATATTATACAACTGATGTAAAAGAAGTGAAATTAAGATAAATGTGAGATATTAGGTTAGGCCAAATGTTATCTTAATAGTGAGCCCCAAAATGTTATATTTCATCTTTAGATAGTTAGCCTTAACCCCAATGTTTTAAATACATATTAAATGGACCAATTAATAAGTCAATGATAACACATTTAACCATTATCTTTAATGGTACAGTTAATGAGATTACAGCTAAATTATAGGGAATAGAAACACATAAAATATCAAATATATGCAAGGAACAGATGGTTTAGACTTAAGCTATAGCCTAGAAAAATTAGCAATACCTCTCACGTTTATTTCAACAAAAATTGTTTTAATTTGTAGGTAAACAGCATTCCTGCATGCCAAGGTATTATGCATCCCTTAATGGGAAGGACAAAAATATATGTCACTTGACTAATTTCACACAGGTGCATACTTTCCTAACTTCTACCATAAAATATGCTTTAAAGAAAAGATTAACTGAGCTACAGAGAAACCCTGTCTCAAAAAAAAAAAGATTAACTGAATTTGGCAAATCAGATTTTGACATATTTTATATCTGAATTTAATTACAGTTATGGATGCTGAACAGTATATAACACTTGCCTAATTATACATGGGGGCTGTTTCTATAACTTAAAATGACTTATTATATTCTGAATGATTTTGCAGAAAGAAATCATCAATCCTTACCTATACATATCTTATAAATATAGTATAGTTGCCTACCCCAGAAATAAAACCCTTATCTATAGTTTCATCTTTTATGGTTTCAGATAACCATGAACAACTGCAGGGCAAATTATTAAATGAAAAATTCTGGAAAGAGTAAATTTTGGAATGAGTACTCTTCTGAGTAGAGTGCTGGAAGCTCATGGCATTGCTACTCATCGGGCTGAATTGAAGATCATCCTCTGTCCAGTGTACAGAAGCTATGTATGCTACATGCCCGTGAGTCGCCCAGCTGTCTGCCTGTCATGTGTGCTATGAAAGTACCATGTAAGAGCCTAAGACAACAATGCAATGCTCCATCATCCATCTCGCCCTAGCCCATCACAGAAACATTGGGGCTCTTTTACATCATCACACAAAAAAGCCTAAATATGATTCAATAAGATATTTCGAGAGAGGGGCCACATTCCTATCTCTCTTGGGTAGTATCTCATTATAACCACTTTTGATGGATTATTGTCAAAACAGTACAAATAGGAAACAGTACTACCCATATATGATGGCCATTCTTGGTGGTCAACTTGACTACATCTGGAATTAACTAAAACCCTAGTGGCTGAGTGTATCTTCTGACAGCAGCCTATATAAAAGACAAGGAGGAAGCATTGACTCTTTGCCTGCTTGCCCTTGCTCTTACTGGGCAAGCTTATCCCTTCATGGGCATGAGAGCCTATGTTCTTTGGGAATTCAGCATATGCTGAAGACCACCTGAGATACCCAGTCTCACAGGCTCAATAACTACTGGCTTCTTGGATTTTCTGTTAGTAGACAGCCACTATTGGACTAGCTGAATTACAGCCTATATGCCACTCTGTAAATCACACACATGTCTAGTCTAGTCTATCAGTTCTATTCCTCTAGAGAGGCCTGACTCATGCACCATGGTTCCAGATATCTATCAGGAATCTTGAGCTGTGTCTTTCACAGAGAAGGACCGACTGGTGTAACGCTAAAGCCTTGGCATGGCACCAATCTGAAAGGAAGCAAAAGCTTAGTTTGCTAAGTTAAACTCTCTAGCGGTAAACGTTAAATTCTTATTGTGGTTTTGGTGAACAGGCGTGAAGTCCTGAGCCTAATCCTCAATACACCCCTCCCATTCCTACCTGACTCATCCCTTGCTGGAGCATTTCTGCCTCCTGTTTCTAGAAATGGAGAGAATGGGGCAGTTTAATCATCTCTAGCACCACAAAAATAACAACAACAACAAAAATCATGCTTCTGATTCACCCAAAATATACTGGCACTTCCTCCTATGAAAAAAAAAAAGTTATCAGCTGACTTCTGTAGAGAAAAGGTGAATAATGACAATGCAAGCCTAAGAGGAGGGCTCAGATTACTGTGTGCTTAGATAGACACACCCTTTGGGGCCATTTCCATTCTGCTCTATAACAAACTAAACATAAACAGAACTGCTCTGGCCCTGGTAGGGACTGTTTTTATGAAAATAATGAAAAAGAAGGCTTGCTTGCTAATAGTATAGCAAATCTAAAAGAAACAAGACACAATGGTCTAATAAAAAAAGATAACCAAATCATAAAATAAATTTGGACTATGATAATAGCTTGAGAAAATCAATTCTAATGCAAGAGGCCATGACAATGCCTAATTACTCCCTGCTAATTATGCAGAGAAAGTCAAAACATAGGACATCCTAACTTCAGTTAAAGAACAAGTGAAACTATGAGGTCTCTCTGCTCTGGTTTTCCTTGCTTGGGTACTAGGGATTGAACTCAGACTCACACATGATAAATATACACCATACCACTAAACTATATACCCTCAGGTCTTCATTTCCACCTCAAAAGTAGAATTTAAAAGGCACTTAAATCCTTTTAAACACACAAATTCTGTATTCTTCTGTATCTTTCAAACAATGTTCTAGACCAGATAGTTAGTTAATGAATAATCTTGTTCATTTTCTACCAAATCTTAATAGTACTCTTCTGTAGTTAGTTCACATCTATTTCAATTCAACATTTAATTCAATTAATATTTAATGATACTCTATTTGGCAAGCACCATACTAGTTGTGGAAGCTCTGGTAGTAAGCATGATAGATTTCTCAGGCAATGGAACATCCGGATTTATGGTTATCTGAGGCACAACAAATGTAGTAAAGAGACAGTTCAGGGTGCAGCCATAACACACAGAAAGGGCCACCAGCCTGGATAACAGAGGAAGAGGCAGCTTTCCAGACAGAGTGAATCCAGGTTACAGAAAAGACCTATCTTAGACCAAGAAATGTCATATCAGCAGCTTATTTAGCAGGGGGCTGAACCATGCATGTGGAAGGATCCCTATGTTTAGCTAGTTCAAGGGTCCAGTGAGCCCAGAGAAGAAGCAGATGTTAACACTGAGGAACGCCTACATCCTATCGGTGAGTTTCAATTTCTACCAGGAGAAAGCTCCAAGGCTCTGGATTTGAGGTTTGTAGGACAACCATTGGGGTGCTCTGTAGAGTGGAGACTGGAGGATGGACGAAGTTGTACCTAGACAGTTTGAGGGATGCCTCATGAAGCTCGCATCCTGAAAGACAGGCCATGCTTGGCCAGCCTCCCGCCAAGTGTCACCACAGAGACACAACAGATCACAAGACACCAACAAGTTCAGAGACCCAACATGAACCTTGGTTTTGGTTTTTAACAGAAGCTGAGACCTGGAGCGAAGAATTCCAAACTTACTAATCTCACTGGCAAAATGAGAAACATTTTAAAATCCAATTTCTAGAATTCTAGCTACAATTACACATAAACTTCTTTAATATATGCAAACACAAAGCAATCAATAATGTTACTGATTATTATACCAACTCTCCCTAGGAAATGTTAAAAACTAAAAATGTTAATTAAAAGAGGATTAAAAGCTATATGGCCAAACCACTCATGTACCTACTATCCCTGAAAATGTGGATGTTCACATCATTTTGGGAATCCTTGCTCTGTCTTTTCCCTAAGTTCTTGTGGGATCTTGGAGAAGAGCTGTATCTAAGAGCTGGGACCGCAGATGGGCAAATAACAGGACTTGTTTGCACAGCACATCTGGCTTCCTTCCCAACTCCTCAGTCCCAACAGCCCTTCATGACTTCTAAAACAAAACATCTCATTTGTGCCCCTGGTCCACGAGGGGAATCAGCACACTTGGCTGTGTGGAAAGAGAAAAGAAGGGGCCAGGTATGCGAAGAGGCCCAAGGTCAATCCCAAACTACAGGTGCTTCAAACCACATACGTGTTGCAGGGACCATATGGAACTATACACACATGTGAAACAGGTTGCAGAAAGAGCTCTAAGTTTCAAGTCTTTAAAAATAAACCCAGGGCTGGGAATATTTAGCTCAGCTGGTGGAATACCTGCCTAATATGGACAAAACCCTGGGTCCTAGACCCAGCACAGAAGCCAGATACGGGTATGCTGAGGCATATCTATATTCCTAGCATTCCAGAGGTGGAAGCAGGGGGATAAGGTTATCCTCAGTGACAGGGCAAGCCCAAGGTCAGACTGAACTACAGGAGACCTATCTCAATGATTAAATAGATTCTCTGTTCTCAGACAACCTAACTCTACCCATCATTCACAGATGTGTGATTTAAAAAGCAGACAGGGGCTAGGGAGACGGCTGAGTAGGTAAGAAAGAACACTTGCTCAAACACGAGGACCTGAGCTCAGTCCTGTAGCGCTAAATTAAAAAGCCAGTTGTGCCCATGTGTACCCACAATGTCAGCACTCTGGAACATCCTGGCTACCACCCTAGCTACACTCCATGCACAAGCACACAGCAGACACTATGGCTGTCCTGGCCCCTAAAGGGGGAGGCTTGGACAATAAACTTTCTCTTCTGATACAGCATTCAGATCTTGTGCTCCATATTGGGGTGGTGGAGAGTATGGATTCTAGCAGCTAGTTCTGGCTTTCCTCTTAGCCATCAATCATTTAACCACGTAGAAAGTTATACAAGGTTTCTACTTACTGAAAAACACAATGTTTCTTTCTAGTCCAGAGTGTGTGTGTTTGTTTTTGAGACAACCACCATGAGAATATTGAAGGATATTTTAAGATTAAATTAATACTAAGCATTTAAAGATGTTCCCTGAAAAGCGGGTGGCATGTAGTATCTGCCATCAACCACCGAACACACAACCACAGCTCAAGGTAGGATGCCCGCAAAGTAGGGAAAAGGGAGATAGAAAGTGGTATCTTCAAAAGCACAGGCACAGAAAGGGATTAATGACTTCAAATGGACACTCGTCCCGGGTGTTTTTAAAATTTATCTTTGAAAATCTTCTATCAGAGTTGCTTTCGGGGGCAGGGTGGGCTGGGGAAGGAACTAAGCAGCAAAAGAAAATTACTGACAGCTTATCAACTCAGAATTTTGGCCAAGGCTGCAGTCCTTCATTCCTGCTAGTGGAGAGGAATGAATTCTTCATCTTTGGACTCTGCTTTGTATTTCTGACACCTCCTTTAAAGGCCTATCTTTCATAATACAAAGTTGTAAACGTGCTTAAGACATTAGGAGGTTTTGTTGACTTTGGGTCAGAGGTAACCCAACCGTACATTGTTGACGCCAACATCAAGAGGCTGAACACCCCTGAGAACCTCCAGAAAGAACTACAACTCTGCCATCACCTTTATCTCAGAGCTACAAGATTACGCCAAGCTGCCGACCTTCAGAAATTAAATGTGTGGCATCTTCACCCTGAAGCCTGTGATGACACAGCCACACTGGCAAAGTAAACATAGGCTTAGGCATAAAAAATCATTTATATATCTATTTAGACCAAAAGTCAACAGGAAACCCCCCCTCCACAAAGCTATGTGCTTTAGGTTAGTGTTCCCTCAAAATTCCTACATTCAAGCCTGAAGCTCCTGTGATAGTTTTAAATGGCATCGCCTTTAAGAAAGAACTTCCAAAAGCTTTGTTCTCACGAACAGCGTACTGACCTTATAAAAGGCACAGCAACTGCCCTTTCTGTGTGTAGGGTGTGGTCTATGAGACACATGTCCTTGGCAAGCACTGAATCTCCTAACCTTTCCAGTCTCCAGATCACTGAGCAGCACAGCTCTGGCTATGCACGCCCGATCTAGGAGATTTTTAGTGACTAACACACATAAGGCATTATTTACAAACACTTTTTATTAAGTGTGAATGTTGCACAAAACAGTCGCATGTGCAATGCCAAAGACAGCCAACAGTGTTTGAGAAAGTCTCAGAGAAACGAATATCAAAGTTATAAAATCCCCTCAGGACATTCTGAAAAACAAAAATAGTTAACTTGAATCAGCCACTGAAAATTTTTGACAGCAGAACATGCTTTTATAATGGCCAAATGAAGCGTAGAGCCCTACGTGAAGACTCTTGTTTGCACTAGGTGTTGATCGATAAAACGTATAGCATTTCAGTTGTACTCTGGACTCATTACTGCTCACGGATGAATTATCCTAGCAGTCGTGACAATTTCCACCTACAATTGAAAGCTTGTGTCCTACACATACAAAAATGTCTTATGGAGGTAATACCTGGTACACATACAGACATTAAGACACTCTAACTCCTGACCAGCAGCACGACCCGGATGCAGTGCCAAGGCCTCAATGTCATCACTAGTGTTTAGCACATATGGTAACTCAGGAACCTCTGCTTGAGGCAATACACATTTCTGACTTGGAAGTGAACTAACTTTCTTTCCTTCCTTCCTTCCTTCCTTCCTTCCTTCCTTCCTTCCTTCCTTCCTTCCTTCCTTCCTTCCTTCTTCTCTTCCTCCAAGTTGTCCTCTTAAGGGGTCTTTTAAGTGTGACTTTTGAATAGTCACAAATCATCCTGAAGTTATTCGTATACCACTAAAGCCACATCTGGAAGAAAACATTACAAAAATATTGCCTGTCCAAAACAAAGTCCACTATGTAACTGCTGCTAAAACATCAGGAACCTTCCAATCACAATGCCGAGCAAAAGACACAGAGGAAAACAAAACAGCCATGTTGTTTAATTATAAATACTATAAAGAAAGTAAAAGTCATCTGTGTTGCTGTCATTCCTGCAGGTGGTTCCTGGCAAGGCCTAGGAGATGCGATGGTCATGCAGAATGAGTCGCACACAACTGAAGGAGCTGGGTGCTGGACAAAGGGTAGGGGATATTTTGGTTTCTAAAAACCAATCAAGCTGTTCAGTTACAGCTCATTCTCTTTTCTGTCTGCACTTCATACCTTATGAAGATAAAAGTGGAAGCGTGAGCAAAAATAAACAAGAAGACAAGACTAGTCACCTGGACACCCAAGTCAAGACCTATGAGAGCTTCAAACAAACTCAATAAAAGATGTTAAGTTCAACATGGACAAATGCGTAAAGAGGAGCCTTTCTTTCCTTGAATATCACATCACTAAAAGATGAGAGAAAAAAATTCTGGGAGATAAAACTTTACCCCAAGCCCTCCAAGATCACAATGGTTACATTATAAAAAATAAAAAAAAGAAAACCTAACAAATACATTAAAAAGTTAAAGTTTACAGACAAGGATAGAGGTAGAGTTGGTTCACTTACAGATAAAAAACCACCAACTATATAGTTGTGGTTAGCACCAGCGCACTGATCCATGGAATGGTTCATCTGCAGCTCAAGAAAGAAAAGAAAAGAAAACAAAAAAACCACTCATGGAAAACATAAAATTAGCCTTTATAAAACAAATGGATTAATTATTTTTCTAAATTTTAAGCCACAGATGACCAGATTCTTGGCAAAACGGGCTACCATAACACATTTCTCTCAGCAGAAATCACTTCCCATTCAACTCCCACAGCCAGACCCCTCATAAGAGAGGTTCCTGGAAGCCTTCCCAAATGACTAAACAAGTCTGACTTATGTTTGCCATTAATTTTCAATGTGTTTTATGACTGATAGTAATATATTGCACACTATTAAAAATAATCACACACGTCCATGTGATTAAACACTCAAAGGCTTGCCCGAACCTTATCAAGACTGTAATACCCCAGTATTGTGAGTGAGTAAAATCCACAGGCAGGTTCAGGTGGTGGTGGCACAAGCCTTTAATCCCAGCACTCGGGGAGGCAGAGGCAAGAGGGTCTCTGTGAGTTCAAGGTCAGCCTGGTCCACACAGCAAGTTCCAGGGCGGACTCCAAAGCTACAGAGAAACCTTGTCTTGAAAAACTGACAGACAGACAGACAGACGAAATCCACAGATAATGATGCCTGGGTTGTTTGTCAGCTGGTATGAATAAATATGTTTGCAGCACAGAAACAAACAAGCACGCAGAACTATGATGGGTGTGGTACTGGGTAGTTTAAGAAAAGTGAACTTTGAAAATAAACACTAGCAGACTGGAGAGATGGCTCAGCGGTTAAGAGCACTGACAGATCTTCCAGAGGACCTGGACTCAGTTCTCAGCACCCACATGGCAGCTCACACATATCTGTAACTGCAGTTCCATGGGATCTGACACTCTCACACAGACATACATGCAGGTAAACACCAATGCACATAAAAATAAACACCACACACACACACACACACACGTGTCAAGGTTTGAGACTGTGCCAATAATGGGCACTATTGAGCAAGTGTTTGGACTTGACACTGACTTTCCCTGTTCATTTGTGAACTAGGTTTAGTGGTCTCCGTGGCATCCTGGCTTCCACACCCGTGAAAGTATGTGGACCATCAGCCTCTCTAATGACACGGGGAGAGTTCTGATGATGGCTGTCTGTGCTGATTCTCCACAGACAGCTTATTGCTCTGCCTCCTGCCTTGACTTCATGGGTCAAGTGTGGTTGCCCAGGAAGCTTTAGCTTCTCTGTGCGTATCTCCCAGCTGGGGTGGAGGTGGGGTACCGGTGCCGGCATCTCCTTTAATAAGGGTTTCATTAGGAAGAAGAACACAGCGGAAAGATGACAAACCGGATGAGGAGGAACAGGATGAACAGGAAGGTTGGAGCAGCAGTAGCAGCAACTGGCAACTCGGGAAGAAATCCTTTCCATATAACCTAAACAGTGTTTTACAAAACTAAACCAGTGCACACAACCCCGAGAGCCAGCTGAATTTGCATTCCTCTCTTCCTTAAGAATGGGCTCTATGAGGGTCCGACTTACACATAAAGCATCCCATTACAATAAAGCACAGCACTGTACTGGGCTATTCTTTTCCCAAAGTGCACAAAGTAAAACACTTCATCTGTGAAACAGGCTCGAAGACTAAGTTCGGAAACTTGACAGTTGGTATGTAATCATAATAAAGACAACAATAACAAAAACAAATAACTAATGATCCCAGTTTCAGAATGAAAGCAAGGAACATTGTGGAGCTGAAACACCAGAAAAGGGGGCTGGAGAAATGGCTCAGCAGTAAAGAGAACTTGTTCTTCCAAAGAAGCGGAGTTTGATTCCTGTCACCCACATCACGGGGTTCACAACTGCCTGTAACTCCAGCTCCAGAGACTCTGTGGGCACCTACCCTCACACATGCATGGGAGGACACACAGACACATGCACCATAAAAATAAATAAAATCATGAAAAGTACAGGATATAACTCAGTTAGTAGAGCAGTCTGCTCTGCCTAGCATTCATGGAGCTAGGACCACATAAACACAGGCTGGTGGGGCACACTTGTGGAAGGTGGAGGCAGGAAGACCAGAAGTTCAAAGTTATTCTTGGCTACACAGCAGGTCTGAGAACAGCCTGGGCTAGAAACCAAAACCCATTCAACAAATTTTGACTTGATAGGTATTGTCCAGGTACCAGGGATACTGTTGAGACACACAACATAGGCAGTTCAGCTCTCTCTGCTGATAAACCCAAAAGATAAGCACACATAAGGTGAGTGTTAGTAAGAAAAAGACTGTGACGTGTAAGTGGTGGTGAGGGACACCAGGGTGGCAACAGAAGGCAGAGCCATTTTAGGCTGTCTCCAAAGTGCCTAAATGATACTGAATTTAATGGACAGGCCAAAGGACTAACGAACAGCATGGCATTCTAATAGCCACACCAGTATGAATGGTGCTAACACAAGCCGGCAACAGCCCCGGAACACAGAACTGGACTTCCACCTTGACTGCAGTACGGTTAGAGAACACACTGCACGATCCCAACTCAAATTTGTTGAGATGTGTTTGGTGGCCCAGGATATAGTCAGTTGTTGCACACAACCTGTGGATGCTTGAAAGGAGCACGGGTTCTCCATCTGCTGGATGAGGTACAAGTGCCAACTCCATCTCCTTCTGGTGTTAAGGCCTTCAGCAGCTGTGCTAATTTCTTCTCCAGCTTCACCTTGTTGGTCATGGAGAGGAGATACCAAAAGCTCCAACTTCTCCAACTATACCATAGCGGCCATAGAGAGGAGATGCTGAGAGCTCCAACTACTGTTACTCTTGGTGCACTTCTCTATCTCCCTCCATCTGTTTTGACTTCATGTAGTTTTCCGCTCTGTTTGGTGCACAGCCATTTTGAAATTTTTTGTCAATCTAGCAAATGGACCCCTTTTATAAAAGGGTCCCTCTCTGGGACTGGGGATTTGGCTCAGTAAGTAAAATGACTGTCACTCAAGCAGGAAGACATGGGTTTAGGTTCCTAAACCCTCATAAAAGTCTGGTGGGGTAAGAGGAAGCCCAGTACGGGGGACAGAGACACATGGATCTCTGGAGTTCTCTGGCTAGCCAGTCTAGACAATCAGTGATCTCTGAGTTCACTGAGAGGCTGTCTCACAAAAATAATATGGAGGGCCAGGTGGTGGTGGCTCATGCCTTTAATCCCAGTACTTGGAAGACAGAGGCAGGTGGATCTCTGTGAGCTGAGTTAGAGGCCAGTCTGGTCTACAGAGTGAGTTCCAGGACAGGCACCAAAATACAGAAAAACCCTGTCTCAAAAAAAAAAAAAAAAACCCAAGATGATAATATTATTAAGGAGAAAGAGAAGCAGGCACCCAGTGACAACCTCTGATCTCCATGAATGGATACAAAGGAATTTTCCAAATATCTTTGTATGTGTGATAAGTTTATACACCTGGATGCAGGTTTTGTTTCTTTATAAATAAATTTTTTATTTTATGTCTATGAGTGATTGCCTGGATGTATGCGCGTGTACCCTGTGTGTGCCTGGTGCCTGCAGGGGCCAGAGGAGGTTGTTGGGTGTGTGGAACTAGAGTTATTACTTGTGAGTAATTAAGTAGGTGTTAGGAACTGGACCCAGGTTTTCTGTAGGATCAGAAAGTGCTTTCAACTGCTGAGCTACTCTGTAGCCCTGAACTCCATTTTATATGATATTAATACAGCTACACCTGCTTTCTGTTGATTAAGGTTTACACAATATACCCTTCTCATCCTTTTCCCTCAAACTTGTCTATATCGTAAAACTTGACGTGATGTTTTGAAACCAGCATAAAGTGGCGTGTGTATGTTTTAATGAAATTATTGATGCATTAGGACTTCAGCTTGCCAATCTATTTTAGCCATTGTTCTCCTCTATTCTCTATATTTCTTTTTTCCCCAAGTAGAGAATTTTTTTTGGTAAAAAAAAAAAGAATGCACCCAAAAGTGTCACTTAATAGAAACAGCAAATGCACCTGTGTATTCTGTAAATGGGGACTGCTCGTTTGTTCCCAGCCATCCAGACCTGAATAATCACACAGAAACTATATTAATTACAAAACTGTTTGGCCTACTAGCTCAGGCTTCTTAACTAACACATCTTAAATTAACCCATTTCTGTTAATCTGTGTATCGACACTAGGCTGTGGCCTACAGGTAAGGTTCTAGCATGTCCTTCTCCTTTGGCACCTACATGGCATCTCTTTGACTCCGCCTACTCTCTCTCTATATTCTTCCAGCCTGGCTAGATTCTGCCCTGACATAAGTCGAAGCAGCTTCTTTATTAACCAATGGTAATAAAACGTATTTATAGCATTCAGAGGGGAAATCCCACATAAGGGTTCACTTATAAAAAAAGAACTTTAGTGTGTCTGTATTTTTCAAATGCCCCCCTTGATACAACAGTTATCTTTTTTTTTTAAACCATGGACTTCAAAGAAACATGACACATATGGCTTTAAAGTATTTAAATTTTGATTGGTTCACACACATACAGCAGGAAAAGAAAAATGTACCCCAAAGTGTCGCTTAATAGCAATGGCAAATGCACCTGTGGATTTATTTATATGCAGTAATGTATTTCTTACTTGAAGCATCTGTATTTCCTGGGTTTCTGCTTTACCTCAACAAGTTAACTCCTAAGTATGATAAAGGCCACTCCACTCACAATAAGCCAATGTTTGAAAATGTACGACTGTGCACAAGAAATTAATAACCCTCTCTGGTTTATCTACTTTCTCACCGAACAATATTTGCATTAATGTTGCATTTTATAGTGAAAGCTAAGAAATCTAAACTATTTAAATGCAAATAAGAAAATTCTTATTTTATACTAAGTATTTATAGGCCATTATTTGGCAGATTTAGGGATTTATATTTATAATTTTAGCACCCACTAGTACCATATATAGAATTTTTTTTCTCTATGGCTGAAACCAGAATGCAGCCCTTCTGTTCAACCACCCTGCATCTCCCTCACTGATTACATTAAGCTTCTTGTTTATTCCTGCTTTAATTTAAAATTTGGTACTGTGGATAAAGGATGAGAACAGAGCTGAAGTCAAAGTCACTATTTATAAAATGGGTGTTGCTTGCTTAATACAAGGACCCAGTACCAGGGTCTTTAGTGTGGCTTCTTCAGCATGCCGTCCACATCTATCTGTGTGTATAGAAGCTGTGACGTTGTAATCAGACAGATGTTTAGCTCAACAAACCCGAGGTGTCGTGGGTACATCTGGTCTTGAGTAAGAGGTAGCAGGTACCACACACAAGATAACAAAGCCGAAGAAGGATGGAAAATAGGAAAGCTTGGCTCTGACGCTGCATGAACAACTGCTCAGAAACATAAACAGCTCTACCCACTGATGGGCTGTGTAGTTACCCAGAAACTAAGCTAACTCTGCTGTTATTGGGGCAGTGACTGGCTTTCTAGTTTGGAGATCACTGGCAAGTGCAAACTATCTGGTATCATGGGTATACAGGGGAAATGACATTTGGCTAAAGAAAAGGATGGAGCCAGGCTTTCTATACAGCTAACACTTTGGTAACTGCTGGATGCCACACCTCAACTGTGCCATCTGTTCTTTCTCAATGCTTTTGGTACATTTATGTCGTAATATGAACATAAAGTATTATACAAAGACAGATGTAGTATATAGTACATGCCTGCGGTTCTGTCAACATAGGAAAATGAGGTAAGAGGATCAGTTGAGTTCTGGAGTTCAAGACTAGCCAACACAACACAGAGGAATTGGCATCATATTGTTTTGGATTATCATAATGAGGATGATACAACACTACCCTTTTGTATTAATACAGTCACAGATAATTTGTATACCTTCCAACTTTGCTGACAAATGGATCCTAAATGTGTCACTTTGGAAACAACTTCTCAGAAATTCCAAGATATCATTGCCAAAGGAAAAATAAGGAGACCCTTCCCCCGTTAAAAAAAAAATAAAAATAATAACCGCATTTATTTCTCTTATATAAGAATGAAGGATTCTTATAGCAAAGCTTCAAATAGGTACAGGTGGGATGAGCGTCACATCTTGCTAACACAACCTCAGCCAAAACATTTTCCACAGCACCGGGGTGGCCCTGCCTATCTTCACCCAGTCCCTGCGCTATCAGCTCTGCAGCAACTGGCAGAGTGGCCCTACAAGTGGAGTATCAGCCACAGATGCTTTGCCTGCTAAGGGAAGGCACAGCACATTAAAGCAGGAGGAGCGAGGAGAAATATACACTCTCCCCAAAGTGACACAGGGCTACTGAAATTCTCCAAGGCTGCTCTCCAGTATCGAGACTGGCTACAAAGTCAGATGGCATTAGAGTCATCCCCCCCAGCCACAAGGGAGTAACACAGTTAGTATTGGCCTTTATGTTTTGCTAGTGAAACATGCAGTGGCAACTACTAGCTGTTTCCAGAGGACACAGCTGCCTCCTGCTACTTGGCAACAGTAAGCATCTTATTTATGATCCAAATGATCAGCACAAACTAACTCACACTTGCCATCCCATCTCTCTTCTGCTGTGCTATATTCTCCAGCATTCTATATGCGTTGGTCTATGTGGCTCTTCTAATCATGTCCTGCTGAATCTGCTGTCTGCTTCCCTACAGAGACAACCTCAAGTTTCACACTTGTTTCAAGCTGTTTAAAGGAACTGGCGCAGAGAGTCTCAAACTCAGACTCGGGATATTTGTGGCTGAATACTTCTTCCATTGTGGTGACTACACTGCGGACAAGTGGGACGTTAAGCAGTACAATTTACCTCTCGTCATATGTGATGGACAAAAATATCTCCAGGGCATGTCAAAATGTGCCAGGATTGGGGCTAGAGAGATGGCTCAGCAATTAAGAACATTTGCTATTCAATCATTTGGGCTAACCTCCCCAAACTCGAATAATAAACCAGGGGTAACTCAAGCTCAGAGGGATCTGATACCTTCTTTTGGCCCCTACACACATGTATGCAAGCACCTACACATGTGTAGGTGTACATATATATGTATGTATGCATATATACGTATATATACACGCAAATACACAGATAAAATAAAATGGAAAATGTGCCTGGGTTGGGGGAGAACCGTAACAGAGGAGTGGGCTAGAATTAGGATTCTAGCCAACACATTAGAGATGAGCTGAAAGGTCTCACTTGTTTTATTTTTGAAAGAGTGGCTTGTGTAGCTCAGGATGGCCTCAAACTCACTAGGAAGCCAACTTCTGATCCTCCCACTTCTACTTCCCCAGTGCTAGGATTATAGGGGTGTGCCCCAGGGCCCAGTTTTATGTGGTCCTTGCGTTTAAACCCGACTTGTATATACTAGGCAAGACCCCAACCAACTGAGCTACATATATCACCATTCTGAAGATCTTATTTTTATAGTTTTTCACCTTCAAGAATTACAGATCTGTGGAAAATGGTAAAGATAAAAGAGACAAGACCTCTGTACCCCTTTTACCTGTTTTCCAATATTAGTTCCACCTTAAGTAAACTACCGAGGAATTTCAGAAGTAAAAAGTGGCATTGGTACATGCATTTATATATCCACTCTATGTTAATCTACTCAGGTACCTTCTGCTTTTCCAGTCCCTCTTCATGTCATCTTGCTCACAGCTGTACAGAGCAGTGGCGTTCTCAACCTGCAGGTCTCAAGCCCTTTGGGGTTTGAATGTCCCTTTCACAGAGATCACATAAGACCGTCCGCATATCAGATATTTACATACAATTAACAGCAGCAGCAAAATTACAGTTATGAAGTAGCAATGAAAATAACTTTATGGTTGGGGATCACGACAACATGAGGAACTGTATTTAAGCATTAGGAAGGTTAAGAACCACTGGTATTATTGTCCACGTTATTCCCTTTGAGCTTGCTTCACTGGTTGGTTGGTTGTCTGGCTGTCTGGCTGGTTGGTTAGTTGGTTGGTTGGTTTTTAGGCTTCTGAAGACTGAACCCAGAGCTCCACACATGCTTGGCAAATGCTCTACTCTCAAGCAACTTCCAAATTTCTGAATGTCTTCAGAATCTGCAATGGTATCTTCTGTTTCACCTTTCATACTTGTAATAAGTGTCCTTTCTATTTGTCAGCTTTGGGATACGTCGGCCACTTTCATTGATGTTTTCAATGTTTCACCCATTTTCTCCATTACCTTCTATTTTCAAAGCCTTCTGACTGTATTATTATGGGTTCTATTACTGTAATAAAACAGCATGGCTGGGGTAACATAGAGAAGGAATATAGAGCTCTAGGGCCCAGAATGATTGAAATAAAAGGGCAGCAGGCAGAAGGCACAACGCTGGAGCAGGAGCTCAGAACCCCTATCTCAAAGCGAGAACAAGAAGCAGAGAGAGTGCGCTAGAATTAGCACAGGCTTTTGAAAACTCAAAGCTTGCCTCCGATACATATTTCCTCCAGTAAGGCCACACATGCTAAACCTACCCAAACAATGTCACTAACTGGGGACCGTGCCTGAGAATGTGAGTGACAGCTCACTCAATCCTCCACACCAAATTACAAAGGCTCCGTAGAAGCCCACCGGAAATGCCTGAGGGACATCAGGGGTTCAATTCAAAAAGAGGCATCATCCAGTTTGAGACAGATATAGAAGAATCGTAGTAATAACCCATGTACTTACAATTAAACCACTGTTAAACATGTAACTAGTTAAAGTAGCAGTGTGCAGTTTTATAATTCTACATTTTTGGGAGTCCCTGCTTCAGAGCTCTACCACAGAAGTTGCTCTGCCTCCATCAAATTTTTATGGCCTTTTCTCTAACATCAAAACAAATGCCATAGCCCTGAGTTATAGAGCTGTTTCCTACAGAGCAGGAAGTAGTTGATTTTCCTCCTGGGTGTCTTAAGATACAGCGAATCAACAGTGCAACTTTTTTACAACACTGCAATTTACACTCTGGGAAGGGAGGAGGTAATAAAAGGTTATTTAATCAAGTGAAGAAATTCACACCCATTTTCTCATTTTGTTTAGTTTCTGGATTTTGTGAATGTGAAATCTTAGCATAATCTCAGCTAAAAGAATTACTTGGGCTGCAACAAAAAACCCCTTTCTGTAGCTCCTTCTTGCTCATTAGCTTTTGAACCCACAGGGTGCCTTGGGCAAAGTCAGGATGACCATCTGTTGCTCACTCTGGTGCTGTTTCTACCCAACTCCTCTGCTGAATTCTGGACCAGAACAACACTGCACACAGTACTGGGAGATGGGAGCCTTCCTCTGTAAACTCCTCTGCCTTTCGTTACATGTGAATTCGATAGATGGATGAGGTTTATAGCTCCTTACACTCTGTGGTTTGTGCTAGTCACATTTCACTTCTGTGTGACAGCACCTGACACAGATAGCTTACGAGAGGAGAGTACCTGGGCCCATGGGCTCGCCACAAGATCACGGGTCTGTGGCAGAGACTGGTCATGTAGAAACGGACAAGGTGCAGCCTCCAACAATCACCTCCTCCCGTGATGTACTTCTTCCAATGCCCCATCTTTTACTTTTCACCAACTAACTCCTAATAAAGTCAATCACAGTATGAATGCATCAAAGAACTCATAATCCACTTGTTGTATGAGAAACCTAAGTATCCAATCACCTTCTGGAAGTCATTCAGATAACAATTAGTGCCAAATATGGGCGTCTGTAAAGGACATTTTGCAAGCTGTACTGTGCTACAGGATGCAGCCACTATATTGGTCCACAACGATTCCCACCTCCCAATATCTGTGCTTCCCTATCAGCATAGCAAGAACTCACAAATTCACTTTTAACCTAAAAATGACACTTTCAGTCAAGACTAAAGAAGACTAAATCTTCTGTCTCAAGAGAGCTCTGCTACTCTTCCCTGAATCCTTCCTGGAGGAGCCAGGTGTCACAGACAAGTCCACTGGAGAGGTCCACCAAGTAAGGGACCAAGGATACCGCCCTGCCAGAGCCACTCGGGCCTTTAGATGTGACTTCAGCCCAGCTGTAAATAAGCAAACTCATCAGATCTCTGAGCACAAGGTCCCAGTAGAGCGGCACTCAGGCTGCTGACCCCCAGAAACAAGGAAATAGCACATCTGTTATTTTAAGCTGGTAAGTTTTGAGATACGTTTATCACTCAGCAATAAATAACGAATACAACCTCCCAGCTAGACATCTATGGCCACAGCAAAGCTGTCATCTGCTATTCAGGTCGTGTTCAAAGACTCCCGATTCCAGGGGAACTAACCCTGCTCCCCTAATCAAATCCACAGAGCGAGAAATTAGTCATCACCAAGACTTAAACTCTGTAGAACTTTTAATTTTTTTTATATTTAACAGCAAAGCAACAAAAACAGAATGGAAGTTTTTAGAAAATAAAAAAAGCAGATAGTTGGAGAGGTTTCTCAGTGGTAAAACATTTTCTTCCTATGTGAATGCTCCTGGTTTGATCTCAGCACTAAAGGGGAAAAGAAGGTAGGGCCTGTGAGATGACTCCATGGGTAAAGGCACTCGCCACCAAGCCTGAATTCAATTCCCAGGACCCACATGGTAGAAGGGGAAACTGACTCCTGTAAGTTGTCCTCCTAATTCCACATGCATACCATAAATTATTGATGTACATACAATCAAGTAAATGATAATATAATAATAATAATAATAGCAGCAAGGTTCAACTTTTTACTCTGTTTTGAACACTGATGTCATGGAAAAGACACTGATGATCAAAAATTGTTAAAGAACGTGAGAACTTACTTCCTACTTTGGGGAACTCTGGGAGGTCTTTGCATACCAAAAACTCAGATCCTGAGAAGGCAATTAGCCTCTGAACCCCAAAATGTGCACCATAACAGATGTGCAACCCCTGCATATATACATACACAGAATAAATTAATGTGTTTTAAAAATAAATAAAACCGCCAATCCTGGCCAAGGAACCTTGTTTCAGCTCAGCACATCTTCCTCAGCCATAACATCTACAATGGCAATCTTGCTGAACCAGCATTCTGAACAATACACTTCGGGGAGGAGAGAGCCCAGAGAAAGCTGTCTCTAAATGCAGCTTAAAAATAAGTCAAGGTAGACTGGGGAGACAGCTCAACAGCGAAGAACACTGGTCACTCCTCAAGAAGACCAGGGTTTGAGTTCCAGCACCCACCTGGCAGCACACAATTGTCTACAACCTCAGGTTCAGGGGATCTGAACCTTCTTCTGGCCTCCACAGGCATTGCATGCATGTAATGCACAGATATACACACAGGCACAATACACATAAAAATAAATACATATATATATATGAAAAATTCCAAACTCAATTTATATAAGACCTGGGTGTTGTTTTGTTTTATAGTGTGTTTCCCAACACAGAGCAGATGTGTACGCATAGGGAAATCCAATACTGAATGCGATGGTACCATCAATCCAAAGAGCATGGAGCCCTGCAGCCACTCTGACCACAGTTTCCAGGACTACAGATACCTCAACTTTTCTGGCCATGCATTAAGGTACCCAACTCTTGCTCTGTTGCCCTGAAACTTTCAGAGGAAAGGTAATGTCAAGCATGGTAAGGACAATGGGCTCCGGGGTGATTCTGAATTTTTATGTGGCTCTGTCTCCTACCCACGCTGAGCAGCTCTGCCGGGCTTCTGCACCCTGTCTGTAAAAGGTGGCTAATAAAAAGGCCTGCCTCAGTGAGAGCCATGGTCATTTATGGCACAATACCTAGGACCAAAGAGACTATAAAAACCACAGTTTTCCTCATCCAATGCATTGGATCTTAAATGAAGGAACTTGAACTTCTAATGCAGTTAGAACATCTCAATGTTTCAATCCTGTCCTCACTGGACCACCGCTCGGAACTTGAACTTCTAATGCAGTTAGAACATCTCAATGTTTCAATCCTGAACTCACTGGACCACCGCTCTACCAGGATGATGTAAACCTACACTCATGTGACAGCGTACAGGGCTTCATCCTGTACCAGCCACATCCACCTTGAGTTTCCCCAGGTCAGACTGCAGACAGAGATACCGTGCTGTGATCTCAATTCCCAAAGTTTCACAATCCTTGCAAGAAAGTGCACTTGGTTGGTTTGTTTCCAATCTCATTCACGATGCCAGACAATGTTTCCATGGACGTACAATGTAGGGCCCAGGCTAGTCAGCAGAATCGAACTGATATGTTTGTCCTTCTTATCTGGTGGAAGGCTTAAGACAGATCAATAGCCATGCTGAAGACTCTTGCGAGTTTCATAAAACTTGTGAATCAAAGCTGCAAATCAGTAGTGACACTGTCACACTGAACACATGTGGCAAGTTCAGAACCCGCAGATACTGCCTTGGTGCCTGGCTGTTCACACAGTGCTAAGAAATATTTTGGCTATTATTCAAATATGATTTCTCTCCCTCCCCTCCCCCTTTCTCTCTCTCTCTCTCTCTCTCTCTCTCTCTCTCTCTCTCTCTCTCTCTCTCTCACACCCACCCACACACCCACACTCCCATACACACCCACCCCTTCCATAACTCACTAAGTAAATACCCACTATGCATCCTATGATATTAGCCCAGATGTCATTAGGACTTGAGTGACAGCTGAAAAGAGAATTTTCACCCAGAAATGTGATGTCACTGCAGACTGCAGGCAGAGTTGAGCGGACTTTTGGAAGACACTCAGCTAGTCTAGGCAACATACCCTCATTTGGAGAATGAGAGTCATGAACTAGATCTTCTGGCTGCTGGAGTTGCAGGCTGCTCTGTTGCCATGGTCATTGCACAGTGAATCTGGGACAAGATCTTGGGCTCAATGAGGGAAATTAACCACCTACGTAGCAATGACTTCAGAGTGACAACATGCACGACTGTGATGAGCCTTGGTTACTATTCCCATAACACAGAAACTATAGGTCTGAGAGGGTAAGCATTTACCCAGGGCAGTTAGGAAGTGACGGAGCTAAAACTCAAAACCAAGCCTCTGCTTGTAGGGCCTACGGTCTCAGCCAGGGGAACCACATTACCTGTCTGAGGAAGAAACCTTTGAAAGCATAACTTGAAAGGACAAATGGATTGACAAATGCATTGAGTTGGTGGTTTTATCTTCTTGGGACTCATCCTCAACTACAGAAGGAAACACTGGCTTCTTCCTGCAGATTACCGAGAGCAGCAGAGTCACTCTGAGAAATGAGGAGCCTTTGTTTACACCAATTTTAAGACAATTATCTCCTGAGCTCACTTCTGTCCTGAGGGCAGGCACTTTCTTAAACAGTGCCACATAACAAAACAACTGGGTACAAAGCAACAAATGACCCTCCAGACAGTTCTCCTCTTTGTAAATACAAAATCCTATCTGCTAAACAACTATACCGTGACAAATCACAAGGCTGAGTCGGAGTCTTCCAGCGCAGATTTAAAGCTCGAGGATTTCTACAAACTTAATAACGTTAAATCTGAGGCAGATGGCTGAATGCCTTAGAAATCCCGAATTCTTAAGGGATCCTGGATGGAAATTTCCTGGCTGGGCTTGTCGTTTTTATCTCTGCATCAGAAAAATACTGGCACCACCTGATGGTTCTTTCTCTGCTACAATAAAATTAGGATCTGGACAGCACTCTTGTTGTCAAGTGACCCACATTTAAAAAAAGAAAAAAAATCCTGTTCTTAATTTGTAAGTTTTTCACATAACTCCAACGGAAGAATTGAGTGAATTTAGCTTTTATCCTTATGGAGAGATCCCATCTCTTGAGCATGCTCTGAAGTATATTCAGTGGTACACATGATAAATATTAAAACACAAGTCAAGCCTGAGCCAATGGTGCATTCTTATAATGCCAGAAACATAAAAGGATGGCTCGGAGGATCATTTGAGCCCATGAGTTCAAGGGAAACTCAGACTGTGCAGTGAGACCTTGTCTAAAAATAAACCTAATTAATTTAATACAATTAAAAACATACAAGTTCAAAGCTGCCCAGGACTTATACTGACCACAGTGAAAATTCAGTCCTGAATTTTTATACTGGGGAAAACACATTGTTTTACTATTATTTGTGCATTACTTTACGCTGAGGATACAGAAATTACTCTACATAAATAAATGTACTTTTGAACACCCCCTAGTTATCATGAGAAAATATGTCCTTCAGCTACTATTTATTTTTTCACTCTTTCACCTATCCAGGCCAGTGATATACAAATGATTTTTACAGTTAAATGTCACTATTTCTTTGCAAAGCTGGGGGGGGGGGGTGGAGAGGGGTGGAACCCTGCCCCTTCTTGCCCAAGTTAGGCAACTGATCTACCACTAAGCTTCAGCATAGGCCCCGAATGTGTTTTGATATGTTTCACCCATCTGCCCATCCTTTTGCAAGGGATGAGTGAGTAGCGAGTGTCCGAGCTCAGATTTAAACCTTTCCCATAGTGCTCCCTGCTACCCTTGGTTTGCGGTACCAGGATGAGCAGGAGCCAGTACCTACCGCATTTACACAAAGCTTCAAGCGTTCTGAGGGACTTAAAAACTCCACTGATCAGTGGCAGTTACAGTGAAATTTTAAAACAAAGTGCAGGTGCAGCACACGAAGCAGGTACACAAACTGTGGCTCATTGGTTTACAGTTCTGTTGCCATCGGATAACTCACATGTCCTAAATACTTCTCCCTGAGAGAAGCTAAAATGCAAAACCAGAGAGTCAGAACAGCTCAAAAGACCGGAAGCATGTCTGTCAAATTCACCGGGAGGATAGAGAAGCAGCAGTGAGTTGGAAGAAATCTACTTTGTCAGCCCATGTGTCTCTGTTTGGGTTACTGGGAAGTGTGGTTAACATAGGAACTGCCTGTTACACTGAACGAAATTTCCAATAAAAGAAAGCCAAATGGGAAACATATGGGAGTGTTAAAGAGGTGGGCCAAGTGGAGCAGAGCAAAGCAAAGCAAAGTGACCTGGAATGTTTTAGACCCCATATGGGCAGCCTTAATAAGATGCTTAAAATGACATTCTAGGGCCTGCAAAGCCAAGCTAGCCCTTAAGTCTGTTTACTCCTGGCCCCATGGACCCATTATTGCTCAGCTTCTAGTACAGCTCCTACAGAAACCCAACAATCACTCTTTAATTAAAGTGCATTACAAATGTAAGGCACAGTCTGAACAAAGAAAACCACTGCTCTCTCAGTAAAATGATCAGCTTCTGTTGTATCTGATTGTCCTCCTAGGCTGAGAGTTCATTAAAGGAAATAAACTGACCTTCTAACAAAAAAAGAGAGGAGAAAAAAACAGAGAGAGAGAGAGAGAGAGAGAGAGAGAGAGAGAGAGAGAGAGAGAGAGAGAGAGAGAGAGAAACTTTGCCCACAAGGCGTTAGTGGCTGAAAGCCTGGCTGCTGTACTCAGTACTGAAATAGAGAGCCGAGACACAGGGTGTCTCCTAATCAAGTTCCTTCACCAAGCTTAGTCTCAAGTTCAAATGCAAAAGGCTCCCTGCTGGGAAAGACACCAAGTAGTTCACTAAGTATTCTGATTGTTGGAAATATATTAGGGTTGCATTTTCTAGTCACCCGGCTTGTGAGTGAGTTGGCTGGGGCCCTGTGATCAGGAAGCCAAAGAGGAGTAAGCAGATCAAGGGCAGTTTATTGAAAGCTCAAGACCACACAGAGCCTCTTTTCCTCTTGCTAGGGGAACGGGTCCCGCTGCTGGAATAGTAGCTTCTCTCTCAACCTAAGAGATGAAGTTGTGCAAAGTCATTGTCCCCATCCATCCCTGACCCATCTGATGCACATGTAGCTGAGTTAGGAATCAGCAGGAAGAGTGGAGGCAGAAGCTGAAAGTTTAACAAACAAACAAACAAAAAATCACTAGGATGTGGTAATTACTACAGATGATACCTACAGACTACTTCATATGGTAGTCATAGAAACTAAAGGGAACAATCATCTCAAGCGGCTCCAGAGTGTCAAGAGGTGTCAGGAAAGAAGAACTTTGCCCTGAGAGTCACAATACAGTTATTATATATCTCTATATAGCTTCACATCTTGTGGAGAAGGACCACAAAGATCAATTAATATCATTTTTTCCTCCATTCTTTCCAGATTCCAATAAACATAGGAAGGTGGTTTCTGGCTATCAATGGAAATTTAATGAAAAAGAAAAAAATTGCTCTGTACATCTGATGCAGGATAGAAAGGCAGGGAAAACTAGGGGATAAGAGCAGAAAAAAGGAGCTCACATCCTGGCATTTGTTTAAGCTTCCTGAGTGCTGTCCAGATCTTAATTTTATGGCTCACAGACACTGCTATTCTCAAGTTTAGTATGAAGCAGAAATACATATCAGAGTTAGCTCATCAACTATCATTAAGATTATTCAGAAGAATAGCACATTCTGAATAATATAAGAAGGACAAGACATCTGAACCAAACTCATCTAAATAGTTCACCTCTTTACTAGACTCATGCTAACCTAAGCATACCTATTTAGAAATGTGCTAAGATTTGTTTAACCCACGTTTGTGTTGTGCGCTAACATGTAAGCATAATCCTCATCAATTTGCTTTATGCAAATGAGAGTGACCAAATAATTACAATTAGGAGAACACTTAGCTAGCTGAGCATCCTGCTAACTCAAGAAACCTCGTAGCCCTTCGAGCAAACACCCTCCCATGTTGTTCTGAATTGTCCAGATTTTATTTTTTAATTGTTTAGATTTTAAGAGTGAAATTCTCACATCTCAGACACGCTGTCAAACCAGGGCTGCTGCTGGTCTTAGTAATGCAAAGACATCCTCAGAGTGTCAAGATAAGAAAGAAACATCTTCCTGGAGTGTAAAGATATAAGGGAGGGACATTACATCATCTGAGAGAGTCTTCCATTAAGACCAAGATAAGAAATAATGTATGATCTAAACTCTGGGTGAACTTTTAGGGTAAGACTAAAGCTGTCAAAATAATGTTGAGTTTTTGTCTTTTGTTTTTATAGGAGTAGGGCAGACGATATGACTGATAAGCAATACGGGAGAACAAAACCACCAGTGTAGACTACACCATGCACTCCTCTTACCTGCTGCATGAGCCGAGACCAGGATTAGGCCATCCATTGGAAAGGAGAGAATATGTTTGGTACCTGGAAATTTGTACTGAGAAAATACTTATTATATAATGTTAGTGGTCTGATCTCTGAGCCATACATACAATATTCCTGTTATGATCATGGAAATCCCCAAAGAACACTATACATGTGAACATACAGGCATGTACACGTGTGTGTATTCATATGCACCAGACACACATAGAGACATTTTGGTTTTCATTTTTGAAAGCTTGAAAAACACAGCTATCATAAGAAGAAACTGCGAGTTTCTGTCAGAAGAGAAGAGGAAGATTGATAGGGATGAGGCCGAGCAAAGGGTGCATCTTATGGGGTGGGCTGTTACAGGGGGTAAAAGTAATGTTGCGGTTTTGTCTTTTGTTTTTATAGGAGTATGGCAAATGATATGATTGATAAGCAATACCAGAGAACAAAAGCCAACATTGCAGACTGCTCAGCTAGGTGTGAGCACTACAGAGCACCTTGGGTGAGGTAAGCCTGGTGGGAAGCTTCCATGTGGAATAGTCAAGAACAATCCACACAGAAAGTGAGTTCTGGGACCAGTGACTCACACACCAGCCTTCCTGTCTGGTCCTATCACAGGGAAGAAATCTGCCCAAGGAAATCCTCTTGGGAGATTCCGGATAAACACACAGGTAGTGATAGAGGACCACTGGGTAGGATGGGCTCCCTTGACATCAACAGATTTAAGTCTAGCCAGAAATAAGGAGAGCACTGATCAAACACAGTGAGCTTGTTAACAAATGACCCCAAGTGTGGAACATGCCTAAAACAGCAGGACCCAACACACTAGGCCGTGTGTGCATACACACCTCCATGTTAGAAGACTCTCTGTACTTGAGAAAGCATTAGAAAAGACCTGTGTGGCTACTCAGAGATCACCCACCAGCATTTCCTATTGATACACAGCTTGTGATTTAGAGAGAAGTCTCCAGATTTTCTCAACTGCCCAATACAATCCGGCGTAGTCAACAGCTTGAGGAACTGTGAACCCTCCTGCACTGCGCTGACTGGATCTACTGTGTGTATTTGATGCCCTGAGCAGTGAGTCCCTGGCAGGGCCAAGATCACAGCTCATTCTTCAATGTATATTCTATGCTGATAAAATGCTAACATGAGTTTCATTCCTGAAACACTTCAACACACAAAGTCTACACACCACACCTTTTATCCGCTCCTGGGAAGGTTCTGGTACAATGAAGACTTATCCTCTCTATTCTGCTGCTACTGTCCTCCCTGCCAGCCTAATGTTAGAGAACAAGGGATGAATTTCTGGACCACTAAATAAACCTCAAAATATCTATAATAAAGAAAAGAAATAGGATGAGTAAGAATGGCAGACCTGTCTCTATTTACACAAGACCACATTTTATTTAATTGTTTAAAGGGCTTCTCTCTGCTAGACATCAATTTTGTTGCTGACACTAAAAACGAAAATCCCTTCAGAGCAAATGGGTTTTTACATCAGGATTCATTAAAAGTGCCCCTGGCAAAAAATGCATGGGTTCTGAAAAAATTCTAGCCTAGTATTTAAAATACATTACAGAAAGAAGAAAAGGAAGGAAAGAAGGGACAGAGGGAGGGAGGGAGAGAGGGAGGGAGGGAGGGAGGGAGGGAGGGAGGGAGGGAGGACGGACATCCGGGAAAACCTAAGTCCACGAAGCTCCTTCCTTTTACACAAGGACTTAACTATACCAGTCTTCTATCTCTGAACATCCAAGACAGGATGTCTGGACGAATGAATATTGATATGCAAACATCTCTCTGCTCTAAGAAACTCAAGGAATCTTCAGCATTCTTATAACCCCATTACTGAAAAAAATTGCCCATCAAGATAAGGAAGAGTGGTTTTAAAAATCAGAGTTTGAAGAATTCCCCTGCCCCCGCCCTTACACACACACACACACACACACACACACCTTCAAATGAGTAACTTTCCAACATAACCACAGACAGGTTAGACATTGTTCTTACACCGCTGGAGGGGACGCTGTTTGGGAAAGCTTGCCTATCATGTCCTTTCCAGGGGTGCTTAGCCAAAGAGTTCTGCAACCAAAACAAAGCAGGCCTCACGGACCTATCACCTGGTTCCTCTGTTCAAATCATGACCCATACACCTACCTGCCGGGGTGCCATGACAGATGGCTACACCGATGAAAGAAAGGAAATACCTCTTTCAAGCTCACAACCAGAGAGAGAAGTGTGGCACGTCAGAGATGCAGTCAGCATCCTCAAATCAGGTGACCCCAGAGGAGTAGCAAGCAAGTATAACACTTACTAGGTATTACATTAAAGGAAATGGCACTAGGCGTCGCAGTAGAGGGCATGCCAGGCTAGGAGGATAAAAGTGATTCTTTACACTCTGGGTTGATGTTCATGGCCTCTGAAATGGTGAGCTAAACACAGCTTGTGGCAGGCTGTGACAAGCCTTCCCAGTCCTCGTTTCCTCTAGGTTCTGCTGCCAGAGCCCAGTGTCACAGAGAGAAAGTGTGCCCAGCAGGAAGAGTATTGAGTCCTAACCTTCCTTGCAAGAGGTAAGCAGAGAAACAGCAGGGATGTTGCTGGACCAGAGTTCCAGAAGAGTGCTTTAAAAACAACAGTGGCTGTCACTGGCCCTTGCCGCTCTTCCTTCCTCCTGCGCTGCACTCTGCACAGGTCTCACCTGGATGAGAACAAGAGGACTGCTCCTGGGTGGCAGGACACAAAACAAAAAAAGAATTTTGTGCCTTAAACGTCCCAGGCCATCTTTCCCCAGGCCTTTCAGTTCTTAGGACAAAAATAAATCCCGCTTAGTCTATTCTTCGGCTTCTCTGTAGTCTCCTCCCAGCACAATTCCCAATGGGGACCGAACCCTGTGATATCCAGGAGAGGCCGGCGTGCTGAAGCAAGAAATGACAGGAACATGCTCCAGGAGCCACCTTTGACTCTGGAACCTCAGATGGGGTTGTGATCCCTGGTTCTGCCAGAGACTGGAAGTGGGCTAGCCAGACAGGCTTCTGAACGCTGGAGGGCCTCAGCTTCCCCAGAGAGAGAGTGAGGACCAAACTCCAAGGAAAAGGACAGGATGTCAGTGCACCCTTGGAGCACTTGGCATCCTAGCCAGCATACGGGACACATTCTGCCACAGATGCCATCATAAAAGGAGCCTGTGTAGGTCTAGAAGATGGAAAAACCTGGGTAATGTCTGCTTTGGGACCTGTAGAAAGGGATCACTGCACTAAATAACAGTGAGGAAAGGTAATTAAACAAATGAAGTCAGAAGGGGCAGATGGCACAAGGAAATTTAGAAGAACTAAACTTGGATATCCCTGGTTCCTGCGGGTACACTGGCATGGCTAAGGAGAAGAAGGGCATCTGGGCACGTGCAGAATCAAAGCCCTTTCATTTGCCCGTGCTTATCTCACAGGTCACTTCCTCACTTGCTCAGGTATCAGAGTCCCTGGGAGCTCCTCACATGCTCTGTCCTGAAACCTTGTACTAAGCACACACAGAGACGTATACACACCCACACATGTGCATGCGCGCGCACACACACACACACAGAGAGAGAGAGAGAGAGAGAGAGAGAGAGAGAGAGAGAGAGAGAACTTGGTCTTGCTGTCTTGAGTACTTCTCAGCAGAACCAGGGATAAAGACAATTAATTTCTGAAAGAAGATTCAAGATGGTGGCTACCGGCACCCTGGAGACAGCATAGCTGCTCGGAGGAGACTGAGAGATGCATAAAGTCTCTTAGGTGTGATGCGGCAGTGGAGGGTGAATTGGCCAGGCCTGCGGTATCTTCGGATCAACATTAAAAAGGCAGGTCTTATAGGAAGATGCTTTGAAAAAGTGGTCTCATGAAACTGGAAGGAAAGGTGGCAGAGCGGAGTGGCACACGCAGTGGTGGATGGACACGGCTGAAAAACAGTATGGGAGGGTTTGATGCAAGGACAAAGACCATGTTCTTACAGAATAGGGCCAGCCCTAAGCCCAAGGGATGGCCCCACATGGAGCTATTGCTGCTGCAGACTGTACTGCTCAGCCTGCTAGGAGAAAAAGAGCATGAACCACTGAGCTGCCCACAGGCTGCAAGAACAATGGTTGTACCCAATAAACCATGGGACAGCTGGCACCAAGGGCAGGGAGGTGTCCGGTGACCTGGAGCTCTCTAGGATCCTGCCCCTAGATGCCCTGCCCAGCTGCAAGAGCAACAATGAGATATTCAAGAAGTCTCAGCAATAACCTAGTATTTACGGGGAGCTTCAGAAACTAGAGACCTTGAGCCAGACCAATAACTCATTGCAATAATTATTTGAATATAAAGCTGTTTAGGCAAGAAAATGTACTGTGTGGCATGCTGCAGTTTGCTATGCTACTTTGATGAACAAACGTGCAATGGAAAGGTGGGGAAGACAGAGGCATGGAGCAGCACACACAGTGGAGAGAGGCAGAACTAGAGACGTGATGGCAACAGTGTGGGGGCATGGCTGCAGACCGGGGAGCATGTCATTGCCGAGTAGGGCCCCCGCAGGGTGGGTACAACAGCCTGGAGCCGGCACAGGCTCTGCCCCTTAAAACACTGTTCAGCTGCATGATCACCTGACTCTCAACAACAACAGGATGTCTGAGAAGGAGAACAGTTCATTTTCTGGATTGGAGCTCCCTGAAAGACCTCCATGGTCCTTCCTGCCACCCGAGGCCATGTTAATGTCCATGGTCCATATGTTACCGCCAAAGACCATATGGATGTTTGTGGTCTGTGTTGCCTCTAGGGGCCATGTGAAAGTCTGTGCCCCTTGCTGTCAACAGAAACCACACGGAAGTCCATGATCCATGCTGCTACTGGTTGTTATGGACAAGGAAGCTTCTTTTGCAGTGATATTGACTATGCAGATCCACAGTTGAGAATGAGAGACATTGAAGGCTTCTGTGACAATGCCCCTGTCCCCCCAAAAAACAGTCTAAACAGGAAGCCATTGAAAAGAAGCCTTAAAAATTGTGATATGGATGGTGAAGCGGAGCTCTTCACAGTAGATGGTTTCTGGTGTGGGGAGGAAGGCATAGCTTTCTTTAAGGCACTGACCACTGGGAGTTTGACCATGCTCTAGGGAATATGTGAGCAACACAGACTGGACTTGGTGCATTTTTTTTTCCTTTTCCTTCTGTTTTAGAGCAGGCACAAGGTTGGGTAGACCTGGGAAGACTAGGAAGCGATCAGGGTGCAGTCTCCCTCCCATACTTCCTTGCAAAAAGACTGAGAGCACCTTCACATCAGAGAACAGATGCTGTAATGTTACAGAAAGCAAAATGAGGAAGACAGCAGGCTGGACTTCACTCCACACTACTCAGACTTTGGGCGAGCATGCTCAGTGCTACATCTCATTGTCAACAGTACTTGTTCAAGACATCCACATGGCCTCTCAGGGCAAACAAGTTGGGAGCTAAAGGTTGGTGCTTGCTCTACAAAGCTGTAACATCCACCTCACTTGAGCCAGCAGCACCAAGAAGCTGTCTGGCTCTGCAGGAGAGTTTCCATGCATACGCAAGTTTATGAGATGCGTAACAGAGGGGCCCACCAACACATACAGATCTGCAACTGCCCCGTAGACTCAACAGGAATGTATAAACCCAAACGGCGGTAACCGGGCTGCAGGTGCCACAAGCTACATCTGGCAAAAAAGCAAAAAGCAACGCTTGTTCCTAAGTGCCTTAGCCTTGATTTATAAGGTCATGGTCAAGCCATGGTCAGCAGCATTCAGAACAGGAAACAGTCTTCAGGACAACTGGCAAACAAGTTCCTAGAAGAAACTGGATAGGTGATCACAAAATCCAAGCCCACTTTAGAGGTGGAGAGGCCATTGAAACACCCAATATCACATGCATACAATTTCTTAGAACTTAATTTTAAGAACTTAAACATTCATGCTATTTTGTTAATTATCACCCTATAATTGTTTGCAAATCAGAATATTCTCACAGTTGTTCTCCAATTCACACCTACTAATCCACACATGACTCTAACCAGAGCAGATACAACAACCTTCAAGTCACATGCAAAAACTAGAGTCCAGGTCACCGAGTTTAGAGTCAAAGGACTCTGATATCCTCAGCAGAGACGGTGGTCATATTAAAGGGTAAAAGGATTTCGTCAAGAAAACTATGGCACTTTGGAGGTGAGCGTGGTTTTCTTTTTACTTTTTCTTTTCTTTTTAAAGCTTTCAAATCTAATATTTCCATTGAAGAAGATCTTAAAAAGGAATAAACCTGAGATGTTGCCTTTAGTGAAATTCTGAAAACTGTAATCCACGAAGGAAACTGGTTAAGGAATGTTGCCGTCAGCCACCCACAAGCCTTTGCCTGTATTTCTTCCTTTTACAGTGGCACATTAAACGACACACTACATGTAGCTGGCAAGATGAATGAGCAGTTCAGGACAGTTAGTGGACGACCATGAGGACTACGATCTGTATGCTGCACTCAGGTAGCAAGCCAAGCATTCCATACACCTGTAATTCCAGCTTCAAGGGATCTGACGCCCTTCCACATTACCCAGGTGAAGCTCATTCCTCCATGTTCATGAACGTGCACGTGCACACACACACCTGTTGGCATTTAAATGAGAAAGGGTGGCAACGAAACAGGAAAAAAACAAGTAAGTCTAACTATACAACATTCAAGTAATTAAAGAGCGGTTCATGAAAACTGAGTATTTTGAACAGTATTAATTCTGAAATGGTGTTTACAAGTATAGAACTTTAATAATCACCTAAGCATGAGCGTGATCATTTCCACTAAACAAAAATCCATGACCCTGTGAAGTTTCCAGATGACTTCCGAAGGAACTCAGTGCTCAAATGTTTTACAGAGCTACGCCGTGTGGTTAGACGGAGTGGTGCCCCGGTCTGGAATTCCAGACACAAGCTAGTTGTTATGGAGACAACATATCAATGGGTCCCAGCTGTATTCGACTAATTTTTAATCTTGTAGATTTTGCTGCTCTGCCTGGCTGGGTAATGCCATTAATAAATTAGAAAAGATGGGAATCAGACTTTTCAAAGTCCTAATAAGGATAACTAAACCACTGCATCTTCCCTGCCGGAATTGCAAATTCTTTTACTTCCAATCCCATTCCACTCAGCATCTCTTCATCAGATCTAATTGTGAGCATCTCTGCCTTGTGAGAAGAGGAAAGAGAGGGGAATCCCACTGTAAGTGGAGTCCTTCACTTAGCAAAACACTTTGGGTCTGATGTGGTCACCTCTGCAAGAAGCTCTCATCAGCGAGGGGCATGGGGCCTTCGCCATTCACCGTTATTTCAGAAAAAAAAAATTATTTTATTTTATTTTTTTGCAAATATACAGCATCCAGCCACATACAAGCAGGAAGACATCAAAGCCAACTTCGCCATTGGTGTGTGCGTTATTTTAGAGCTAATTCATCTTCAGCTCTGAATGAGCTAGCACGATTTGTCTATATCCAACACAAATAAACCCAGAGTCCTTAAAGTGACAGAGCAAGGCATTTTATTTTAACCAAGCAGCTGGCACGGTGGGAACCCGGCACGGTGGGAACCCAACACGATGGGCACTTGCCTGAGTCACAGCCTTGGTGGGGAGTAGGGTGGAGGTGGGGGATGGGTGGAGGAAAATCTTACAGAGGGAAGAGAAGAGTGAAGAGAAGGGATAGATCACGTATTAAACGCTCCATACTACACCAAGATCTCTGAACATAAGGTTTTATTTAATTCTTTGATCAAAATTACCGACAAACGTATGTACAGACAGAGCCAGGTTTACAGATATGATGGAGATTGTGTCAAAAGTCACAGAGCTGGCAGAGTGGATGGCAAAGAGGCTCCCCATGTTGACACAGAAGAGGGAGGAGTCCTCAGGTACTCCAGGGAGTTCCGTGCACACTTTTAACAAGAGCTGTGGGGATTTGCCATGGTGATGGCATCCAAACACGGCTGCCACGGAGCAGGTCCCCTAAGACTGCTCCGGAAGCCTGCCTTCCCAGAGTCTTTAGGAGAAGAAAACCGGATGGGGACGGTAGGGTTAAGGGACTGGGTCATCTATCTCTTCTTCCACCTCTTCCAGCTCCTTTGAGGAGGGAGTCATCCTGCACAGATTTAAATGTGTTTGACATGACAAAAATGTTTATCCTTTCAGCCATTTCAAAGTAACTAACAATAATTATGACTCACCGCCTCATTTTCCTGTTAAGAAGCATACAGCTTTTAAATAAGGTAGCAGAGCTGGCTTTCTGAGGCACGGTTTCTCTATGTAACATCCCTGGCTGTCCTGAAATGAAATAACTAACTTTGTTTCTCTCTCTAATTTATTTCTTTTTATTATTTTAAGTGCACAGTTGTCTTTGTGAGGGTGTCAGATGATATAACTGGAGTTACAGATAAGTGTGAGCTTCCATGTGGGTGCTGGGAATGGAAACTGGGTCCTCTGGAAGAGCAGCCAGTGCTCTTAACCACTGAGCCATTTCTCAAGACCCCCTGTGAGTCTATGTATAGACCATGCTGGTCTCAAAGTCACAGAGATTCAGCTGCCTCTGCCTCCCAAGTGCTGGGATTAAAGGCGTGCGCCACCATTTCCTAATTGAACTGTCCTTTAAGAAAGGGTTTATCATCATCTATCAAAACAAAATAAAACATGAAAATTCAGCAATGATCGACACCTAGTAACAAATATTTAAATCACCACACACTTAAAGAAATACTAACAACTATTTAAAAAAAAAACAGTTGATATACACAAGGGTCTTTCTCATCTCCAACCTCCCTCCATATCTGTATTCAGACACAGCCACAGTCCATTCCCTGAGGACCACTCCCTGTTCTACAAACTCACAGAGTGAGTCTCTTTCAACATTATCTCATAGTCATTGGAATTATTCATTGATTATTGCCTGTCTCTTCTACTACTATTACATGAATGGTAGCAGAAAGGCTTCCTTTTCTCTTAACTTTTAAATAGGTTAGCAGATGAATGGAAATTCAACACGATAAGAAATGTGATAAAATGATAGATAGATAGATAGATAGATAGATAGATAGATAGATAGATAGATAGATGATAGATAGATAGATGGATGATAGATACGTGCGCACGCGCGCGCGCGCACACACACACACACTTATCAATGGAAGGATAACTACAGCATGTGCCAAGTAGCCTCATCAGCGACGCTCAGCGGGCACATCAGAAGCAGACAAACTTACCATTTTCCAATGTGTCAGGTTCCCTTTACAGAAATGCCCTTGTGCCCTCCTCGACTGTTTGCCTCCAGGCCTTAGAGGAAAACACCAGGCAGCTTTTCACAGCTACTGACTGGAAACATTAGGCTGGCATGAAAATCCCTCTCAGTGACCCAGCGCTGTCCAAATCCAAGTTAGAGTCCCAGTGAGTGTTTTACAGGGACTACAAGCAGTTAAGTTACAGAGCAGACTGCTAAGAGGTCACCATCACTGTAATGAAAGATTCTCGGCAGAATTCTTCATGAAAACTGCCCAAGAAATCATGTGTGCCCAAATAGAGCATCTTGAAAAGTTAGTGCTTCTTTATCTTTATTTATTTTTATTTTGAGGCCACATCTCATATATCCTAAACTGACCTGGAACTCCTGGGAGAATCAACGACCTTGAACTTCTGCTCCTTCTGCCTCTAATTCACCAGTGTTAGCACATAGGCTTGCTGCACCAGGGCTGGTGGCTTGAACCCAAGGACTCATGCCTGCTAGTCAAGTGTTCTACTACCAAGTCACACTCTCAACCTCACTAACTTTTAAAACCACAAATACCAACCACTTACATGGGAGTATGTATACGGAATATTACTGAGTGGGAAGAAAGACTTTTTAAACACAATGTATTGATTTCATTTTTGTAATGTAAACATATGCTCTCTATGTAAAGACATAAAAGTATGCACATGCATGAAATATATAGTAGAGGATATAAATGTATATATAAACAGATAAATATATAAGACTATATACAGAAGCAGGTAAGGAACTACTCTACAGAGACAATGAGAGGAGGGCTGGGCAGAACTGCTGGTAAGTGCCACAGTTTCCTGGGGGGTGGGGGATGAGGTGTATATTCAAAAGAAAATAAAAGTGATTAACAGAGAATGCAAACTCTCTGAGGAAGTGGAAGAGAGCCCAGGTCTGGAGCTCACCCCCAGGCCTTAAACACCTTCAACCCCCATTTCACTCCTGACACACAGAGATCAGGAATGGCTGATGCACCCGGGCGTGTGGGCTTCTGAACAAAGGCTCTGCAGAGATGCCTGTATGACTGGCACTCTGGGTATCTCCTGCTGAACCCCCTCACCCTTCACCTGGGGATCTACATTGTCTTCTGGAGTCAGCTGTTTCCACAGGCTGAGTGAAATCCTGCTGATGGACTAGACGAACAAAACTCAGGGCCAAGTGCAGACAGGCTAGGTACTCAGGACAAAGGGCAGGGGGTGCCTGTTGACTGGAGCTTAGGAGCCTGCCTGCTGCATTAGCCTGCCACCACTGCTCGGGCAGAAGCAAGCAGTTGACTACCATGCTTTGTGCTGCTTTTTAAAAAAACTTTGTTGTTTAAAAAAAAAAAATCATCACACCCTAAAATTAATCAAACCCAAAGACTATACTCAATGAACTTCTATACAGTTAGAGTAGCCATTTGGAATGGATGTTGAGGAGCTTCACGCGGGATTTTATATATTCACTATCAATCTATTTCATGCACTAATTCACCACCCAAAGCATAAAAACTCATGACTGAGTTGGAACCAGAAAGACAAGTAGCTGTCCATCCCCGTCTATAACTCCTGCCCTCACCAGCACTCAGTTCTTCCTTGTTTGCTAAGATGCAGCCTTTCTTGGTCTATGCTCTCTGTGTTACACTGTGCCCATGTGTACATTTGGTGCAGGTACGCATATATTGTTAGCTAGAATTCTTTTACAAGATATCGTTTTAGAGCAAAGCTTCCCCGAGAAGAATGCCTTCAGGTGCCAAAATTGTCCCTGGGGAATTCCTAGGCCACTCCCTCATTGGTCCCATCTGTGAATTTGTAGACAATTATGTGGTGGTATATATCCAATCCCTAAGCAAGGTGGGATCCCGAATCTGAGCCAGTTTAGGGTACACAGCAAGACCCTGTCTTAAGTATGTGAGCTGTTGTGACTTGAATAAGGAAGTAGCATGTTCAAAGCTAATTTTTCAATTAATGTTACCAAGAGAAATATGTTCCTGCTCAACAGACTCAATCCAAACGCAAAGTTAAGAAATACTGCAAAAATAAATAATAAATGGTTGTTATGAAATCAAAATGAGTTAGGTACCCAAAGTACTTAGGAAGACACGAGACCTAGGAAAAGCTCTCAGCTTTACCATCATCCAGCTGCCACCCTCTCCCGTCAGCTCCCAGACCACAAACCCTGAGCTGACCCGATCCTAGCGCACCAGGCGCTAGCACAGTGACTGACAGTGGGCAACCCTCTCCTTCCCGCAACAACCCCAAGAGCTCACCTCCACAAGACGCATGTGCATCTCTAGTCGGGTCCACCTGAGCTCTAAGAATCTGCAGGATTCCTTCTGGCCCAGCCCCAAAGACCCCACCATACATTTTGTGCTGTGTTGAAGGCTTAGGTGTGTTAGGTCAGAGAGTACGGGAACAGATGGTAGTCCCCGAGTGCTCCTTGTCACCACTGATCTGTCAGGGAACCGCAGCCCGTCTTGCCTGCGCTGTCATTTGCTTACAAGTCAGCCTGCAGAGCAAACTCCCCGGGAGGTTTTCTGCTCCATATGCTGTTCTGCAAAGTTGGCCCTGGGATGGGCAGAGGAAGGTAGGAGCCTGTGCTCTCCAATCGCAGGTCTCAGCTCACAACCCAGGGCTTAGTGCAGCATTCTTGCCAGTGGGTCTCCCCAACCTCAGACTGCTGGTGAATCAGCATCATGCTGGACATGTGAATATCAGGCCCAGGAGACGAAATCCACCCAGAACGCAGAGGACAACCCTCGGGGTAAATGTGAACATTCTGCTTTCACACAAGAGGAAATCACATTTAGAGGAGAAGCGACGTGTCAAATGCAGAGCCCAGACTGAAAAGGCTGACTCTGAGGATGAAGCCTAAAACCCCTTATCTGGAGCCTCCCAGATGCTGACCATCCTGGAGGAAGGGCTCAGGATCTTCCTGCTTCAAGTGGAGCCTCAGAACATGGTCGGGGAAAACTTCCTGACACCCGGCTTCTCTGGCAGAGGGAAGACTGCACTGCTCACTGAGTGCGGGTCATTTCTCAAAGGCTGACTAATAACTCCAGGTCAGTAAACACAAAGGTAAGGAACCTCAAGAGCCTCTCTCCTACCAACAGCTGAAAAGACCGGGGAAAGGAGTTCTTCAAAGCTTCCGGCTAGCCCCGGGAAGGGTCATCTCTCTATCCCGTGGCACTTTTTCTTTCAAACTGAGATGTGCATTTTAAATATAGATGATTAACAAAGAAAGCCAACTGTATGAGGAAATGGAGGAGAATCCTGGGCTGGGACTGAAAAGTCAGCTGGCTCCTCAATGAAGTCCTCCCTGCTTATTCAACTCAATACTGCCACCTGCTATTCCCTGGCTATTTTCAGTCTGATTTATTCCAGTGTGTGCATGCATGTTTTGTGCTGGGGGGAGGGGGAGTTACCTGCCTTGGAGCACATGTGGAGATCAGAGACAACTTGGAGGAGTTGGTTCTCTCCTTTCACTACATGGGTTCTGGGAATTGAACTCAGATCATTAGACTCGGGCAGCAAGAACCTTTACCAGAGGGCTCGAGGCACAGGCGAGGCTGACCAGGGATGGGGACACTCAGCACCACACTATGTAAGGACTTCTGGCAAGTACCAGGAGAGAAACTCCAGACACTGCCCTAGGGGCATTACAAAACATCGCAGATAGACAGACTGTCCAGCTTCCTCTCCCGCTTGTCCTCATGCAGTCACTGTCCTTACATCACCACAGGGTAAACCCAGGGCAAATCCCAGGCTAGGTGAGGACAGCAGTTACCTAATTCTGCCCCGTAAGTATGGCCATTCCCTTTGCCCGTCTGTCGTCTGTCTACCTGCCACATCTTCTGCAATCAGTACATCGATGTAAACCTATTAGCACCTGCCACTACTAACCGTGTGACATGAGGACACATTACTGAACCCCTGATACTGTCAGCATTATAGTTTGGCTTTTAATCACCCCACCCCAAGATCTCACATCTTGAAGGATCACCCACCAGCAAAGTATGTTCAAGGGTGGGGCTTTTGGGAGTCAGTGGGGAAAAGAGGTCTGACCTCATTAATGGAGGATTCGTAACTTAACAAATTATTGCTCTGCAGTGTAAACTATGGGTGCAGGAAACAAGGCACGGCAGTGAACCCTTCAAAAGCCCATCTCCTCCCTACCTTCTTCCACCTCTGGTGTGGGACAATGATCTGTATTCTGTCCATTACATTTTTAAATAATGCTGACTGACCAGTAGCCAGGCAGGAAGTATAGGCGGGACAACCAGACAGAAAGTAGAGGTGGGTCAATGAGAACATGAGAATTCTGGGAAGGAGGAAGTCCTAGTTGGCACTCCTGACCCAGCCACAGAAGAAGGAAGATATGACTGCCACACCAAAAAAGGTACCAAGCCATGTGGCTAACATAGACAAGAATAATGGGTTAATATAAGTTATAAGAGTTAATAATAAGCCTGAGCTAATGGGCCAATCAGTTTATAACTAATGTAGACCTCTGTGTGATTTCTTTGAGACTTAATGACTGCAGGCAGGACAAAATCCCCAACAGAAAAGCTCAGTCAACACACCTCTCTCTTTGCTCCCTGCAACCAGATGTAAGGCAACTGGTACCACGCCCTCATCACCAAGAGTTCCTTCCTAATCAGAGAACCAAAGGCTACAGGGACAAGTGACCACACACCTCAATCTGTGCAGCCAGGAGCCAAAAGAAATCTTTTATTTATTTATTTATTTATTTTTTAGTGATCTATCTCAAGTGTCTTGCCACAGCAACAGCAAGACAACCAAAACTCCATTTCCTAACTGGACAACCGAAACTAACAGTAGCATAGCGTCTGAGGCTGCTGTGAAGATTAAGTCAGATAACTGTGTCAGCACAGTGGCTGCCACCCAGTAGACCCCATAGGTCCCCACTGCGTCGTCAGTCAGTGTTTCGCTCTGGGAAGCCTGGGCTCCGCACCAGCCTTGTTCACAGGTGGACACAATGGTCACTGGAGTAGCAACACATTCCTTACGTTGAAACTGCTGAGGAACAGAACAGGAGCTGGAGTCTGATCCACGCAGAAAACTCGGGCCCCAGACTACTCCTTACAGGGTCTCCAACTTCTCTCCACTTCTGCCCCTCTCTTCACTGAACGCACGGGGGCCAACTCCCTGCTGCATTCTGTCTCCATCAACTTCCTTTTGCATTTTCTGCCCTTGAACTACACATATTTGAGGCCATAAACCACATACTTGGAACAAAGAGCTCAGAGGCAGAGGCAGGCTGGACAAGAGCAAATAATCAGAACCAGGGATGGGAGGGAGCTGTCAGTAAGGTACTGGAGAGCAGGCATGAAGAACTGAGTCGGAATACCAGAACCCGGGAAAAGGCTGGTTCTGGGGACGCACTGGAGACGCAGGGGCGGGAGGACCCTGCACCCAGCTGCCTAGCCAGTCTAGTTGAATTAGTGAGAGCCAGGCCAAGACTCATAAAACAACATGGCTAGCTGCCGCAGAATGACACACAAGCTTGTTCTCAGGCCTCCACATGCATGTACACACATGTTCACCTGCACACACACACAAGCACATACATATACAGAAAGACGCAAATCAGAAGCCACTTGACAGCATCTCCTAAAGTCATACAGATATCTACTCTAAGACCTAGGTTTCCAAAACTTTTAAAAATACACAAAAGAAATTTGTTCTAAAAATATACTAGGACGGGAAATCTTTAATGAAAATATCTCCGAATTATAAGCTACCCAGATACTTAAGACCAGAAGTACATATAACATGATCACAAAATGGAATATTATATAACCAATAAAAAGAGCTACTGGCACACTCAACATGGAGGTGTCTCTTAAACATAAAGAAAAAAATGACATAAAAAGGCACACATTATAGTTAGTTTGTACTGAAAACCGTGAGCAAATGTTCTGTGACTGATAAAAGTCAGGGTGGTGCTAAGGTCAGGGGACGCTGAAGGGCCATAGCGCCATCTGGTGGTGGTTCCAGAGAAGACACTGCTTAAAAGCTCAAGCTGTATTTTTATTAATGTACTTTATGTACTTTCGGTATTCTCTAATTCAATTTTTGAAAGAACAAAGGCAATAAAAACATCAAACTGGGGCAGTAGCCAAGATGGCGGCTTTGCTGCTGTCCACAGGCAAGGTGCTGACTTTTCTCAGTGACCCCTGAGACAACCTTGTATATAGGGACAGGAAGGCCAAAGCCCAGAGTTCCAATCAAGTGATCCAGTGATCTGCTGCACTAGGGCCCATGACAAACCTTGGAACCCAGAGAGGCTTGCAGCTCATGCTGAGAGTTGCTCATTCCTTCGTCACACATTGTTCTGAGCCTACTTCAACATTAATCCGCATGTTGTCTTTTCTAGCACATCTGGTGGCTCTTGCTTGGGACATTATGTTCTCTGTTTTCCCTCTACCAGAACCAAAATGCATCCCTCCAACTGTTTACACTCTGCTCACGAAGGTTTAGGACTAACAGGAAGAGATTATGATCGTGCATTGTTTATGATAAGGTACACTACCATCTCAGTGGCCCACATTCTGTGGGAGAAGACAGCGGCACACTGGAGAGTGGTGCTGAGCAGAACCCTCACAGAGCCAGGCATGGGCTAAGGCAGGAGGACCTGACATCGGAAGCCAGCATGCGCTGCACTCTGACTTTCACACCAGCCTAGGCTGCACAAGGAGATCCTGCATCAGAAAATAAAGCAAGGACTGAGAAGATGATTCCTTGGGTCAAGCGCTTGTCATGCAGTTAACATCTGAGTTCAGATCCCTGGAACTCCCGTAAGAGCTGGACATAGCGGTACATATGTCTTCAATCCCAATGTATCCCTATAGGAAGATCAGAGCTAAAGACAGGAGATTCCCAGAAGCTCTCAGGCCAGCTAGCCAAGTCTACACAGCAGTGACTAGGAAAGACCTTGTTTCAAACTAGGCAGAAGGCAAGGACCAACACTGAAAGTTGTCCTCTGACCCTCATGTGAGCGTCTTGTAAGTATAGGCCTATGTGTGCATGTGCATGCGTGTGTGTGTGTGTGTGTGTGTGTGTGTAAGGGGGGAACAGAGAGAAATACACAGAGATACACACATTCCTTAATAACAGCCTCCTTTTAAGAGAAAATAGGTAACAAAAACAACATCTAAAATCTCAAGGAGAACTGAAATCTTATCATGTGTGAACGGAGGGAAAAAAGGTAGAAAGCTAAGCATGGTGACAGGCCAACTATTTCATCAGAAGGCAGGAAGCTGAAATGCTAGAGACTGATGTCACTGTGACGCCTTGTAAACCCTCTGTGTGGTGCTAAGGTCCTGAACCAGCACTTTGTGCCTACTGCACAGGTACTCTACCACTGCCTTAATCCATCCAGCTCTCAACTTGTTTCTTTGAAAGTAAAGTGGTCCATTAGGTAATTTCATGACATTCTACAAGTCCTTGAGGTGGGCAGAGGCAGTTCATGCTACAGCACTCGCTTGAGGAGCAGAAGGCCTGGGCTCCAGTCTCAACACCACCGAAAGAGTGATGTACAAATGGCAAATGCCAGCTGGGCAGTGGTGGCGCACGCCCTTAATCCCAGCACTCGGGAGGCAGAGGCAGGCAGATCTCTGTGAGCTCGAGGCCAGCCTGGTCTACAAGAGCTAGTTCCAGGACAGGCTCCAAAGCTACAGAGAAACCCTGTCTTGAAAAACAAAAACAAACAAAAAGCCCCACTCAAGTTTCAGCAGGGGTTCAAAGGCGATCCCCTGCCAAGTACAGGTCATGGCCAACACTCCTATAGTCTGACCTAGGGGACAGGTGCCTAAAGAGTGTTCTAGAAGTCGCCTAGGAAAGCATCTTCAAACAAAACAAGCGGCTTCTGGTGTAATTGATGTAATGACCCACAAGAAATAACTCATCACCCAGAAGAGAAGAAACCTTCCCGCAGGAAGAGCAGCACGTGGCCTCCCCACAAGCACGACCAGCTCACGTGCCCATGGACAATGTCATGGAGTTTTCTCCACTTCCACCCAGGGCCCAGCTCCCCAGAGATGACCTCATGGGAATCCAGCTGCAGAGCACTGGAGAGCAGGACTCTTGGCCCACGCACAGAACGTACAGAAATCCTCCCGCTGGGAAAGCTTTGCATCTTCAATTGGCAATAAGAAGCTTTTTGATCGCATGCAAAACACTGGCCTGGGCCATACCACCCAGCACCATTGCTACCAGAGGCTGCAGGTCACAGGCCAAAAGTCCGATGTAAATAAGAATGGAGGGCCGTTTTTGATGCATGAAATCCAGTGTTTATCATACTCCAAGATGAGAGGAGAAAAGAGAAATAAAGCACAGGGGAATCAAAGTGGCCGGGGCTCCCACCAGGACTGCACGCGCATTCCTGACTGTATCCTATACGACAATGCTATCTGTCTGTTTACAGACCCCCCCCCAAAGCCTGACCCTGGCTGCAGCTCAGAAGAAGCTGCCAGAATTGATTTACCGACAGCTCTGACCAGAAGCTGCTCTGATTTGTCTATGAAATCAGCTGGGTAGGGAAGCAGCTAGAGGTGGAGAGAGATTTTGCATGGGGCAGTCTTCTCCTGGGCTGCCATCACTCACCCTGTCTGTTTTCCCTGCCCTTGTGACCAAAGCTCCAACTCCAAGGTGCTGGGATCAAACTCATTATCAGTCTTACTGAGTAATGGCTGCTATGCCAGCAATCTGCCTTAAAAAAAAAAATCCAAATAAACAAGAGAATCCCCAGCAGACGGCTGTAGCCTAATGGGCTACAGCCTAATTGGGATGCGTCATCTCATAGTGCGTCCAGGACTTGTGCTGAAATGTTCCTCAAGAATTTCTCAACTTGTTGATGCAAAACCAGAAATGAAGGCAGAAGCAAAGATCACCGACTCTCAGGATACAAGGGGAAACCGTGAGAAGCAAACACTCCTGGTGGTGTACTTGCTTAAAAACAGAAAAAGCACTCCCATCGCCAACCCCCATGACCTTCAGTAAGTGGAGTGGATGGAGAGTTCCCTGCAGAAAGAAACCAGGGCTCTCTAACAGAAGGAATAGGTAAGTCCCTTGCAGGATTGCAGCCTCAAGTAAAGTAAGGACAATAATTCTGAACAAATGTTACAGACACTAAGGAACATCATGCTTAAAGTCTGCCAATATAACAACCCTAGACAGCCAAACTGCCCGTCTCCCAATCCCCGCTCCCTACATCCTGGCTTCCACTAACAAGCAAAATCTAAGCCTCCCTCTGTTCAGAAACACCTGTAAACTGTGGGGAACAGTGATTCCTGTAACTCAGACATGTCCCTGCACACGGTAAGGAGTCAAGTCTAGCACCATCACATCATGGAAGTGTGGTATTTTGAATGAGAATAACCCCACATACTCCTATATTTGAATACTTGGCCCCACATTGGTGGAACTGTTTGGGAGGGATTTGGGTTATGGCCTGGCTGGATGAGGTGTGTCACTGGGAGTGGGCTTTGAGGTTTTGAAAGACTTGTGCCACTCCCAGTATGCTCTTTGCTATCTAAGGATTAGGATGTGAGCTTCTGCTGCTGCTCCATGCTATGGTGGCAGTTACCACGCTTACTACCATGATGGTAATAGACTCCTAGCCCTCTGGAACTGTAAGCTCCAAATAAACCCTTGCTTCTACGCATTGCCTTGGCCATGGTATGTTATCAAGAGACCAGAAAAATAATTAAGACGGGTGGCTTATATTACTTCCCTTTTATAGACAACAAAATCCACCTCAAAACTCATCTATCCATTTGTCTAAAGCTCCAGAACTGACAAGTGACAGAATCTTGTGTGGCAGACTGAGTTCAGACTCATGGCTAGTCTAGTCTCCTTTCCCGTCTCTTCTTTCGCTAGATCAATTTTGGCAGACACCTATTAAATGCCCATCTGGTAAATAAGATAAATTGCAGAATAGTTCTAAACCAAGTACTTTTAGGATGGATGGATGGATGGATGGATGGATGGATGGACAGTGGACAGACAGAGGGGAGAATCAGAATATCAAATGGCCATGTCTAAAAGCAAGCACTGTGTGAAAAAATCTGAAGCGATGATGAGCAGCTGACAACTGCAGATGACAGGAAGGCATCGCTCCCTAAACCATTACAACAGAAAACATGAGGAATAAATGTTCTTGAATTTTTTTTCCCACTGCAGGGAGAATGAAGTTCAAAGCATTGGCTGTACCTCCATGAACTAAAGAAAAATTGAGCACAGTAGGTCTGGGACACACATCAGTAATGTCTCATTACTTTCGTCCTCTTCACCATTTTTATAGGGATTGTGACATCTCCGCTCCTGACTTTGAGCTTGTCTACAACCTGAGACCAAGAAGAAAAACACTAGGTATTGTTAGCTGCTACTCTCTCAGTCTCTAAAGCAACCCCTGGGATCAGTAGGCAGACAATAATCATTTGCTGCATGCAGATGTACCTAAATCTCTGAAGTGTACTTGCACTGGTTTTTGCTGAGAGGATCAGTCTATATCTTGAGACCTCCACCCCAAATTAAGTAAACTCTAACTCCCTACATGTAACATATCTGATGAATGAAGGAGGAATAAAGATCAACAAACTGCATTTAAGCGAGAAACTGACTGATCACAGACTCCCTTCTCCTCAGCCTCTGTGTCATCCCTGTTCATCCCTCTCTTCCAACCAGAACTCAGATTCTAGAGGGTGAAAAGTAAAAAAAAAAAAAAAAAAAGCATCCTAAATTATTCCTCCATTGAAACAGGGTTTCACAGACATTAAAAAAATTACTGCATTTGTTCTATTTTGTTTTGTTTTGAGACAGGGCTTCTCTATGGAAACTTGGTAGCTCTGGTTACTTTGTAGGCCAGGCTAGTCTTGAACTCACAGAGATCCACCAGCCTCTACTTTCCCAGTAAAGAGCAGGGGGAAATAAGATGTTTTTTTAAAAAAAGATTGATTTATTTATTATGTACACAGAATTCAGCCTCCATGTATGCCTGCTGGCCAGAAGAGGGCACCAGACCTCATTACAGATGGTTGTGAGCCACCATGTGGTTGCTGGGAATTGAACTCAGGACCTCCGGAAGAGCAGTCAGTGCTCTTAACCTCTGAGCCATCTCTCCAGCCCCAGAGATGTTTTTAGTTTTCTACTTATTTCTTCTCCTTCACATCCAGCTTCCTGTGACTCCACTATGGTGCATGTGTTCATTAAAGATATAAATTGATCCAACAAGTATTTACTGAACTCCTATTATACACCATATTGCACAGAGAACCCCTTCAGGCACTCTGCAATCTAAAAAAGAAGGCTTCTTGTTAGTTAATATTGGTAGATGGCACTGACTGCCTAGGAAGAAAAAGTATTATGTTTACGTGAGGACAAATGGGTAAAACAAGGCCAGCCATGGAAATGCAGCCTATGTGCGACACTCTGTATGTTTTCAGTAGTCAGTAGAGGAACTGTTCAGTCAGAACATGTTCGTGCCCATGCCAGCAAGAGAAGTGTTCTAGGAGCAGTCAATGAGAATGGATAGGGGGCAAATCTTGCATGCTGGAGACCACAAAAGGGAAGAGGAACTGAAAGGGAAGTTCAAGACATCCTTAAGGAAAGAAGACCAAGGACAGAGGATCCAAATGGAGAGTAGGCAGGAACGGCTCTGAACTGAGGACAGAAGTCCAGTAAGACCTAGACAAGGGCTTCCATGAAGAGAGGTGTCAGCATCCTTTACATAGGTGGTCAATGCCTATGAAAAGGAAATGGAAACGCTCTGTTCCCTCATCACTCCACAGTCAGCTTTGTCTACCTCTGTAAACCACACACAGGGCTCTGATGCCTCCTGGCAGATGGGCCAATCGCTCCCAAACACCACTTCGAATAGACTGCACTTCCCTGAAAGCATCACATACAAATTTAAATTCCATCTCTTATATTAAAGGGTGAAATGGTCTTGGGGTGCGAAGTGCACTGGAGTTGCCCCGAGTTGGAAAACTAGGGTTTTAATGCCAGTGTTGTTGTTAATTCACCAGGTGGTCTTTTAGCAAGCCAGTAAACAACCTTCTGTCTGCAATTCCCCATCCACAAAATAATCACCCACAACAGTAAAACACTGGAAGGCAGGGGGTACAACTCAGTGGTAGGGAGCTTGCCTGATGAGGCCCAGGTTGGAGTCTCAGAAGTACAAAGCCATTTTAAAGATCTAAAATTTAAAAAGCACAACACTGAAACTGTATTCTTGGGAACTGTCAAGATTGTACCTACTAAGAGCAACTGCAGAGTTCAGCTGCAGTCTGTAATCTCAGTATGTGAGAGGCCGGGGCAGGAAGATTACGAGATTGAGGGTAGACTGCGGTCCAAAAATGAGAATGTCTCAAAAAGACAAAACCAAAAGATTCAAAGTATTTATTTACAAACTGTTTTTGTCTTTTGATACAAGGAAACTATTTCAAGAGACGATATCTCTCTTAATATCTCTCAGATCTGAGCTTTTAAGACTGCTAAAATATTTAAATAATGAGAAAAATAATTCATGGCGCAAATTTCAAGCCATGCAATGGTGGCAGCTCAAAAGCGACAGAGTAAGGATGGATGACCACAGAATGCCATGGTAGAACATCAATGGCACACGGGCATCCAGAAAAGCAGAGCTCCCAGAAGACACCAGTCTTCGTGTGAATTCTCACTCCATCACCTCAGCAGGTGAGCGTGACTTCCGGCCTTCACCTTCCCAGCACTAATATTCTGACATGAGAACAGAGCTCAAGACTGCCTTCACTGACAATCTACTGCAATGAGCTAACTGCACAATCTAGCCAACAAAATATGCCACAACATGTACTGGATACTCAACAAGAGGGAATTATGCTTGGCTTCAGAAATTAACTCGGGACGCCACTGAGATCAACCTAGACTCACTGATTAACCAGAATTCTCTCATCATACAGAATACAGAAGTAAGTACAACGGACAACCATGAAAAACGTACATAGTAACACATATAGTATCCTCTATACCATGGGGATGCTATTATCTCCCACGTACAGACAATGAAATTGGAGCACTGAGCTCACGGCCATTCACCCAAGGAACAGCTGGCCAAAACTCACCCAGCTGAGACCCTGACTTTTCCCAAGTGTGGATATATTTCTGGGAATATGGGGTCCTGCATCAGCATTTAACCCAGAGAGAGAGCTATACCACTTAGCAAAGGGTATATGAAATCTTATATATGGGCCTAATCATATTTCTGACTACTGGAAAAAAATTCAGAAGCATTCAATATCTCTGCAGGAGTCCAGGTGTGAGCAGAGGAAGTTGGGGTGGACCTGAGGCAGTAGCAAGAATTCAGTAAGCAGACGATTTCTACTCTGTCTTAAGACAGGCCATGCACCGAGGAGCCAATGCTCTTCAGTTTCTACACAGGAACTTATCCTGATGACCGCTCTACAGAGGAGGTGAGACCTGAAATGCTTTTCATCGTTCACAATGGCCACAGTACAGAGATGAAACGGCATTGCAAAGCTGGTAGAAAGGCTCGACCATGGGGGTGATTACAAACACAGTTACAAGATCAGGAACTGGGTCTGGGGTGTGTGCCTATAATCCCAGCATTAGGAGGCTGAGACAGAAGGATGGGCATTTTGAGAACAAGCTGGGGTAAAAGCAAATTTTTTCTTAAAAAAAAAAAAAAAAAAAAGTCAGATTACTATCAAGGATCACACACCTAATTCTTCCTGCTTCCTTGGCCGCCTTCTTGTTTGGGGAGTTCCTCAACTTCCTGAGTGGCTGCCAATGGGAAGCACACACATGGCAATACCATCTAGAACATTCCATCCAGGCAGGTAACTTTCCGTTTATGAATCCAGAGAATCATTCTGACCTAGATATGAGCATGTGTGAGGCAGGTTAATGTGAACTGGTTGGGCAGACACCCCCTGGGAGCGTCCCTGGGACTACTGCCAGATGCACAGGGCAGACAGAGTTCTTCAGTTACTAACAACAAACGCCAAAATAAAAGTCATTTCTTATGTGCATATGATATGAAAAAAGAAGAAACTGCCTTAAACTGCTAGGGATATAGCTCAGTCAGTCTTAATGGTCTAGGGATATGGCTCAGTCAGTACAATGCTTTCCCAGCAATGCACAAAGTCCTGGGTTCAAGACCCAGCACTTCACAAACTGGGTGTGGAGATGCATACCTGTAATTCTAGCACTTGGGAGGTGGAGGCAGGGTCACAAGTTCAAGGACAGCCTGGGTTGCAGAGACCTGGGAGGGAGGGGTGAGGGAAGGGAGGGTACAGAACAGTTTTTGTAAGAGTGTTAGGACTGGAAAATGAAGGGAGGGAGGAACTAATGGTTCAGCAAGTAAGGTGCTTACCACACAAGCCAGGTGACAGAGTTCACTCCCACAGAGAACCAACTCTACAGTGCTGTCCCCTGGCATCCACATATGCACTGTGGCACCCAGACATAACCCTCCCCAAAACACAATTAACAAAAAATTAAACTTTTTTTTTTTTAAATAAAGAGAGTGCTGTACAGATTTTGGGAGAAAGGACCAGCACACTTTCGTGCTCACCTCGGGGTGAACAGACCTGACTAGATCACTCAGATCCCTTTTCAAGTTTGCAGGAATTCCTCTACCTGACTTGGCTTCAAGTCGTGAGTCCCCCATCTAGAAGACGGTAGGAAGCTTCGGCAGACCGTCCTCCTGAGAATGAAAGGTGCCCTCTCTCAAAAGAAGAAAGGGGGCTGAAGAAAAGATAAGGAACCAGAAGAGAAAGTGTGCGTGCAGAAAATTAACCCAGTGCACCTCACAAGGAGTCGGGTACCTAGCTACCGACATCAGCCATTCATACAGCTCTTTAACACCCCACTAACTTATCAGCACAAACCACACCGAAAAGCTAAAGTCACAGGTCTGGAAATGCAATGGGCTCTGAAGCACCAGAGCACAAATCAAAAGTTGGCACTAAAAATTAGCAAAGGGCTGGAGGGATGGCACAGTGGTACAGTAGCCGCCTCAACTGCACCAGGCCCAAGGTTCAATCCCGGTAGTCGCTCAAAGGTAATTAATTAAAACTTTAAATGAGAGGTCAGGGAGATGGCCTAGGCAATAAAGAGCTTGCTGAAAATGAGAATTCTCATCCCCAGAATCCAAATAAAAATTAGGCAAGCACAGCGGCTGCTTGTAATGACAGACAGCCATTAGGAGCAGACAGCAGGAATCCCAAGGACAAGCTAGCCAGCCAGACTAGCCCAATGGGCAAGCTCTAGGTTCACTGAGAGACCCTGGCTCACTGAATATAGTAGCGAAGGAAGAAACCTGACATCCACTTCAGGCTTCCACATGTATGCTCATATGCACACCTGCACATGCATGTGCCGATACACATGCAAACATACATATACCACACATACAAAAACAGCTTAATGAACCCAAAAGTCAGCAAATGTCCAGTAAGATATAAAAAAATTCACTGTACAGAAAAGTTGCCAAAATTAGGTTTTGTATTTGTAAAGTCGATTGGAAATAATTAATCACAATAAATGGCCCGTGCAGCATTTTCACTAGCAACGTCTAGTCTGAAAGAATAATAATAAAATAACTCTGAAATATGAGCCTTAAAAATGAGCTAAAGTATTTTATAAGCAGGGTGGATCTTAATAAGAAAAAATTTAATACTTGTTATACAAATAACTCTTTGTAACAATTATAAGTAAGGTCATTCCTGGAATTGCAGACACTGGCTATGTGCTAAAACATACTGCTAGACCACCCAGTTTCGATGGATGAAGGACCAACAAGAACAGTTCTCAAAATATATTGTTTAAAAAAGAGATTTGCTGTTCCAAACAATGACATCAAAGGGCCTACCTAGCATGCGGCTTAGTGGTAAAACACTTGCCCCGCATTCTTGAAGGGCTGTGCTCAATCCCAACAGCAAGAGGCAGGTAGGCGCCGGCACTAGAATATCCAGCGGTGAGTGAGAGCAGGTACACAATCCAAAACTGCCACTGGACTGCCCTGCTGTAAGTCTCTCCAGTCTTCATTCCCCGTCTCACCTCAGATAGCAGAGAAGACCCCAGAAACAGTAACAACCGTTTATCTCTGTGTGTCGCCTCTAGGCTTTTCATAAAATACAAAATAAAACACCCTCAGTGAAACCACAGTCAGCACATTTCCTGTTCACTAGGAAGAAATAAGTTGTTCAATCTAGATGGTCCAGACAAGCAAGAAGAAAAGAGAAAGGAAATCTTGCAGAATCGCTTTCTAAATGGGAAGGGAAGAGGAAACGCGAAGAACTAGAGAGTCTAGCGGAAAGGACAGAACCATCTTCCTACAGGAGAATGAAAATGGGAGGACAAACAGGGCAGAAGAAACGATCCAAGGCCTCATTACAGAAATCTAAAGGCGATGACCCACTAATTAGCTTCCTAAATTGACACTGCAATGGACAGACAAGCCACGGTTCTCGATCCGCCTCTACCGCAGCCATTGGCCGCCTCTGCTTAGCTACAGCAGGGCACTGACGGCAGAACACAGAGCACGAGGTATCCAAGGGCAGACTCATTACCAAGACAAGAGAACAAATAGCACACCCTGGAGGAGAAAAGTGGGGACCTAGCCAAGTCGCCATCTAGAAGAACACAGAAGAAGCAAATAGATACTTTCTTCAAATGGGGAAGGGCACAGCCTTAAACTACTGCACAAAGTCGAGGAAGAGAAATTTAAGGGTCACTTGAATCAATCTCGAGATTATTAAAATATCAAACTAAGAGCCAAGGCTCCTACTACATGAACAAAACCTGTAGATATTACTAAAAAAGCAGGGGAGAAAGCACAAAGAAATGTCTCAAGACTGTTCCAAGGCTGGGAAGATGGCTCAGCTGGCAAAGAGCTCCTATGCAAGGCTAAGGACCTGAGTAAAAGCCAGGCATGGTAGTGCCCACCTTCGTCATCCCAGTGCTAGAGAGGTAGACACCTGGAGCCTGGTGGCAGCCAGCCTAGCCTAACCCTCACCCAAACCCTAGCCCAGATCCCTGTAAAAGATCCTGTCTCAAATATCAAGGCAGATAATCAAAACCAAGGTGGGCAGACCTCTGGCCTTCATGAGGTCACACACAAACACTTATTCTTTCAGATATTGTACCATCAATTACACATGTAATAACTATCTCCAGAAAACATTCAGACAACTACATAATAACATAACATACAAACTACTCATTACATCATTCTCTATGGAAACAGAAGATTGGGAACAACTTAACACAGAATAAGTATGTGATAAAAATCCCTAAGACAATCTGTGTGATGATGAAAAGTGGTTCTTTTACAAGCATCACGGGCATCTTTCCCATTACATTGGTAGCAAATGTAATATGGACAAAACTCCAGACTGTGAAATAGGTATGGATGTAGGGCACAGACATATATGTGGTATATAGGTATGATGTATGCATATATATGTGCATGCATATACACTTACAATCCAGCAATGTTATCTACTTGAAGTTTCAAACTTCAACAAGATAACCTTTCGCTAGATAAGAACAGTAGATATCCACATCTCCGTTTTACAGTCCTAAATGGTTTGTTATGCAACAAGATCTTGCTCCTGTTCTGCACAGAACATTCACATCTGTCCTACTGTTGACAACACTGTAACATTTGTACATTAACAGGAGAATTTTAAAAAATCAAATGGCTTTTTCATTTATAGCTGACACATCAATGAGATTTTTTTCAGTCACTTGTGCACTAATGTGCTCAAGATTCCTTTAAACATCCCAGAGCAGTGTGAGTTGCCCATGAACCGCATCCTCCCAGCCCTGCTAGTACTCAGTTGAGCATATGGCTGCCCTGATTAAAGGCTGTCACTGCAGCTGCTCAGGGACTTCTGAGAGATGAGCAGAAGCAGTGTTCCATCCCCAGCTCACACTTGTGGAAAAGAAGATGTGTTCACTCCTGGTCCCCTGTCCCCTTCCCACTATTCATAGCAGGCACAAGGACTGCCACGTGCTTGCCATGAGAAGTGGCAGAAATGAACTTCGATCCAACGGCAGTCCCCATGAAGTGCTGATTCCAAACATATACTGGCTGATAAGCACAAACACAGCTCAACCAGGGAGCTACTTTGTTTTCCCAAAGTGACACACAGTTGCCTTCATCACTATAAAGAAAAACTCTAAGTGAACTTGTCATTGGTCCCTCATTAATAATTTTAAAGTAAGTGTCTAGTCAATGTCAAGTTTTATGTCTGTGCAAACATAAAACACAAGGTGCACTTCAAAGACTTGAGAACTTTTCAAACGCTAGTAAAGTCAGCACACCTGCATCCAGATAAAATGGTCCAAAGACCACAAACACATTTTCATATGCACAGAAAAAAAAAAAAACTGTATCTTCAAGTAGTCACTTCTAGAGAATTAGAATTTTAAGTCAGATACAGTGTTAACTGAAGCTTGGGGGTGGGGGGTCACATTTCTGTTAAACTTTCAAGCTCATTGGAACTTCAGTAACTATGTGGAGTTAGAATGTTGCAAGTTTAAAGCCAAACTATCTTGGGCTATTTCCCCCCCCCCCCTTAAATAGCCAGGTACTGTTCATTTTTTTTCTATTTGTATTTTATTTGTACTGTCTGGTTTTGTATTTGACCTAATGTCCTTGTTGTGCTCTCCACCAACCCAAGGTTAAGGGTGTCATAGACGGCATCTGAGGCCTATAGCAGAGCCTCCTGCCTTGCTCTGACTTCCCTGCTTGAGGTTTCCACCAATACATTTGCAAAATGTCATGATTTATGACTTTCTTTGTCCTGTTACTTTAAAAATTTCACAAAACTGCTAATACACTGCAAGATGGAATTTAGGGTACAGGAGGTATGGAGGCCCTTGTGTTCATAGATAAGCACTGGGGGAACCTGGACCGTTAGGGAAAAGAATGAAATACATGTTATCTGTCCACCTTTGCACTATCTGTGTGGTCTCCAACCACACAGGACACTCCCCTAGATCCTTATAACGAGCTTGGTTTTTTTGTCAGTCTGTAGAACCCATCTTTATGGGAGATGTCATATGCATTTTACAAAGTAGGGTTTTGATGTAGTCATGCTCGATCTTTATTTCGCTTAGTTTATTCAAGGAGATTTCTGTATGCTTTACTGTGTACACAGGATTGAGTTAATTATTACCAGGAACAAATGCTGTGCTGAATATACCTGAAACAAACTATCAGGATCAAAGTCCCGGAGTCTGAACCAACACCGTTACTTAGTCTTGTTGAACCACACTGCCTTCCTCGCCTTTCAAGGATCGTTACCCTGCTGGCTGTGGTCGCAGAAACTCCCACATTGGGGTATCCTGAATCTGTGTCTTCAAACCATGGCCATTCATACTTGGTTCCAGAATAAACTATCTCCTATTCCCGTTGACAAGAAAGTTGTTTGTTTTTATTAACAATAGGAAGGTAACAGAAAATTTAGTTTCTGTTCCATAATAGAGTGTTTTAGTTGGATTTTTATAATAAGCATGTTATTAATTTAACAGCATACAAAAGGGACCAAGATGAACTGTACTGGTTACTCCACCTCTCACAGAAAAAGAGGGAGCGATGGAGGGAAGTAGGGTGACCAGGAAGAGACAATAAAATTTCCATTAACAATTAAACTAAAGACTTATAAGGTACGTTTATATACTAACAAGCTTTACTGTAATAAACAACTACAACATGCTATAAAACTTGGATCTGTGTTTTTCACTTCCTTATCTTTAGCAGATAACACAACTCCTCTAAGACTGGAAGATGGGGAGAAGAAACAAGGAAGGAGGAAACGAAAAGTTCATTAGATAGTGAGGCGTGGTGGTATAAAGACTTAATAGCAGCACCTAAGAGGTAGATGCAGGTGGATCTCTGTGCATTCAAGGCCAGCCTATTTCACACAGTGGGCTCCAGGCGAACAAGGACTACAGAGAATGTCTGCAAAGAAAAAAAATCACAAAAAATAAATAGTCTGTGTGTGGTTAAGGTATGATAAGACACTACTGTCATCTAAGATATAGTAGTTCCAATCTTGGTGGTGGAACAACTCATCACTGAGCCCTAATTAATATCTCAGAACCATATGTAGATATGGTTGGGTGACCATAATCAGACTTATGACTCAATGCAAAACTCACCTCCCTGCATATATTCCACGAAATAACATAAAACACTACACTGAATGCGCTATACTATCCTGCACAGTAAACATGAGCAACTGTCAGATCCAGCACTGTGAGGTCAGTAACTACATTCAGGCTGTCATTAGTCCAATATGTTTTATTGTGTTCTGACAATAATGGGGGCCAGCTGTCACCATGTGACAGCCATTAGCAGAATTTGCACACGAGCCTGACGACCTGAGTTCCCTCCCCAGATCCTTCAAGGTGGCAAGAGAGAACTGACTCCCAAGAGTTGTCCTCTGACCTCAACAGGTGTACCAAGGCATGATCTCAACTACACAATAAATAAAAATATATCTTTAAAGGAAGACTATCACAAAGTAAGCATCATGGTTTGAAATCAGCAATGCCAAGTTTAATTTATAATTACTGTAAAAGCAATCCCCACTAACTAAATCTGGTGGTAGGGGAGAAATCAAATAATTGTGTTAAGACCATAAACTAGAAAACACTGCTTCCTTCCATGGGGTATTAAGCAGTTGAATCCACTTCAGTAGCTTTACAAAGCACAAGGTCTAAAACAAGGCTGAGAAAGTAAGATTGAATCCTTCTTCCTCAGGACTAGAACCGAGGAAAGCACAAGGGAGACCTTACATGTCAAAGGTTGGCAGCCAATGTATTCAAGGACCCATTACAGCCCTGCAGGTCCAAAAGTGCTCCTAGGAGACCTCTGAGAGCAAACATGAAGGACACAATGACCCAAGTCATAAGCAAGACTGAGTTTCTGATGAATTTAATCAATGCAGACTCGACCTATAAACTGGGAAAAATTTACAAACCTTACACAAACGGGGGAGGATACACTCACAGACCCTTAAGATGCTTTTAAGCACACAAAATTGAAATACTCATTCAAAAAACTAAAAGCCTTAATTTTCCCTTTCTAAAGAAGTAAATGACCCAGACAGTGGCACACGCCTTTAATCTCAGCACTCAGGAGGCAGGTGGATCTCTGAGTTTGAGGCCAACCTTGTCTACAAAGTGAGTTCCAGGAACTACTACACAGAGAAACCCTGTCTTGAAAAAAAAACAAAAACAAAAACCTACCAAAATTATTACTCAGATACTCAAGACAGTGACTTCAGTGCAGTGCTCCTGTAAACGGTGGCCCACAAAACCAGCATATGGCTAACCATTACTCCATGCAAAACTCACCTCCCTGAAATCCTAGATATAAACTATAAATTATCTGAATACAAATTAATGCCCTTAATGTACCTTCTAATATATACAAAGGTCAGATGCACATGTATACATGTATGGCATTATGTGAATGTTTTGCCTATCATGATAATATTACGTACTGGGTTCACAGTAGCTTTCTAAAACCATGAGCGTTAATATTAGTGAATATGAGACATTTTGAAGTACAGCCCCTTAAGAGACTGGGAACCACTACCTCACTCCAGCCTGGCCTTTCAGCTGTGCTCTATAATTTGACAATGAGTGGAGATATATCTGCCCTAGGTGAGAATGACACGGATCAATGAATTAAAGGAAGTATCTACCTGATATATAGGGGGAAATGGGGGAAAGGGAACAGAGAAGCACATCATTTAAGAAGAAACAAAGGAACTTCTTCTCTTCTCACATCCAAGTCTTTTAAGAGGCCCAGATGCACAAGGTCAGCACAGACTGTGTATGGACTTAGCACAATGGTCTACAAAGGCCTCGTAACCATCGTTCCTCATCCCCTCAGCTACCCGGACACACTGTGAGCCATAGTGATGACTGTCCTGAGAGACAGGAAGATAGCCAACAAATTCCAAGCTTACACTACGTAACCTCCACCAAGAAGCTCAACTAGAGTCAAGTACCAGGGTCAGGACAGGCAGGAATTTAACTAGAGAGGGGTAAATAACAACTAAAACAGCAGAGTAAGCTTTGCCCTGATAAGGAAAATACTAGGAATGATCGCTGCTGTCAAGGGAGGCTTCCTCCAAGGAAGGTACCCAAGAGGATGCTAAGAAGATGATCAAAATGCAAACCCGTCAGCATGTGTGCACACAGGGTGTGCATGAGGATAAGACGGTTCTGTGACATACCTTAGAAAACCCAGACGAGAGATGTATGTCCTCCAACAAAGCGTTATCTTAATGGCTCACTCGTACTTTTAAATACACACAGAGAAGTCAAGCTGAGCATGGTAACTTGGAAGGCTAACCAACAACATGAGTTCAAAGCAAGTTATGGCTACATAGTAAGACACTATCCCAAAAATTAAAATCAAACAATGAATACATTTCAGAAAAAAAAAGACGGCAATGTGATCTATGGGAATGTCCCCAGCTGACATTTAAAATTCACTCTACGTGCCCTCACAACATGTCCTCTCTCATACACACACAAGCACATCTCTCTCACTCACAAACACCTTCTCTCGTACACACACTCTCTCTCTCAAATGCACAATACAATATTTTATTCACACATCTTATACACGTGTTCCTCTCTCAGACATGCACAAATACATATACAACCCCACCCACCCATCCCTCTTCTCACGCAGATCAAAAAGGCTTGTGTTCATGCATGCAACTCCTCTAAATAGCTTTATAAAAACTGGCTGTTTTTTTTAAATAAATAAATAAATCATTTCCTAGTTGAACAAGGCCCATCACAAAGCCAGTATCTGAGAAAATTTCACAAATGATTTGCAACAACATTTTAACATGAGATCAGACTTGGCATCATACCTGTACTCCCTGCACTGGGAAAAAATGAGACAGGAGGATTCTGAGCTTTGGGCAGGCTAAGCTCTACAGCGAAATGGGGATGGGGGCAGCGTGTGTGTGTGTGTGTGTGTGTGTGTGTGTGTGTGTGTGTGTGTAAGGCACAAGGTCCTTGTATTCTTTGATAAGCACTAGGGAAACCAGGAATGTTAAACAGGGACAGAATGATTATCCCAGACTCTTCCTTCCTAGAACTTTATCTTTAGCTCCTAACTAATAAAACCCATCCCTAGCGAAGAGAGAAGCCACAAGTATTTTATGGCCTGCTGACTTCCATGCTATCTCAGTGACAGGACCACACTAGATTCCTTTTAGAACTCACCTTCATGGTCAATATACATTACAAAGGAGTTCCTATGTAGTCATGCCTTAAACTTTATTATGCACCTGGAATAGAAATGACCGTTGCCTAGAAACATTTTTCCAAACACTATTTAAAAAAAAAAAATACACTGGCAATAAACACACCACCAGGAATCATTGTCAAGAATTTCTGCCATGATTACTAAAAAGCATCGACTATATTTGCCCCTCCCTGACAGTGATAAACAAAGAACTTCACAGGGGTCACATGATAAAAAGGTGAAAACACCAAATCCTCCGAGAGTGATAGATTCTATATCGCTCCACTTAAACCGTACTGCTCACTGTTAAAAATCATTAAAATTGGGCAAGAAAGAAGGCTCAGCAGTTAAAGAGTTCTAATGGCTTGTTGGGGAATTTTTAAGGTGTGTTGCTTTTGTTTATGCTGCATTGGTTAACTCTGTGAAGCTGTGATTCTTTGCCTGTCTAAAACACCTGATGGTCTAATAAAGCGCTGAACAGCCAGGCAGGAGAAAGGATAGGTGGGGCTGGCGGGAAGAGAGAAGAAATAGAAGGAGAGATGAGGAAGGAGGAGCAAGGAAGGTATGTCAGGAGCCAACCACCCAACTACACGGAGCCACAGAGTAAGAAAGAAAGTAAAAAAAATACAGAAATAAGAAAGATAAAAGCTCAGAGGCAAAAGGTAGTTGTGATAACTTAAGTAAAGTCGGCAAGACACAAGCCAAGCTAAGGCCAGGCATTCATAACCAAGAATAAACCTCCATGTATGATTTATTTGGGACCTCGATGGTGTCCTACCCCCCTCCAAGTAAAACAAAGCACAACAATGGCTCTTCTAGAGGGCCCAGGTTCAATTCCCAGAATCCACACAGTAGCTAACAACTGTCACAGTGGACCCAATGCCCTCTTCTGGTCTTTTCAGGTACTACATGCACATGGTGAATAAACATACATCAGGCAAAACACCCATACACACAAAACAAAGCAAATTTTAAAAATTATTAAAATGACTGAACTATACCACTCCAACCAAATATCAAAAAAAGATAACCAAATATCAATTATCAAATCCTAAAGGTAACTGGTGACAGCTCTTCGATAAAGTAATACTGCTCTATCAGTCACTTGGAATTTTTGTTGTCATTTTAATGTAGACTTATTGAAGAGAGAAAATACCAACAGGATCCCATAAGAGTCCTTGAGAACAAAACTATCCCAAACAGCAGTGCAAACACTCAATCCAATCAGGACACAGCAGAGGAACACAACAGAGCCAGTGGGCATGAACGCTGTCCAGCTCTGTCTGGAAGGGGAGCTGGCATGGATCAGCACCCTCCACAGTTGTCGGAGCACCCGTCCCTCTGAGCATATCTTCTGAAATGGGAAATTTCACAACCATCTTTATTGCAGGCCAAGGCCACTTGCATCATCCACATTAATTACCTTATGAAAATCTGCAGTGTGAATGTTTACTGTTGTCATGGAACTTTCATATGAGGTCAAAACACACACACCCGTCACTGTGACATTCCCAAACAGAACTGACTAGCACCAGCGAAAAGGAGGTGCTAACTCATACCCATAAAAACCTGCCGCTCTGCACAGAGCTGTGATGTTCAGAGGGGATACAGCAGCATATGTATAACCAAGAACAACCGGGCAATAAATCCAGCAGTCTTTCCCCACCCCTTGTGTCCACTGAACGGCAGGCATAAGCGACTGTGCTCCCAGCAAGTGTGATTTACTGCACACAGGCAACAACAGCACTCCGGAAGTGCCCACAGCAAATACAAGCGAAGTGTTTCCTCTGAGAACTCAGCACCTATTGCCCAGCGCCTCTCTCTCCACCCAATGCCATGGCCATGGACACAAAAACAATAAATAAAATACACAGAAAATGTATTGGCCCAGAGGGTTATGTGGTGTCTTGAGATTTCAGAAATTAAGCTGTCTCCTCAGAGTGAGAGGCTACAGTGTTGTCATTACTATAATCCATTCAGAAGGCAAAGCCTGGAAGACGCTGCCTTCACGTTCACAGTAACCAGGTTTCCTTCTTTTCTAAATCCCTGCCCCTGCTGCCTTCCCCCACCAAACCACTCTTGTAATAGGATTGGTGATCATCTATCCTGCAGCTCTATCACAGGGAATAACTGAACCTAAACTCACTATGGTGGGAAGTGACAAACACACCCTAACAACTAATTTCTGAAAGCCATTTAGATGATAAACTCTCATTCAAATTCACGCCAATGACCCTCCACAAAAAAATGTAGAGAAATGATTTGATCTAAGGTTTTCTAAACGCTTATTTCTGTCCTCTGAGCAGATCCTTCAGTTATTAGCAAACTATAGTAAGTATCAAGTCCAAAATATATTAACCTCTCTGGAAACCTACTAATGATTCAGTCCTCCTTGGCAGCCTGAAGCAGGTAAGTGGCTTGCTTGTTCTGTAACAACACTCCCTGGGCACTCTCCCAGCTCAGAGAGAGAAAAGGACTAAGCCACTACCTAACAGCGCTTCTCTGGAATAGCCCATCCCTGCTGACTGGGTCATCCACAGCAACAGCACACAGACAGCCCGGCCAGTGGCTGACAAGCCACAGCGGTTTCTCCTGAAGGCAAAGTCACAAAAGACCTCTAATTCAGACACCGGTAATGGACAACAGTGGGGAAAGAAATTGAGGACCCAGACCAAACTGAAACCACCAAGAGTTATCATCTCTACAACAACGGAAATCACAACATCAAAGTACAACCATGTTCAGCAATCAGAACAAGGTCACCGGGAAAGCAAATAGGATTATGTGTGATTTGAAAACAAACAAGGGGGCCTTGAAATCATCCAAACCTTGAACTCAGCAATTCCACAGCTGGGGAGCTTGTCCATCCAAAAATAAATTACTCGTCATGTGGACAGATATCCAGACACAAGGACGTTTATCCTAGAGCTCTTTAAAACATGAAAAACTAAAGGCCACCCTCTCCTCCTCAGCAGGGTTTACAGAGAGACTAGCTGGCTTTGTGGTGGAATGCTACACAAACCTTAAAATGGCGGTATAAAATAATGTGCGTCTTATTTTTCATAGCAACGTGTTCATGATTTATAGCATGCAAATAAAAATAAGAAGCATACATTTCAACACTGATTTTTATTTTATATACACATACATAATACATCTAGACTAAAATATTCCTGAAAGATAACATTCATCAAATTTAATGGAATTACGTAGGTGGGTTTTCTGAGGGAAAAAGGTCTTTTTTTTTCCCCTAATAGTTTAGTGAGAACTGTGTACTGCTCTTTGCATCCAAATATTAGTGGGAAATTTGAGGTGTTTCAATACCCTGCTACATGGATTGTTATTCACAGGCAAAGTATTTTTAAGGAAAACAGATATTTGTCCCTTAATATCAACTTAAAACATAACGCCAACTATTTAACTAAGGATATACTCATAATTATCTTTCTCCCTAAAATATGTAAGAATAATACCTTAGACAAGACATAAACCAGAGTTTGATATCCCCGTAGGCTGAATGGTTCTTTCTATAAAAGCCCTGCTCAAAAGGACTCTCTAAATTTATCTATTTCTGCCAAGAGTCGATTCAAAAATCTATCCTCAGCTATGTTCTAATATCAGATATTCATTCATGTCAAATAAAAGTTCATTGACAACTTCAGAGAAAGGGAGAAAAGGAGAGATGGAGAGAGGTTGGTCTCAGGGAAATTCTATTTCCAAAACTTTAGAAAAAAAAAAGAAACAAAATTTAAGTGTGACAGTACGCCAAGTTAGCATTTATTTGTAAAAGTTAATATGCATATGCATATTACATGTGCACACATGTATACATGTACAAAATTACATGTAAACATATATACATAAATACAATTTAAATTGTTGCTATGCTCAGAAAATAAGAGTACAGCTCATTCATTTCTATGATTTATTTCACAGTTCTTATTGCTTTGAAACACTATATAAATCTTTCCAAATATACACACATAGAACAATGAATGAGAATAACAGCAACTAAGCAAAGGGGATGAATTCTATACATGGATCTCCTCTAGAATGGAAAATGTCCACAGAACAAACCTTGTCATGGAAGGAAATCTAGAGCCACTCGGGCACACATAAGCTCATTATTTTCCCTGATAATATGCACCTACAGGACTATTCAAGTGAAGAAGCCAGGTTGATAAGGTATGGCGGTGGCACGCACCTTTAATCCCAGCACTTGAGAGGCAGAGATAGATGGATCTATGAGTTTAAAAGCAGTCTGGTTTATACAGTGAGTTCCACTCCAGCCAGGGCTACACAGTGAGATCCTGTCTCAAAACCAAATAAATAAATAAATCAGGTGTGATGTGACCCAAAGATCAATAACAGGAAGGTAAACCTGAGGAAAAACTGAGGTCTCCTCAGAGATGCTCACAATAATAGAAATGTCCTCATGCACCATTTGATATGACTCAGTTACAATCCCTCCCAGTACAGTAAGAGAGGAACAAAGTAAAGGTGGGTAGAAGAGGAGAGAACAATAAAGAACTGTCCTTTTCCGGCTCAAAAATGAATTCACAGTCAAGTCCGTGGCAGCAAGTCTCCGTACATGTATACCAACCCCCCCCAAGAGATTTTTGATACAATTTCTAATATATCTTACCTAATTCACTTACATTTTAGATTAGACTTGCAAAAGAGGATTAAAGTTATAATTATATTAAGGAATGAAAATTAAAAAAACCCCTCTCTGAAGTACAAATTTTCCAGATGCTACAGAAGTCTTAGTTAAGACCAAAGTCAATGTGCTAAGATGGCCTTAAATCCATGGAAACCCAGACCTTGCTTATCAAGAAACGTATTTTAAGCCTTAATTACTTGCACTCTTAGATCAAACAGAATAATAATTAAAGTTCTGAAAGAATTTCAGATTTGCTTTCAGTTACCATTTATCCACTGAAACCAATTACCTGAACTAAAAACATGAAGCATTTTCTATCCTTTGGCCAATTCTGCTTCTTGGTGTGTGTAGAGGACAAGTGATGGATAGATATCACACACCCAGTCCCTGGACCTTGGAAGCTACTTTACCGGATACACTATCTTATCTTTTGTTATACCAGACCTCCCTGCATTCAACCATTATTTTTTTTTCAAATGTCATCACTTAGAACAGAAAAAAAAAATGTGCACACAGTATCAAGGACCAACCTTCAAAATAAGCTCTGTTCCAGCGAGAATCAGGTGGGAATCGAGCAGACAGAAAAGCATAAGGCTTTAATTCGGGGAGGTTAACATGGTGTGGATGAAAACTATGAATCACATGTTACCTGCCTCATCTGAAACAAGGCTTAGGATACAGAAGGCATTCCATAAGTGCTCACATACTAATAATACCCTAACACAATCAGGAAATATCTGTGTGTCCCACACCAGACATATTAATTCTACTGGACTAGGTTTGGCATTCTTTTTGTCATGGTTTGTTTTGTGTGTTGCTCAGAACAGGACATGGAGTCTTGAGCCTAACATGCAAGCCCTATATCCAACCCTGAGCTGTACTTCTATCGCCCTGACTTGACTGATGAACCCAAAACTGAAGAAGAAAAGGAGTTCGATTTTTAAGGGCTGGAGGCATAGCTCAGCCTAGCATACGCAATGCATTGTATTTGATCCCCAGCATTGAAAGAGGGCCCTACAGAAATTTGTTTAAAAAAGAAACAAAAAATATCAAAAACTAACACTGTGGCCTGTCAACATGGCCCAGTGGGTAAAGGCACTTACCACCACGCCTGACAATCTAAGTTCCATTCCCGGGACCTACATGACAGACACAGAGAACTAACTTCCATAAGCTGTCCTCTGATCTCCACACATGCCCACACACAAATAAATAAACGTAATTTTAAAGAAGACAAACAATGGTGGAGTGAATTTGGCCGCCATTTCTTGCCCCTACAATGATTACCACAGATGTGCTTCCAGCCCCTGTGCTGCATGGGATTTCACTTCCCTGAGCCACAGATGTGGGCTTCCGACCACAGTGGATCAATCAGAGCCCATCCCTTTCAAATACACAGTGGAGACAAAGATTCCAGCCTTGGTCTGAAATGTATGCCGGGAATGTGAGCAGCCAGGGTCTGGGAAGACCAGAGAAGAATGAAGAACACAGGAGGCAGTGAATGAGATGCAGAAAAACCTACCAGACAGTGCTGCTCCTGAGACTCGAGGACACGGCCCAGCCCCTTCCTTGCCCATCCCTCCGAAGGCCCTATGCCCCATGCCCTTCAGTTAACACTCTTTTTACATTTGCTCAAGAGCATAACAGCGCTTGCAATGCAGAGTCATGCACAAAAGCATTTCCTCCCTAACCAAAGCAATCATCAGACAAGACCGAGAAAGCTAAGGCCACAGACAGAAAAGTGCAAACAAGCCAGGGTGGTCCATGAAAAGGGGAGGAACCAAGGGAATGGAGACAAGGAAGCTCTGAGCAAGCGTATGAATTAAGTTTCTGTTCACCCTCGGCAAATGATGAGAGGAGCTCGGTGTCTAAATTGGCTGGTGATAGCAGAGCTGTTTTTACAGTGTCTTAGTATCTGTGAATCCCACATTCTTTTCCTTTCTTGTACAGTCTTGTTTGAGACTCTGGCAAAATGCTGCACTTGGGAAGCAATTGAAAGTTGGCTAGGACGAAGTTATGCGATTTTCAATTAAAAACACTCTCTCGCTGGCTGGTTGCTACCACTGTGGAAAAGAAAGCGCTGCAATGAGGGTTTCCCTCCTATTGAAAACTGGTTCTATGAAGCTTCAGAATGGTGAAAATCACTTACCTACCTACACAAGCCACTTCTGTTCCAGCTCTACCACGGCTCTGATCCCAGCTCCTGGGAATAAGCCACATTTTTATATAGACTAATTCTTCTGTTTTCATTCCTGAAGGGCCCTCCACGAATTTGCATTTATATATCTAAGAATGCCCCAAACTCACAAACGCCTGGGATCCCACCGGGCTCCCATAATTACCACGCTTACCACCAGCACAGGCTTATTCTGCTCCTAGAGACCCTGGCCAGGTTTGAAGGTCACTATGACTAACAGAGAAAAATAAAACTTTCCCCACACAAAAAGAACTAGTGAAGCCATCCTCCTCTAAAGAACAACACGCTTTGTAATTTTTTCCCCAATGTTGTTTACTGAATGCTAAAGAATGCAAAATAACATGTGCATGCACACACAGAGTCTTTTGTGAGTGTCCCTTAACAGGGACTGGCTGTGACCTCCAACAGAGCAACGGTGGGGAGTAGATGCCTGAGTAAAGCTTTAACAGATAGTTTGCTGCTGTACCAACAGAGGGAGAGAAACAAGTAAAGCTGAGGTAGAATCTCATTCATCTCTGAGTCATGTCCTTTCGGTAGCCAATGAGAACTGAGAGAAGCCCAGACTGCTACCAGACAGAATAGAACCCACTTTCAAATGGGATAAATGTAAATGAAACCAAGATGGCTCAACAACCATAAAATCCAAAACAATACAAGAAGACTGCAGTCTAATAAAAGTCAACCTACTCTTATTAGAGAAGGCAGGGACTATCCTAGACCCTGAATAGCAAGAGAAAACCACAAAACCATCTCTGGTCCTGTAGGAAGCACCAATGACCCTTAGAGTCTTTTAGTGTCTCAAGCAGGTGAAAAATAAATAGGTTGCTGGGGCTTTCTTTCTTGTACCAGTCTGTACTTCCCTCCCCTTAATTCCAATTTGGGATGGATGGGCAGAACTGTTCCAGCAAGTCTGCAAAGGGGGCAGGGCAACATGGGCATGACCACCTGCTTTTTGGCTCTCACCTCCTGGCAGGATCTGAGCGTGCTACATCATCAGAGCACAGCCCAAGGACAGACTCAACACCAGTCCTTCTGTCTTGCAAGACCAAGCCAGCAGCATCAACCCTCCAACATGAGCCTTCAGCAACAGGAGAGAGAGCCAACAGAGCCTTAAAGAGCTTCAGCAAAAATCAGAATTTAAGGGTCAAATACAAGAAAAATGGAAGGAATTGGAGGTGTCGTGAAATGGCTGGAACGAGCCACCAACACTAGCTGAGGAAAAGGAGCCTTGGAAGACGCTCATTTTCCCAGGTGCTGGGAAGAGCTGTCTTAGCTGAAGCTTTCACAGACTGCAGAAACTGGAAGGAAAACTTGGGCAACAGGATTGGGTGTGTAGTCTGCTCCGCCACTTCCCAGCTGAGTGTGACTTTGGACAACCTGATTAGAAGGTTTGGTTTATCTACGAGACAGAAATAAAAGCTCTGCAAATCTCAGAGGGCAGCGTGAGAATTAAATTCCTAGTACTCAGAAAGTCCTCCTAGTGAAATGTCAATATTGGTCTCTGTCTCTCCTTCCCTCCCTCCTTTATCCATTTCCTTAAAAGAGGGGACAGGAGGGAACCTCCTTCCTTCGAATTGTATCTTCTCCAATGATTTCTCTAAAGTTCCTACAGTGCTCTTTATAAATGATCCAGTTTTTAGTTTGCCTAAAATTAGGCACAAAAAACAAAGCCGCATTCCTCAAAACCCCGTGAATCTAGGTAAACGGGAAGTAGCACCACACTTACCCTGTGAGGATGTCGGGGAGACGGCACGACTACCTTTTGCTTCGGTTTTTACAGACACTGCAGAGGCACGGCTCCAGGAGTCTTCCATGAGAGACGCAGCAGCGGAGCCAGGAACGCCGGAGGAGCCACACCGGCCAAGCAAGCCTGCTATCTCACCTATTCTGCTGGCATGGCTGGAAACCAGACTGAGACACCCGCCTCTCTTCGCCTTTCACACCTCCAGAGACCTTCTGCCTCCGAGATGTTCCCTAGAGGAGGTAGGCTCACTTCCTGTTAAAATCTCTCAACAGATAGTCACTGTTCTTAGAATTCAAAACCCTTACTACAAGCTACAAGGCTCTGTGCTCGCCCTTCCCCACCCCATGAACTCATTCCATACTCAGTCCAGGATGCCCTTCTCCCATGACTCCACCCTACCCGATACAGGTCACCTATTCATTTGATCCTCACTGGCTAAGTACCTCAGAGTTCACCAGTTGTATTGCCGTCACCACACACCTGAGGGAAGGAAAAGAGGCTGATTGGGCTCCTGGCCTCAGTTCATCCTGGCAGGGAGGCACACAGGAGTTCATGGTCGGGGAACACGTGAGGAAGGTGGCTGGCATCTTGGCAGATCAAAGGGCTCCAGAATGAAAGCAAAGACAGGGGTCAGCCTCAATGCACACCGCTCGTGACCTATGGCCATCAGCTAAGCATCACACCCTCCAGGTTTCCAAGCAGCAGCACTAGATGGGGAACCAATGTTCAAATACCACATTCAAACCAAAACACCTGCGGAGAGCCTAGCTCCCACCTACTGGACCCTGTACTATAGCCCCCAAATTCTGATTTAGCAACAGTGCATGACACTATTTGAACAGAACACTCAGCAAGGGATGAAAAATGCTGCCTTAGCGCTGTGCTTCACAAACTATGAGTGGGGAAGAGCGTCCAAATACAGCAGTAATTAATCGTTAGATAGCTCAAAATAAAATCACATACAAAAGTAGATAAAGGGCTTGCTGTGAAAGCATGAGACTTGAAATTTAGATCCCTGGCATCCAATTAAAAGCTGGACTAGTGTAAGGGTCACCAACTGCCTCAGCATCGGAAAGGCAGAGACAGGAAATCCCTGGGACAAACTGGCTATCAAGATGACCCAAAATTATCAAACTCTGGATTCATCTTAAGACTCTGACTTAATAAAGTAAAGAGAGAAAGAGGACTTCTCGACACATGCTCATACACACACACTCACACAACTGTGAATGTGTACACTCACATACACAACACACACATATACACTTTTCTAAAACATATGAAATACAAGCCCGAACTATACAGATACACAACTGATACGTTAGATTATTATCCATTTTCAAAACACTTACTCTCAGTGTCTGCACAGAGGTAATCAAAACACAGTTTGGGGCTGAGGACGTAGCCCAGCGTGCACAAGACCCTAAGGTCACTGCCCAGGACTATCTGCGGTCTCCTGAACCAGCAACGAAAGAAAGGTACAGTAAAAGAACAAAGCTCTGACAGCTTAATTGAGGACTGGAAAAATCTCTGAATTATACCTGGCTTGATTATACTACATGATGGTAGATGACTATACTGCCAAACATGAACAGGACAAGGAAATCAAGGTATTTCTGTGACCTGACAAACTTCTGTGACGCTCCCAGACATGAGGAAGAGTACTAGGGGGTTTAAAGTGCAGAAATGATGGAAACTCTGTGGTGAACAATTCAAGATACTTGTTTTAAAAAAAAAAAAAAAACAGTAAGTTTCCTTTCATGCCCTTGGAATTATTTTAACGTCTTTATTTGGGAGCATGTGCTTTGTGTTACCAGTAATGAAGAAGCATGTCACTCTTCTCAGTGAAACACGTTGTTACGATGAAGGCACATCTTGAAAGCGACAGGATCTAATAGTAAATAGAAGGCAGCTGGCCCTCTGCATGCATCACAGATTCCACATCCACGGATGCAAGCAACCATGGGATGGAAATACTGGGTGGAAGAACTTTGTGTCTGTACTGAATGCATACAGACTTTTAGTTGCCGTTATCCCCTAATGAAGACAGCACAGCAAACGCTTACACCACATTTATCTTACAGTAACTATTATCAATAACCTAGAAAAGAGTTAAATTGGAAGGCTGGAGTTCAATGGTGAACACTTACTAGTATGTGCAAGGAGGTAGGTTCTATGTAACTACTAAGTCATTTTCTGTAAGTAACCTAAACCTTTTTCCACTCTCAGCGGGTCCTGGATTCAATCAATCCTCTTTGGATATCCATGGATAGTTATATGTTACTCAAAGTTGGGCTACACTAGGAAAGGGAGATTAATGGCATTACATGAGCTCCCAGACGGGAATGACTGAGGAGCACTGAAAAGCTAGTGAGGACTTTACTAAGAAGGGAGCACTACGGCTAGGGCATAGGACTATGGCGGGAAAGATACAGGAGGATAGGAGCTGCATACAGAGTCTTACCCAGCGAGGAAATCTCCACCAGACTAGGAAACATCTCCCTTCTGCTCACCACCCTTCCATCTGACAGCACTGTTCTACAACAATGCTTCAGAGTTCTAAAATAAATAACTTTTAGCAGATCGCAAAAATCAACTGAGAAGCAACTGGTGTCAACTTTGTCCACTTCTGTAAAGCCTATTAGGATGTGCCTGCTGACAGACCTTACGTGGAAAGGTAGCTCAGCCTTTCCCAGGCTCCGCAGGGTGGCTTTTCAGCAGCCTCCTCATTAAGGGCTTTTCTGGTCCTTCAGCCTGCTGATCATCACAGACGATTCTTCCATCTACAACCCACAGGGGCTGGAACTCACAAGTCTGCTTTTCCCAGCAGGCAGGATTGATGCAAATCAACTATTTTTAGTAAAAATAGTAAGTCTGTGTATTTTAAATCCAGAAGATGACTTACCGCTGATGAGGAATCACGTTAAAGAGTAACAACTGTCAAGCATATATTCTAAATACTGAAACCTGTCTGTCTGCTCACAGCCCTACTCGCACAAATACAGTCTCCCTTCCTGAGGCTGGAGAGATGACTCAGTAAAGTATCTCTACACAAGGAACAGGGGCTTCGATTCAGATCCACAGGACCCACACAGAAAGCTGGGGGTGTCAATACATGCCTGCAATGCCCAGTGCTGGGGAGGTGGAGAAGGGAGGATCCCAAGATCTCATGGGCCAGTCAGTCAGCCTTGTCAAATCAGTGGACTCCAGAGGCAGTGGGAGATCCTGCACACACGTACACATGCAGAGTGATCTGTATTCTGGTACCGACATTATCAGTGATGTAATAGTCTTCCAACTTTTACTCCCAACCCACCTTTCATTTTCCTTTTTCTTTCTGACAGGCTGGGGATACAGAACCCACACTAGCCTCAAACTTCCATCTTCCTGCCTCAGCTTCCTGAAAGTTGGGTTTCAAGGCTTATACTGCAATACCCAGTTCAGCCCAACCCAACTTTTCTTAAGTTTGCTCCTGCTATCCTGATTTCAGGAATCTGGGTACTCTAAGTAAACTAAGCAAACTCAGATAACACCTTCCCAGTTAACACTCCTAACCATATGTCTATGCTGAGATAAAATCACCTTGAATAATAAATGATATTTTTCTTCTAATTTTTTATGGATTTAAGCTCACTGCAATAGTACTAAGTTTCATAAGGACATGCTATGCTGGTATATAATATACTTTAAGTATCTCATAAGGACATGCCATACAGGTATATAATGTACTTTAAGTGTCTCATAGGACATGCCATACGGGTATATAATATACTTTAAGTGTCTCATAAGGACATGCCATACAGGTATATAATGTACTTTAAGTGTCTCATAAGGACATGCCATACAGGTATATAATGTACTTTAAGTGTCTCATAAGGACACGCCATACGGGTATATAATATACTTTAAGTGTCTCATAAGGACATGCCATACAGGTATATAATGTACTTTAAGTGTCTCATAAGGACATGCCATGCAGGTATATAATGTACTTTAAGTGTCTCCCCACATACACGTCACACTTCTCCACTTTCTCTTTTCTCATCCCTCCTCCCTCCCATTTGTCCCTTTCTTTCTGTGTCATACATACATGATCTTACGTATCTACTGTAGCATGAATAATAAAAACCCAGAGACAGAGATTGGGGCTCAATCTGAAGATCAGAAAAGCAAAGTAGCCAACTAGAGAGACCTGTTACCTCTACCCAATCTTTAAACTGAAAAGGCAAGATCCTATCTTCATGAATTTTCAGATTCCACAGTACAGTGAGTTCCTGTCTCTTCCTCTTTATATTCCTCTCTCTGCCCAGCCATATTGCTCCTCTCTCCAGGAGCTGGGACTAAAAGTATGTGATCCCAAGTGCTGAGATCACCTTTGTGTGAGCTCTGTTTCTCTTTTAGACAGATTCTGTCTTGTGCAGCCCAGGGTGGTCTTGAACTCAGAGGGATCCTACTGCCTCTGCCTTTTAAGTCCTGAATTAAAGGTGTGTGCCACCACTCCCTGCCTTTATGGCTGACTAGTATGGATGGCTGCTTTGCCCTCTGATCTTCACACAAGCTTTATTTACTAAAACACAAATAATACATCACTATAATCTACATATAATCTGGAATATACAAATGAAAAAAGTGATATTTGACTGAAACTAACTTGTTTAACTTCCCTAAATAACTTCCTATGACAATATCCTATTGCATCCATTTTCCTAAAAATTTCGACTCTTTATGGCTGTATAAAATTCCATTGCATGTATAGGATATGTGCATAATTTTCTGTATCTATTAATAGACACCTAGATTGATTCCATGAATTGGCTACTGTGGATACTACAATAATTATCTATGTGCAATGTACTATGATGTACTAATGTGTAGTTCTTTGAGAAACGACCCAAGGCTGGTATGCTGTGTTGGTCATCTGAGAGCTCTCCTTAGTTCCTTGAACATCTAAAGTGATTCCAACAGTGGCTATACAAGTACACATTCCTGCCAACAGTGTATAGGGGGTGCTTTTTCTCCTCATCCTCACCTACATTGATAAGAACTGCCATTCTGATGAGGAAAGAGGATTTTGGTGTAGTTTTAACTTGCTTTTCTCTAATGTCTAGTGAGGCTGGACACTTTTTCATACGATAAAATGGTATTTTAAGTCATTCTAGCTGTTAAATTCGTAATTCCAAAGTATTGCGAAGAAATAGCTTCAAGAAAAACCGTCAAATTGAGGAGAAGACCTCTTACTCCCTTAAAGAATACCAATTACTTTAAAGAAAAAGAAATGGTACCTGGGCAGAATGGTACATCCTATAATCTCAGTGATAGTATGAGTTTAAGGGGAGCAGGTCTATGGAGCAAGACACTGTCCAAAACCTGGAGGAGGGAGGTAAGACCAAGGGAGGGAGGACAAGCGAGACAACGAAACAAAGGAAACACACTTAAAAGGGACTGGAATTACAATGTTACAGCTGAGAACAGAGAAATCTTTGAAATGCACAATGCAAGGGAAAAATCACCTATAAGAATAAATCATCAAAAAGACCAAAGGATGCCGGTCCTCAAGCATCTTTCTTGTTTACATGCCAATCACAGTGGATGAAGGGGCTGAGGTGCACCATGCTCAACCCCGCCCATCTCAGAGAGTCAGTGCTGCCTTGGTTGTGTATGCTCTGAACCTAGGGCTTCACACATGCTAAGCATGAGCTACACCACTGAACTAAACCCCTAGGTGGAGGAGCTTTCACAAAAACCGTGTACTTAAAATACCTTGTTAAGGGGCTAGTGAGATGGCTCAGTGGCTAAAAGAACTTGTTGCTCCTGTGGAGAGTCCAGGTTCAATTTCCAGCACCCAGATGATGGCTCATGGACATCCATAACTCTGGTGCAAAGGTACCCAACATCCTGACCTCACGGGCATCTGGCATGTGATACATACACATAATACAACAGTTACATACATAAACGAACCTAAAAAATTTAATATAATAAAATCTCTTTTTATAGAAATAAGAAGTGATCCTCAACATCTAAAAATACCCAATAGTGCTTCTTAATACTATCAAGATTTTGACTGGCCAACCTCATCTAAACACTAATTCATTGATGGAGTGGATGCCTCCTTATCATCTCCCCTCCATTTGTCATAGGTGATAGGTGAAGGCACACATGGTAGACTTGTACCACCCACCAAGTTTTACCTTTCTCCTCTTCCTCAGAGAACCAGTCCCACTTCACCGGAAAGGAGCAGGTACATCTTTGGGCTAAATATAGCCTAGTGGACCACCCCAAAGTTGCTCTGTGGGCATTTTACCTAGACTGAGATATTCGAACAGGAGTTTATAGGATTTCAACACAAAGCACAAGAGACTGAAAGTGATCAAAAGTCACTCACCCCACAGATGGCACTCTACAGAAACGGAACATCGGTCCCTCCAGCCTTGCATCCACATCGTTTCTGCCTTCTGGTTTCACTTCCCTGTGTTCCTCAGACCCTGTATACTAAGACATGTTACCATTGATTCTTAACAAACATACTTCTGCTTAAAATGGACTCAGAATGGATTTAGCTTTCATTTATCACAAAGGTATCCTAACACACATTTACCAAAGTCAGTTTTACACCTTTGTACAAAAACCCTGATTATTTTCAATTCTCAACGTTACGACTACTCTCCACTCAGAATGTTTGTGCAGAGATTTTTGTTTACTTTTCTTCACATAAAAACCTTATTTTTATAGTCCATTGTTGTCCTAATTTGTTTTCTGCTACTATGAAATAGCAGAAATAAGTACTATTACCAAAAGCAGCTTAGGGAGGAAGGCGTTTATTTCATCTTACACCTTAGCATTTATCACCTAAGAAAGCCAGGGCAGGATCTTGAGGCAGGAACCAGAACAGAAACCACAAAGAATGCCGCTCATGGGCTTGCTCTCTATGTCTGCTCAGCCTGCTTTCTTACACAACCCAAGACCACCTGCCAAGCGTGACATCATCCACAGTGAGCTGGACCGTCATTCATCAATCATCAATCAAGAAAATACTACCACAGACTTTTGTACAGAACAACTGAGGTTCCCTCTTCCCAGATGACCCTAGTTTGTGTCAAGGTGACAAAAAATAAAACATACCAGAACAATTGTATTACTTCCTAGGATCATGTATGGCACCTTGAAGATTGTAAGTTTTTCTCCTGTCATTGCCAAAGGATGGATTTGGTATCTGATGACTCACCATTGAGTGTGGTCCCCATAAAGCAGGTAGTTTGTATCACTTCAAGCTCAAGCAAAAAGGGTGAAAATGATTACCTTGCCCAGAGGTCTATACAGCTGGTGAGTGACAGTATACATTTTAGTCAAAATGTGACTCAGAAGCACTGATGATAATACGTGAAAAAGGAAAGGTGGAAATGAAAATAATTTCATTCAAAGAATACTCATTTCATTGAGTAGGTATATCCATGTAACCTCATGAATGCCCATGTACCCAGTTTTGAAAACAGTGCACCATTAAATTTAACAATCCAACACTTCACCAGCATGGACAGGGGTGGGGAGGTCGGTTTCCAAAACCTTACACATCATGTTTTCTGGTTTGAGGTACATGTCTCTGGTCTGCTCTGACAGAACCTGAACAGCAGGTGAGAGGCTGGGAGAACCAAGGCTGGGATTAAAAATCAATCACAAATAGACAATTCACATTGGGATAATCAAAGTTTGGCCTGGTAAGGGACAGCTTGTATCTATCTGGCTTTATCTGGTGCCCTCTGTTTGGTGTGATAAGCAAGCTCCTCAAATTCAGATATTCTGTCTTTGGGGTATTTTTTTTTAAGGAGCAGAAATAAGAAACCCAGAAAATTAGATTCACTTAACTAACCAACCACAGGTCATTATATATGGGAATTACCAACTCTGTAACAAATCTGTCCAGCAGAAAAGTAGAACAAGTCCAGCTGAGTCTACGTTTTGACAATGCACATGTTAATGTTGTCCAGGCATTATAAAGTGCTGCTTTAACTACAAGTCACCAAAATAAAAAGAGTTCCAGCCCTGTATAATCAAGCAATCCATCAGACACCAGAAGAAATGACAAAGTTTTATTTTAGTTTGAGTGTTTCAAATACTACCCAGTCAACACATTTCTTATTTGACAAACTTGCATTTCAAGAAATAAATCCATTAAATAGAATAAGAATCATGGTATTATACTCTATTGCCTAAGTTTGAAACATCGTTCCACGTTTTTAGGCTAAGAAGTACATACAAAGCTAAAAAGATAATCCTGAGATATGGAAAGTTAGCATCCATCAAGGTCAGATTCCTAAGGGACTCAACAAATTGGGAAGCCCTGTGCTGGGCAAAAACAGAACACAGTACTGATCGGAGTTTAATTTAGGACCTACTTAACCGCTACATACTGGAATAAAAGCTACTTCCCAAATATACCAATGAACAGCAATTCCTGCTGCAATTTTTCCCCCAGTAGCTGCATCCTGAAGATTAAAATCAGGGTACATCATAATCAATCAAGCACCAGGCTTGGGGAGATGCCCAGTGGAACACTGTCCGCAGGCATTGGATGGTTTTCTACAAATAAAGACCAGGCCAGGAATTCTACCAACAGGAAAGGGGCTTCTCTGGTTAACAATGAACCAGTATTAGTCAACCCACAGGTTTGTATTAAACAATGTAAAAGCCAGCAATATTTATTCTAGAGAAAACATCAGTTTCTTAGCACTGATTAACCTGAAACCACAAGTGAACACATTGTCCATCCTGGTTGCATGGTTTCTGGAGGACATGTTAACCTCGAGCGAAGCAGACCTCAAGAGACTCCTGTGTAATTCAGTGACAACAAATGGCAATCCTGCCAGCACCCAAAGCAACACAAAACAAAAAGAAAGAAAAGAAAGCACAAGAGGTGCAGGACTACTATCACTAGGGTCTGAACCTACGCTCCAGAATACCTACTGACCACACTAAATGTACAAGTCAGCAGGCTGGGAACGGTGACAAACAGATGTGCCAAACAAGGCTGTTGATGAGGGTGCGAGGCTAGGGACAAACCAGCACTAAGAACTTAATCTGCCTTCCCAAGCTTATGTGCTGGAGCAGAAAAGCATTTCCCAAATGTACCCACAGAGAGCAACTCTTTGCAGCAAAACCCTATTCAGAATCCTCTAATGCATGCCTCTAATGCATGTTTTGGGTGAATTATATCACTTCGGGACCTCATTTTCTCCATATGTTAAAAGATGATGAGACCACCAATCTCTTGGGGTAGTTGCTAAAGTGAGACCGTAATAACTGTGTAAAGCTCTTAGCATAAAGTGGATACCAAATAAAGGGTAATTTACCAAGCACAGTGGCTCATGCCAGGTATCTGAGTACCCGGGAGACTGAGACAGGAAGGTTGCTTTGAGTTCAAGACCAACTTGAGCTACAACATAGTAAACTTCCAGGCCAACCTGGGATATAGGGTGGGACTGCTTCCCACCTCCTCCTGCAAAAAGAAGACTCCTGTTAGAGCCTTTTTGAGAACAATTCTTGAGAGGACAGAGAAAAATCTCCGCAATTAATCATCTGGTCACAATGCTGCTCAGTCCCTTAGGAGAAGCTGCTGTGTGCCCTGTGTCTGCCTCCAGCTGGAGTCGTCACAGAATCTATAGCACAAATGCTCGCTCAGAGCCCAGAGACTAAAGCACTAGGATCACTCACATCTTAACACCTTGTACACGTTCAGCATTAATTCTGCTAAATATTTTCCAACACTCAATGCAAAAGTGCAAATTCAGACACATGTGGCTGCTAATAGATAGCTTCCTGCCAAACAGCTTGGAGCAGGCACCGTCATCGGCCCTCCAGAATTCACACCTACTTTTACAGGCAGGGGGTCTGTATACTTGCCTTCTTTTAGATACCGAATACTACCCCCTGAAAAAAAAAAAGGCTAAATTCCAGCTTGTTGGACTGCTCCTTTTTCTTTCCTGTTTCTTTTTTCTTTTTTGTTTTTTAAGTCCCTAATGAGCCTGGACGGGGAAGAGGAAAAGTGATGAAGTAATAACGCACAGGTGCTTCCTACCTAATTAAAAGAGAAGTTTACAGCTGCACTGAGTCATCCCCACGGGTTAGCCATGTGCATCCTTTGAGTGGCACGCAGCTCCACCAGGAGCCACGCGGCATGTGCTGCCTGCCTGCTCCTTCCCTGGTAGAAAGATGATTAGCAGGTAACTGAGGGTATTTTCTGCTTCCCAGCTTTCGTCCCTATGGACATCCCAGTTCGTTTGCATTTCCTGGATTCTAAAAGTAAAGAAATAAACCTAAAATATGAGGCTCGGTGCTCACTAATTCAAAGTTTGAGATCTACTGAAATCAAACTGTAACTCGGATGAAAGAAAAGGTGCTTTTGTATGCATGATGTATATTCATATTATATGAGCAAATGTAAGGATAGTCAGATAACGCATAAGAAATATGTTCACAGAGTTAGAGAGGTAGCTCAATGGGTAAAGGCACTCATCGCCCAAGCTGATGACCTGAGTTCAATGCCCAGGATCAACATGGTGAAGGAGAGATCACACTCCTACAAGTCATCCTTTGATCACCATGTATGTGTCACAGCACAAATACACACACAAATAAACAAATGTTTAAAAACACTTAAAGAACTACATTCATATCTTTTTCTAACATAGCCACACACCACATGCTGACATTCTAGTCAAGAATGGACTGCATATGACAGAAGTTCTGTTAATATTTTATCACATATTATATTAACTCTGAAGCCCCCAGTATACTTACACTCTATGTTTGTTCAGCAAGAAATTACCCAATAGCAATTTTGCAGCATGTATATGTGTGTGGTGCCCATATGTATATGACTGTTCACTTGTGTAGACATGTGTGTGTGTTCAAGAAGCCATAATACGCACGTGTGTGTACATGTTGAGGCCTAAAGTTGATGCCCAGATTTTTCTCCATCACTTCCTATCTTGTATGTTGAGGCACGCTCTCTCGATAGAACCCAGGGCTCATCAAAAAGGCTAACCTAGCTGGCCATCCTACCTGGGGATGCCCTATCTCTGCCTTCTCAGGTTCTGTGAGCATAGATGTGTCACCATGCCAACGTGGTATGTAGGTGCTTGGAATCCTAACTTGGGTCCGCATATTCACATAGTAAGTGTTTTCTTTATCCAATGAGTTATCTTTCTAGCCCTTAATGTCACTTTTGTTGAACATACCCTTGTCTTTATACGACATACAGTATGACACATACTATACACCTATACACCAGTGCCCGTCATGACCCCAAGGGAACCCAAATAACAGAATGATGAAGGTAAGAAAGCGATTGTGAGGGACTAAGACAAGATGAACTCTTCACAGGACACATTTTGACTCTTTGAAACTGTACAGCTCGTGAATATATAGCAGGCTTAGAAGGTTACTTTTGGCTGTCTCCAAAAGTATTATCTGGAATATCCTGAATTCTCTTGTGTTTTTAATATTTATTTTATGTGTATGAATATTTTGCCTGTGTATACATCTATGTACCCTGTGTATGCCTAGTGCTCACAGAGGCCAGAAGAGGGCATCTGGTCCCCCAGAACAGATGGCTATGAACTGCACTATGGGGGCTGAGATTGACCACTGGCTCTCTGCAAGAGCAGCTAGTGCTTTTTTTTAACTGCTGAGCTGTCTCTCTAGCACCAATCAATATTTTAGAAAATTCATGTTTTACCAGTTTCTACTTCTTCATGAATAGGTATTTGCCTTTTTGCATATAAAATAAAGAAACCTCAGGAAACACAACACATTTTTACCAGGGGTTTCAAATTATATTTGTTCTTTATTTCTCTTCATTATTAGTAATGTAAGAAACATGAAATATAAGTGCTTTATAGAAGCTGTGTTAAGAGCCAAGCATGGTGGGTCCTGCCTTCCATCTCAGCACTCTGGAGGTAGAGACAAGTATATCTCTGTGAGTTTGAAGCCAGCCTCGCCTATATAAAGAGTTCTAGAACAGGCGGTGCTACATAGAAAGACCCTGTCTCAGAAAACAAAAAAAACAAAACAACAGCGATACCTTTGTTGTACTTTTGTTAAATATTTTTTAGCTCCCCAACATGTAAAACTTTTAAGCAACTGTTTTGATTCTCCCACACCCTGTAAAATCTTTGTATGTATAAAGGCCTGCTTCATACTGGGATTGAAGTGCCTGGCCCCTTCCCCCTTCACTTCCTTTGAAATAAATTTTTTTAAGCTAACCTGTCCCAAAAGACAGAGGTCAGACCCCAGCCAATGGAGAGAAGACTCAGTCACCACCTGCATTCAAATAAGCCAAATCCAAGTCCTGGCCAGAGCGCTTGCTCCTGCTGTCGTGAGAGCACAAGAGTAAGGTGTTCCCTTGTCAGGACACTTCAGCTGGAGTGCTGGTCTCTTCCTTGGCGACCCGGGTTATTTGAAAGGGGGTGGTGAGACCCTATCCCCAGAAACAACACTAGTGAAATACTTCTATATATACAAATAAGACTATCCAAAACCCAAGACAATGACAACACCAAATGCTGGAAGGATGTGGAGAATCGGGAACTCCCGCTCATTGTCGTGGGAGCGCACAAAGGAAGGGCAGGAATGGAAGGCAGTTTGGCAGTTTTTCACAAATTAAAACATAATCTTACCACATGGTCTTGCAGTCAGGCTCCCATTTTACCTAGCAAAGTTGAAAGAAGGGAAGTTTAGAGCAGCTTTCGCTCACCTTGGAAAGAAGACTACTCAAGCGGGTGTGTAGGAACAGGGTTATCAGTGATGGTGAGGTCTGGGGAACAGACAGTAGAGAACAGTGGAAACACTCTACAGGAGACTGTGACAGGGGCTCATGCCAAGCTACTGTAACAGCAGTCCATGTCTACAGTCATCTGCCCAAATCCACACACTCTGCTACACCAAAAGTGAAGGCTAAAGCCAATGAGTGTTAGAGTAATGAGGGATACATCAATGTGTGCTCCTAAGTGTAACAATTGCACCTCTACCGCTTGGTACATGAGAAACCTCTCTGGACCTTGCTCTCAATGTTGCTGGTAACTGAACTTTGCTCAAATAAATAAACAAACAAACTATGTTAAATTGTTTTCATAGTTACAAAATAGATGTCTATAGATTGAGATAGGGTCAGCATGACTATAAATAAATTCCCAGCATTAAAAATGTCATTAAATCCCTGGAAGAACATCTGTAATTTAAACAGTAAGCTAACAACCGTATTAATTAAACTAGCCTGTTGCATCCTTTACTTTTGTTTATCTTGATTAACACCGTGGATCTGAAAGTGATCAACAGTGTTATACTTCCAAGGATCTACAAGGGCACCCAGCCACTCAGCAGTATCGACTGGCCTCTTATATTTTTTTCCTACAAATGAGTTATTTTCATCCTGTTTGACTGCTAAGCATGTCAGCTTAAATTATTGTTTGCCTGACTCCGGTGAATTTTAAATATTCTTCACTTACAATGGTTCCACCAATAAATAAATGCAAGACGGTGAGAATGCTCATGGGAAGGCAGGAAGAAGAGTTCGGCTGCACACAGGAGAAGGGTCTTTCTTAAGGTAGAATAATCAACTTCATCTTCAGAAAGGCAAACAACAAAATGAACACTAGCCCAAAGGGTAAAGAGTTGGAGTCTGGTAACATTCTGGCAGAAACGGTGTGTTCACAAGGACACTGATTGTACAGGAAACAAAGCAACTCCGCAGCCCAAACTATCGGCTTTCCTGATCCTGCTCAACTCACTGCATCAGCTTTTCTCCAGACAAAAGTGAATTACTCTCATTGAATTTGAGTTAGTTTTCACCCCTCGGAGATGAAATGCTGACTTCTGATTCTGAAATTATGAATGTATGAGCAACTGGAGTTTCCATCCCTTAACCTCCAAAATGCTTACATAAGCGAAGGCTCCCAGGGGACACCTTAGTGTTTTCTCGCCTGTGTTCCCTCCCCCTCCCAACCCCTCTACTGTGGACTAGAACACACCGCAAGGATTCCATTATATACTTTCTAGCATCTGCCTGCTGCTCTGAATATCAAAACTCAATCATTTCTAACCAAATATCTCAGACCTGCAAGCCCCTTGCCTCCTTTCAACATTTTTCAATTGTATCTCCTTTAGATCTCTTTCACATTTGCAGAAACTTGTGAATGACAGAAACCTAAGTGGTCACCCAGGTTTCTTCGTGACCCAGTGTTTCAGTACACACTTACTGGGTGACCCAGACTGGACAGGGAGCACAGAATCAGAGCAGGGGAAAACATATTTCCAAAGAGCTACAACCACTATGGGGAGCTCCACAGTTCACAAATTACTCCTAGTAGTAGTAGTGGTGTGTGGCCCATGCATGTACATGTGTGTATAAATGTTGTCCATGTACATGTAGAAGCCAAAGGTCGATGTCGGGTTTCTTTCTCATCACCTTTCACCTCATTTTCTGAGACACGGTCTCTTCACTAAATCTGGATTTCACCACCTGGTCACTGAGCTCTAGGGATCTGGCTGTCTCTGCCCACCACACTCCATAATGAAGTTACAGGTGAAGCCATCAAACCAGCAAGCTTTGCCCACTGAGCTATCAGCTCAGCTCTGTGATGATTAATCTTTTTTTGTATTTTTTATTGATATTTATTGAGCTCTACATTTTTCTCTCCCCCCTCCCTACCTCTCCCCTCCCCCTTCAATCCTCCCCCAAGGTCCTCATGCTCCCAATTTACTCAGGAGATCTTGCCTTTTTCTACTTTCTACTTCCCATGTAGATTAGATCTATGTAAGTCTCTCTTAGTGTCCTCACTGTTGTCTACGTTTTCTGGGATTGTGGTTTGTAGGCTGGCTTTCTTTGCTTTATGTTTAAAATCCACCTATGAGTGAGTACATGTGATAATTGTCATTTTGTGTCTGGTTACCTCACTCAAAATAATGCTTTCTAGCTCCATCTATTTTCCTGCAAAATTCAAGATGTCATTTTTTTTTTTTTGACAATTGCTGTGTAGTACTCCATTGTATAAATGTACGACATTTTCCTTATGTATTCTTTGGTCAAGGGGCATTTAGGTTGTTTCCAGGATATGGGTATGACAAACAAAGCTGCTATGAACATAGTTGAGCACATGTCCTTGTGGCATGAGTGAGCAGATGATTAATCTTTATAAATGTATGAGCGACTGGTGTTTCTACTTGATGGCACTGAGAAGATCTTTGGAGATTAGAAATCATCTTTGTGTGTGTGAGGGCATTTCCAGGGCATAAGGGAGGCAGATTGAATGTGTGTGGCACCATAGGGGCGGGAGACAGGGTAGGGTGAAATAAAAGGCTAAAGGGGAGAATGGAGAGAGCGGGTTCTTTGGCTCCACTGCTGTGTGTGTGCGCACAAGTGTATGCGCAGGAGCACAGCCATGCATGCATGTGCGTGTGTACACTCTGCTCTGAGGTAGGCAGCCGTTACTCTATGCTCCCACCACTGATGCCCCTGCCTCACCTCAACCCCATAGTTAACAGAAGTACAGGCTAAAAGCACTGAAGCCATGAGCCAAGATAATCCACTCCCCCTGGAAGCTGCTTCTCAGGAAGCTTGGTCACAGATATAGCAGGCTATTTAACACAAGAAAACTGATTTTCATTATACATATCAGTTCTCCTGTCCACAATCATCTGTATTTTATTCTTCTAAATAGACAGCTCAGCTACAATTTCTATAAGGCCTCGGTAACACTCATGAAAGCTGGTGAGATTCGAAAACAAGTAATTCTAAAATTACTCTCCTTTGAAGTCTAAGCAAATGGAACACAAATATTGAATCTACAAATTCCGTCAATCAAATACAAACACTGTATGAATTTCTAACATGGAACCAGCTCTTTTGAAAGTTATGATACTTGAGTCACATGAAAACCTAACCTCTCTTCCCTAGATGCAATCACCTCACGGCCCTTCAGAGACATAAGCTTCATTCTCTCCTGGACTTAAGAAGTATTTATAAAACAACACAACATAATTAAGTTGAGCTCATTTTGTCATGTTCAAAGAGATTCTTAACATTTATTCAATTTCACATTCAGAAAAAAAACACAATTGAGATTAAAATGAAATATCTCCCGCAGGTTTTAATTTATATCCCATATTTAGTGAGAACACAATAGAGTTGGACTGCAATTTTATACTCATCATTGGCTTTACTTCCAAACTGAGAGATCATAATTACCCAGAAAACACAAACATGATTTTGACTTCTTTTGCAATTTCAACCCACTGCAGAGTTAGTTAATACTGCAGATCTTGTGGGAAGAACCCTATCACACGGTGCTCTGTGAGAATGTGACAATCTGTAACCAAAAAAAAAAAAAAAAAAAAAAAAAAAAACACTGTATCTAAATAGTCAATTGTATAATGTTGGCCCACATTTCAGCATTGACTTATAATATTCTGAAAACTTTTGTTAACAGGTAGGCCTGGTAGCAATGCTTATAATCCCTGTTACTCAGGAGGCTGAGCTAAGAGGATAACAGGTTCAAGGCCCATAAGAATTACATGTAAGCTCAGAACCAGCCTGTGAAATGTACTGAGACATTTGTGTTGAAATAAAAAGTAAGAAGAGGGCTGTGGAAATAGTTTAATGGTAGAGAACTGGCTTTGCACACACAAGGCAAGGTTCTGTTCCCCAGTGCAGAATTCCTCCTAACACCCCAAATAAAGTTAATAATACTGGAACTATCTCCAATGACTACATCAACACAGAGGTTCATTCTTACACGAATTTGGAATGAAGCGGGGTGATGGGGAGATGTAGAATATGCATTTATGTTTAGTTTTTCAAAGAAATGAACAAAAACAGGAATATGTCAAGTACATACAATAATCCATATATTACATGATCTGCCTACATCATCTCTCTGACTCCTCAAAAACTCCAAAAATACAAGTATTATGTGATCATAATCTTTCCTCCCAGAAGGAGAGACACTAAGAGATGGAACAACATATAACTAAAACCTAAAATTCTAATGAGGATGTCCAACACTGTGACATTGCAACATGACATTATACAATTGTGCCAAGCCACTTTCCCATCTATTCTGGGACACATGCAGCTCGTGGGCCTTAGGTTGAGCATGCCTGCCTAACAGACGAAAAGCCATGCAAAGTCACCCAAAGAGCACCGTACTACAGTAAGTTCATAGTGTGGCATCAAGGAAGAAAGTGGAAGCCTGGGTTTCTGAAACGGTGTGCCCCTCCCTACAAATCCGTGTCCTCCTGGAACTTTAACGGAACTGGTGCAAGACTACTCACAACATGGCCAGGGAGCAAAAGGAAGGAAAAGGATGGGCTATGCCCTATGGTCTCCTGCAAGGGCACAGCCCCAAGGACATGAAGATATTTCACCAAACCCGCCTCTTTAATGTTTCACCAGCTCCTAATAATACCTTCCTGGCGACTTAGCCACCAAAAAATGGCCCTGTGTGGAGAATTCAAAATCCATGTGGCAGGGCTGGAGGTTGCTTCAGTGGCTATGAACACAGCTCCCGCAGATGGTCCAGATCCAGTCCCCAGCGCTTGCAAGGCAGCTCCTAACTTCCTGGAACTCCAGCTCTCAGGGAATCTGACATTTGTGGCATCAGATATGTACTCTCATGCACATACATGCTCCACAGATACATACACATAATTTTAAAAATTATTAGATTGGCCGGACAGGTGGTGGTGCACGCCTTTAAATCCCAGCACTCGGGAGGCAGAGGCAGGTGGATCTCTGTGAGTGTGAGGCCAGCTTGTTCTACAAGAGCTAGTTCCAGGACAGGCTCCAAAGCTACAGGGAAACCCTGTCTCGAAAAAAAACCTGTGTGTGTGTGTGTGTGTGTGTATCTTTATTTATATTATGTTATATGCGTGATCTGCCTGCATGTATATATGTGCACCACGTAAGTGCTTGGTGCCCAAGAGGGCACCGGATCTCCTGGCATGGCAGTGAAGGGAGGCTGTGAACCATCGCATGTGTGCTGGAACTCAAACGTCGGTGCTCTGCAACAAATGCTCTTAACCACCGACCCATCCTTCCAGCCCAACACATACACATTAGTTAAAATTTAAAAAAAAGAAGAAGAAAAAAGAAAGGAAGAAAGAAAGAAAGAAAGAAAGAAAGAAAGAAAGAAAGAAAGAAAGAAAGAAAGAAAGAAAGAAAGAAAGAAAGAAAGAAACCACGTAAACCCCCAAACCCAAACTACAGCTCACAGCTACACAGTAACAAAACCAGGGAATGCTGGTGGCTGGCAGAAACTCAGAAGGCACATGAAGGGGTCCTCCCTAAGGCCTCACAGATCTCACGGTCCTCTTTGACTTCAGGAGTCTGGTTTCTAGAACTCGAAAACGACACATTTCTGTTGCTAAAAGCTACCCCGTTTTTAAAGCAGCCTGGAGGAGCTCTGGCATGTGAGAACAGAATGTAATGAATCAATAGCACAGCGGTGCCAATATCTCATCTGCAAAGACCAGATGAGAACCTGAAGCAGAAGCAGCAACAGGAGCCAGCCGGTCAGAAGATAACCAGGCTGGCCTAGTTAGCAAATGGTAACTAGTGTCAAATGACAACCACTGGTGTATTTCCAGCCACACACCAGCAGCTGTGATAAACTCCCCCGTGACCGTGAACACTGCTTATGAGAGGAGAGGGTGATTTTGCTCTAGATTACAGCTCTGTCTGGCTACAGGAAGCACAAGAGCTTCACAACAGGAGACATTTGCAAGTATAGCCTCCCTTAGGGCTCGCGCGTCCTTAAATAAAATTTCATTATTCCTCATCAGCTTGAAATTTTGACTCTAATATCCATGGGTCGTGCGTCTCGTGGGAAAGTCTGTTAACTCTATGATGTACGATCTGCTGCTTTTCTATTCATTCTTCTTGCATTCATCCAGCCAGCCATCTGTGCAGGTGTGAAGCCTGCGTTCAATAAACACCACGGAGAACATACTAGGCAACAGGCATGTTTGTGCCTACAGATATGGGAATAAACATGACAAACACATGTCTGTGTCTATCTTTTGAGGAACTGACTTTTGCAAAAATGAAAGAGGGGTGTGTGCGTGTGTGTGTGTGTGTGTGTGTGTGTGTGTGTGTGTGTTTGCATGTAGACCATATGTCAACCTTGGGTCAACCTCAAACTTGAATACTGTTCCTCAGGAGCTGTCTATCCACCTTGTTTATTCAAAGTTGGTGTTTCACTGAGCCCCGAGGGCACTAATTTGGCTTAGGCTGGCAGGACAGCAATGCGCAATGATCCACCTACCTCCACCGCCCACCCCATCCTCCACCTGAACCCACCATGTTCAGTTTTGCTCCTGGAAGCTAGAGACCAAATTCAGATCCATGGCAGGCATTTTTTCTGATTGAACTATCCACTCACACCCCGAGAGACATTTTAAAAAATGATTTTAAGTATAGGGAGAAATATCAAGGAGACATGGTAAGTGGTAGGAAGGCAGCAGACGAGGTGTACAGATGTCCAGACTGTGCAAGATGTAAGGGAATCTAACCATGGAACGTGCTGGAGCTTTTACTGGCCTCCCCACAGGCACAGCATGACCAAGAGTGAAGTATCCTCAGCATCACACAGAAGCAAAGCCAACTACAACAACAGAGAACAGGGACCCAATCTTCCACGCATTATCAATGAATCTGGATTTTATATTGAGTAATGGGAAGTAATTGAAGAGACTTTAAGTATTAGACTCAGCTGTCTCTGTGAGCAGAAACAGTAATTTGCCTAACACTGTTTCATCACTTGCGCGCGATAACTGTGATGATTCAAGGAGACATATGAATAATTCAAGCTAAGCCCATCTGTAAAAAAAAAAAAATGCTGCTTTGGCTCTTTTAACAATTGATGTACATTTAAATGTTAGATGAAAAGGCTAGTTTCCCTGTATTTATAGCTTTAAAAGTTTTACACATTTGTGAGCCATTGTTCTACAGTAGGACCACACACCCCAGTCAGATTTTCCTGCAGAGGCATTGCTTGCCTTCAAGATCCTCAAATGTCTGGTCAGTGTAGGACAGAGATCCTTCATTGGGGGGGGGGGGGGGGGGGGGGCAAAACCGGAAAATCATGCCTGTCGTAGATACTACAAGTCACTGCTCAAAAATGTCTAGCACAGAGTGGGGGATAGAGGGCAGGAGAAATGGTTCAGCGGATAAAAGGGGTAACAAAGGTGCTGGCCGCACAAGTATAGGAGGAATTCAGATGCCCTGAACACACAAGGCTGGGTGAACTTGGGGCCCACCTGCAATCACAATTTGAGGGAGGCAGAGAGCAAAGTGGCCAGCCAGACTAACTGAAACTGTTGAGCCCTAGGTTCAGTGAGAGACGCTGCCTCAGTATGTATATAGTGGATCAAGGCGCACTATACATACAAAACAGTCAAACAATAAATTTTTAAAATTCCAAAATATTAAATTATACACATATTAGGTTAAATATACATTAATTAAATTTATATATAAAAGAAGATACCCCGGGTCAACCCCAGATTTCCACACACATCCATATGGAAAAAAAGCAATAGACAGAGGTTTCCATACCACAAGATACTAAGGAGAAACCAAGATTTTCTACATCATAAAGGCACAATGAGGCCATCGGCATCTAAATTTATCCAGGGGCAGGAACAAATACAAAGAAGACAATTACAAATATAAGTGAAAATGCCCAAAAACAGACAAACAAAAAAGCTGGGTATGGTGATGTACCCCTTTAATCCCAGCAACTGACACAGTAAAACCCACTGTTTGAGGGTTTTGTTTGTTTGTTAAAGCAATTAAAAAGAAAAAAAAAAGTGTCAGTCACAGTTTGCTTAGAGCATCCCGGCAGCTCTCCCAGAGTGGTTTCTACAGGACATTAAAATCCTCATCCTATACACCTCAACTTCAGCCCCTCAGAGAGCATATGGGAATATAACCTCGCAAGGCAACTGTGAGGATTTGTGAGTTGATAGGTGTGAAATGGGACTGGGGAGATGGCTTTGTGGATAAGAGCACTCAATATGAACGCACAAGGACCTGCATTTGGATTCTCAGCCCTACACAAAAGCCAGGCAAGATGGCATGCACCTATAATCCCAGCACTGCTGGGGAACCCTGGCTCTCACTGACCAGCCATTCTAGTTAATGGGGAAGTGCCATGTTCCATGTGAGATCTTTCTCCAAAAAAAAAGAGTGGAAATCAACCGATGAAGATACTCAATGCCGCCTTTGGCTTCCACATACGAGCACGAGAGCACATGTGAGGTGCGCGTGTGTGCACACACACACATACACCCTACAAAAGCTCAGAACCATGCCAGGTACATAGTTAACTGCTGGGTAAAAGTTGGCTCTTTATTTAAAAAAATAAAAATAAAAAGCCTGGCGGTGGTGGCGCATGCCTTTAATCTCAGCACTTGGGAGACAGAGGCAGGATCTCTGTGAGTCTGAGGCCAGCCTGGTCTACCGAGCTAGTTCTTGGACAGCCAAGGCTACACAAAGAAACTCTGTCTTTAAATAAATAAATAAATAAATAAATGTTGTCTCTTGTTTCTATTTTTCGAGCACCTTGTTGAATGTGCATCCACAACTCTCTGAGGAGTCCTGCGAATAGCAAGCCAGTTGAGCCTTATGTATTCCAGTTTTGCTCAATCTTGGTTTGCACAAACACTCCTATTCCTGCTGCACTTTCTCTCTGGGCAGCTCAACAGGTCCTACTGAGTTCACGGTGGATGTGCAGCCCAGGCCTGTGTGCACCTTGCCTCCCTCCACACTTGTCACCCAGCAGCAGAGATTTTGTTTAGTGCCTCAGGAGCAGGCAGAAGTAAAGTCGTGACTGTGGCATAGCTCACCTGGTAAGGTGCTGGCCCAGCATGCACTCAGCCATAGGTTCAACTTTCGGAACTGTGTAAACCGGGTGTGACGTCACAAACCTATAATCCTAGCACTTGGGAAGTAGAAGCAGGATCATCTTCCACGTACAGAATTAGAGGCTAGCCTGAGCTATGTAAGACTGTTTCAAAAGTAAATAAGAAACTAATATTTAAACGAAAAGAAAACTTCAATCCTTTTAAATTTCTATTTCCTCAGCTACTGGGTCATCTTTGACATTTCCTTTAGAATATAATCCCAGAGTAATAAAAGGCCTCAGTGGTATTTTACATAGTTTTGGTAGCACATAAAAAGGTGGTGTAAAGGTCACACTCAATGACAATAAAGGGCACTTTACCCAAACTTGGTACAAAAACCACTCACTTTGGCCCAATGCGAACAAACACAAACCACCTAGAGCCAGTGACACAGAACTCCCTGGGGCGAGCTGGGCAAACAGAAGAACTCTGTTCACTCTAGGATACCTCTGCCTACTCCATTGGCCTAGAATGCTAACATTCCCATGACAATTAGTATACGATGGACTGCTAAACATGGAGGACACCATCCTCTCCCAAGTCTACAGAGACTACCCAGCTTGCACTCTTTCTAATGTATTCACCCAGGCCTCACAAGAACCTCTGATATAAATACTTTCATCTCCATTTGGCAGGCGAATAAACTGAGGCACCAAGCATAGCATACCTGCGATTGTATAACAAATCAAAGGAAAATGGATACAAATCAAGACTCTGCCTCCAAAGTCTTGATTTTTCTCCACTATTTATATATATATGGCTGTAATTTAAAAAATTTTTTAAAATATGGTTTTAAATGTTATGTATTTTATAAGCAGTTTTGTGTATATGTGCTCACTCATGCATGTGTGCATTTGTGCGTGTGTACGTGTACATGTGTGCGTGTGCAGACCAGAGGCCAACCTCATTGTTACACCTCAGGAGCTGTCTACCCTACCTCTAACCTAGCGCATCTCTGCAGCCTCGTTACCAGAGCTTTAAAAGGGATGCCTGTCATTAATGACCACACTTTCTCCAAGTATCAGCCAGACTTCTGACACTGAAAAGCCAACCCCGTAATTGATCACACTCGGAAGTCATTTCTGTTGTTTTGGATTTCTCAAAATGAATTCAGTTTCTACTTGTATAGATTAAACCTTAAAGGAAATTTTATTACACTAGATAAGACAAGGGTTTCCTCTCAGTCCAAATAGATGCTGGTCTAAAGATAAGTAAGATGCTAGCAAAAGAATGTTAATCATTCAACCTAAAAGTATTTGTACTGGATCCAAACCTAAGGTCCATTTATCCCGATGATCTCCTCCACACTCCTCTTCCCTCCTATCCCTTCTTCCCATAGGAGTTTACTGACACCAACAGGATATTTCTAGACATCATCACACCCAGTGAAAATGAACCTTCAAAGGTGTGACTCTGCTCATGAAAATACACCTGCAAATAGCATTAGGAACTGGGGGGGGGGGGGGGGGAGGTGAAACAAATGAAGAGTTATTGGCCAATAAATCTAAGAGCCCCAGCGGGATTTCTGTGTAATGAGAAACCATGGAGATAAACATAAAATATTACTTCTAGATCCAATCAGTCCACAGTAAAATGATTGACACGGAAGCTGGCTTGGTTGAGAGAAAGTGCTCACGGAAAGGGCCTTCAGTTGAGGCTGACCACAAGATCGACCCCAGTCAGGAGTGTGACAAAGAGCCTAGGAGACACAAGACACTGTTAGGCTGCATAGTGATCACATCGAGGGAAGGAAGAGAGATACAGCCTGCAAGGGGGCCAGGCAGGCTACACCCGTGTTCAGGGAGCATGTTCCTTTGAGAAAAAGCAATCACGAATGTGAAGTATCTGAAAATTAAGCTACCACAGGTCTCTGGCTTTATAAAACTGCAGCCTAAGCCCTTCCATAGCACATACTCCCCCTTCCTACCCTACGACACTCTTCCCATTGCATCTCCATCTCCAACCCCATAAACTGCTCTGACATAAATTAGTTGTTTCTTTTTCTCCTGCAGGATAAGCTCTTCCCCCCTCCCACCCCCCTTTTATTCACTGGTGCGTCCCAGCGATATAAAACAGACCCATAACAGATGTTCGATAAACTGCATGAATTCATTAATTCTTCTGAAAATACTGTGGACTCCAAACTGGAAAAGAGAAGGAAGAGGTGAAACATCACTGACACGGAATGTTTAAATAATTACAGCTCTAGTTTACTCATCACCAACCCTGATGCTGAGATGAACAAGATACGTTTCCATCTCAGATCTGCCGTTCATATGCAGCTACACTTCTCAGAGAAACAGGCAAACTGAAAATACAAGCAGCTGAGAATAAGAAGGAAACGCACTAAGTTCGGAAGAGCAGGCAGCCCTTCTCTCTGCGTACTACTGTGGTGACTACATAAGAAAAGTGTGAGCCGGGCAGTGGTGGCGCTCGCCTTTAATCCCAGCCCTCTGGAGGCAGAGGCAGGCGAATCTCTGTGAGCTCAAGGCCAGCCTGGTCTACTAGAGCTAGTTCCAGGATAGGCACCAAAGCTACAGAGAAACCCTGTCACAAAATACAAAAAAAAAAAAAAAAAACTGGGACAAGCATGCTAGAATGCTAGTGGGTAGAGGTAGAGGCTGGAGGATGCCAAGTTGGAAACCAGACTAGGCTACATAATGAGAACATGTCTCATAAAAGAATAAAATAAATAAAATTAAATTAAAGATATAAAGTAAGATAAAGTATATTAAAGAACTTTTCAAATCTGACTTATAATAAAAGTCTCCATGAATGACCATCCACCCTCACGTAATGCCTTCCCAGTTCTTGTAATGTGTCATGTGAGGAACCCACCAGGAGAAGAGCCAGCTCTCAAACTGACACCAGATGCGACCGTGTGCAGCGTTCCCAAACTCTGCATTCAGTGATGGCAGTGGCTGTGTAACACGGGCCATGATATTTGGCCAAAATACCAATCACTGGGGTGATATTTTGATAGTGGAAACTGATAACCACTACTCTCTGCCCAGAGCTGACAAACAACCAGCACGCTACCGAATACTCCCGAGGATCGAGGATCGAAGCTCAGGCAACAACATAACAATGAATTCACAAGTAGTTTTTCAGGCTGAACCAGGAACACAGCTTAAACAGAAACTAGAGGACGCCACTTGTCAAGGGCAAGCAGGAAGAAATGGTGCACTGTCTTCCTCCAGGCTCAACTGTTCTTCCAGCAGGGATTCCAGCTGCTTGTGCTTCCTTTTCCTCCTGCCACCCTAACAAAAGTCCGGCCTTGGTCCCTCTATTCGACTATGCCCTTCCACCTGGGAAGATTCTAAAACTGCAATACACATGCGACTACATGAAGTCTCCTGGGCATGCTTCTAAATAAGTAGAACTTGTAATGCCATTTTTTTTAAATATGAAAGGTGTAGTTCCTCCTTTCAAAACTACCTTCTCATATAAAATCCAACCCCAGTAGGAGCTGTAGCCTAAGGAAAACTGCAACTTGTGACATGTCTGTCTTTACAGGCTGTGAGCAAAACAATGAGATCTTTTATTCAGATGAACCCTCAAAATGAATGAGTAATTACAATCACATACACAATGATAATGGGTGAGCAGGACCTGCAAGCCTGTCAGATCCCTTGCCGCAGTCAGTGAGAAAACCTGTGACGATGAACCTGCACGGAGAGCAACCCCCTCCAGCTCATTCATCTTTTCTCCTCCATCTTCTCAACGCGCCTTACAAAGAGCGGCGGCTCACGAGTTCAGGGACACTCGGTCATCCATTGCACAGGCAGAGAAAGGGAGAAACAATTCACACCAGACAGCGCAAACACCAGCTCCTCATGCAACCTGACACCTTTTCATGCTGCAGGAGCCATAAAAGATGTAAACCACAACTAACATCCACAAGCTAAACACTACAAACCACAAAACAGACTCGGAATACAGCTCAGTGGTAGAGTACTTACTAAAAGTCACCAGGCCTTTGGGCTGGGTCCCCAGAACCAACACAAACAAAAAGCCTTACAACACAAACCAACTCCTAGAAATGACCCAGGATGAGAAGCCAAAGGGATACCAAATGGTTACAGAATAGGAAGTGGCCTGAGTCAGAAATCCTGCGATCAGGGGGGAATAGTGGCACACGCCTGAAATTCCAGCACTCAGAAGAGGCTGAGGCAGGAGGTTTGCTAATCTGGGCTGCACAGTGAGTTAGTTCCATGTCAACCTGGTTACACAGCATGATCCCGTTTCAAAAACCTAAAAGGGAGGGAGGAAAAGTGAGAGTCCATCCTGGATTCCAGTTCATTCTTTGTTTTACTAATACTTGTAACTGAGCAAGTTTGCTAAAAACAAATTGTAGTTCCTTTCATCAAAGAGAAAAAAAAAATTTTTCTCATGCATCTCATAGCTGTCCTAGAAGACTAAATGACATTTTTTTAAAATTGCATCTAAAGGAAAAGCCAGGTTTTTCCCATTTCATCTCAGTGTTTCCTACACCCTCTGTAAGTCAGCTGGATGGATATTCATTCAGCGAAATGAGCCCCTGGGTTCTGGTGGCTTCTTCATCTTTGCAAACTGTATGCTGGAGCAGTCAGCATGCTAGAAACATAACAACCTATGAGTGGATTTGACTGTGAGTGTGTCTAAGTCTGAAACAGTGTGTGGAGGGGAACACTGCATTTCCTTACAACTGTGTTCCTCTACACAGTAAACCCATCTACAGACATAGTGAAGGATAAACACAGTGAAAAGCCTGAGAATCCCAGCATCTCCAGAAAAAACAACCCTCACTGTGTTTGCTTTTGGAGGGCGAAAGTGAGCATAAACCACACAAAAGACATCACTGAACGGTGTTCTCTATCTAGTGAACATCTTCATCTGATTTGTGCACCATTTTCTGTACAACCCTTCTTCCGTGTACCCTAAACTAACACAAGAAAGCCTCATTACAGAATTACAGGTCATTCCTTCACTGCACTGTCCAACAAGAAAGGATCCCAGACATCCTGACCAAACTTGCACGGAGCTAATAGGAGCACCAGAAACTACAGCACCAAGAAGCTGGGGCTGACTACACGCAGTGTGCGCCTTTCATTCACACTCCCTTGGCAAATGCACACTTACCAGTGACGATTTCAAACACACAGAACACTGCCTTTCCTTACACAGATCACAAAAATTCTTGTTTTGAGAATGTGCAACAAGCATTTACATCCCTGTCTCCACACCTCGCAAAAAAAAAAAAAAAAAAAAAAAAAAAAAAAAAACACTAAAGCTCTTAGTGGTAAAAGACAGGACACAAAAATCACACATGACACAGAAAGAAGGTCAAAGACAGAAAGCGGTATTCAAGACTTTAGCATCTCTTGCTGTCTTAGAGCAGTAAGAGCTGGAAAATGGCTGTCTTGCTTGGATTAGATAAAATATCACATTCCTAAAACTCTTCTAAAACAGGAGAAATCTTCAAGGCATCAGTGCGCACGCCCGCTCCTGCTTTGGAACCCCTTTCAGCAGCCCCCCCCCTTCTATATCCATAATCAAGAGTGTGCTCCCAGCAGCCCTAGATCCCACCTGCAGCAAAAGCTGACTGGCTCAGGAATGGACACCCGACAAGTTCTACCAATTAAGCCTGTCTTCTGAGTATGTAAATAAATCTGTCATATAATAAATTTGGGAAACATGGGTTTTCCAAATTCTACCATGTAGGCCAAAATTCAGACAAAGATCATCTGTGGAGGAAGATACTGTAAGAAAAGATGAGATTAAATAAGAAGTCTCGAAACTTTCTATTCCAAGTTTCAACCTTTCATGAGATTCCACTCCACCCTTGCCTGCTAGCTCTCCCTTGCTCTCTATTAAATCTTTTTCCACTTAAGGTAGTATCTGGAACAAAAATTGACTGTTTATATTGTTTAGATAAAGTACTTTCCTATAGTATCTTACATCATCCTACATTTCATTAATAATTATTAATTAATAATTATACCTATTAAGTATCTGTATCTATTCAATAATAATCAATAATAATAAAAATAGAGGAAATATCACCACCTACATCTACATAGGATTGATGTGGGAGTGTCATATATCAATCTGTTGATTTCATTGGTTAAGTTATAATAAACCAGCTGCTTGGCCTCATGGCTTGGAACATAGATGGGAGGAGTAAACAGAATAGAATTCTGGGCAGAAGAGGAAGTGAGGTCAGACTCTGCTCTGCTTCCGGAGAGACGCCATGCTCAGCTCTCCCGGGTAGACGCGATAGCTCTGCTCTCTGAGGCACACGCAATGAGGATGGACGGAGGCTAGAATCTTCCCGGTAAGCGCACCTTGGGGTGCTTACACACATCATTAGAAATGGGCTAGTCCAGGTGCGAGAATTGGCCTGTAAGGGCTAGAGTTCATGGGCCAAGCAGTTCTTTAAATGAATACAGTTTGTGTGTTGTTATTTCGGGCATGAGCTAGCCAAGCGGCCGGGGTGTTGGGGACGCAGCCCCGCCGCTCATATTTCAACATAGGATCTAACCAAAAATGCTCTATCAAAAATAAATATTAATGAAAGTTTACATTTCTTTCAATAACTACCTTTGGAACCATAAATAGTTATAAACTCATGTAATCTATTCAGCCTCTCCTTGGAGTCCTTTATGATCCCACATTTTTATTCATGGTCCCTGGCATGACCGCAGTCAAAATGCTGTGCTCTGAAGTCATGTGGAGGCTTGATCAAGATGAAGGATCTTTTCCCATGATGGACAGCTAATAGGGCTATTTGTCAAGAGACCTTATTTCAGTCAAGCATACTGATGCATGCCTTTAATCCTAGCACTTGGGGGGCAAGTGCAGGAGGATCTTTGTGAGTTCAAGGCCAGCCTGGTGTACACAGCAAGTTCCCTGGGTGGCAGGGGTCAGGAGAGGGGCTCTGGAGGCTTGTCTAAGAAGAAATGGAGGAGGAAAAGGAATTCCGAGGGTACACTGGAGTTATGTTCTGAGCAAATAAAGAAAGGAACCTGCCTAACTAGCCGCTGTCATGGGTAGTAGAAGCAGCCTACTGAGAAGGCGGGCATTGTTTCCACTCTGGTATACAAGGCAAGTTTCTCAGGAAAGACAAAACCAAGTTCTAAATAGGAATGAGGAACACTGTAAACAACAAGGAAACCAGAGGAAGGGCTACGTTTCCCAGAATCTAGGGTGCCACAACAGGAACACCCTTAGAAAATGCCCTGAAGCGGAAGTCTGAAGTATATATATATATAGCAGTTAGCTAGAAAAATAATATGTAATAAAGAATATTCCCTATGGAGGGAAATACGTGGTTCCAGGACAAAAGCTAGGGGAAGCGGGTAGTTTAAGAAACTGAAACATCCCATGATTGTGGTGTGAGAGGGGCAAACGGCACGACAGGGAGGGCTGGCTGGGTAGAGCTTGTAAGCTAGAACTCACCACTGAGGAGCAGATGCTGCCGACAGTGTCACACACAGGTGACCTCTGTAGCAGGAGACACAAGAGGCTTTGCTTCTGCCAGTATCACTACTGTGTAGATTTCGTTTTGTTCGTTAGAGATGGGTTTCTCCCAGTGTAGCCCTGGCTAACCCACAAACCGTGATCCTCACGCCTCAATCCAATGTTCACTCTTCTGGAATGATGTCTGAAACTCTCAGGTAGGGAGGCTGGGCCAGCCCCTAGGAGAAAAGTAACACTGAAGAGGCACAAAGTGCTCCAGGAACCCTCAGGGCCAAAGAGCAGACACTGGAGGGGACTTCCCAGTCGGCCACCAGTTAAAAAGGGCAGATGGGCAGGCCATGAACTCTCTCACCAGCAACACACAAAATCATGAGAAATGGCAAACCATTATTTCAAAGCCACCAGTTTTGCAGGTTTTATCAGTCAGCAACAGGAAAAGCCGGCCGGTGTTAGACAAGACTAAAAGGACCCGATCTTCACCCTAAAACCAACACGGAGAAGTATCATAACCCATCAGCACCAAGACTCCCACCTCAATACTGCAGATATTAAAGTAATACGGATAACAGTAGGATGAAAAGAATTAACTAGAAAATACGAAGAAAGGTGGCAGAATTGGGATTTCCAATGTTTCTGAAGCTGTTGGCAACCCATGGATTAACCACAAATCTAGTCTCACTCAGCTCCATATATTATATGCAAAGAGAGTCCACAGGAACATATGGGTGAACCATGATGGGGAAACCAGCAAAGAACTTTCTACCTTGATTATCCCTTAAGTGGCAAAGAAAAGAGAAAAGTGAGGTGAACATGTATGCAAAGAGATAGAAGGGTTACTACACCAAGGTGCTAACCTGCCAATGGAGCAGAGAAATAAATTGTGGTTGTCTTGCCAAAACAAAGAACATTCATTCGACACAATCCGAGTCAAACTCGGTTGTTTTTCTTTAAGTCTCCACCTAACTTTCTCTACACAGCAACTTTCCTCCTGCTGCTGGGTAAGGCTGTAAAGCTCGCCAAGATCTCTTCCACTGGTCTCTGTCGGCACTGGGGGGAGGTGAAAAGCAAAGGAGGAAGGGGCCCGTCTGCTGGAATCTCAATTGCAACAAGTTAGTACTGTCTTATTCCAAGGACAGCAGCGTCACAGCCATTTGGTGACACTCGTCCTCTCAGGCAACACCTGGCCAGCCCTTGCCCTTGTTCAAGGTTAGGGTCTTTGTGTGTTTTGAGTGACAACAGTCTGGGTTCAGTTCAGGAAATCCTCTCTTTCCCCAGATGGCTCACCAGGAAATTGGTTATAAGTCAGCTTGTTCCTGGAGGTGACCTAACCCGCTCACAGGGTGAGAAGGAACTTGCCTCTGGGGTTGATGGCCTCCCTTGGCCAATCTGTGGCTGGTGGTTCAACCGCAGAGCCACTGGCAGCTTAGGTAGCACGAATCCATCCCGAACATGTGCTTCCTGTATGGTCTGCACTGGGTATACACAACCACAACTCATCCTGCCTCACCTGCTAAACGCAAGTTTTTCAGACCATTTTTGTAAGGGGAGAGGGTACCAGGGATGCAACCCAGGGCCTCCTAAATCTAAGCAGGCGCAGTAGCACTGAACCACCACCTCCCCCACAATCACTGGTTTGGTTTTGTTTGCTTTGCTTCCATTGTAATTAACAGACAGAACCTTGGAGTACTGTATGATACAAAGAATGGGAGAAATACAAAGAAACTATATCAAAATCAGTAATTTTAGGGGTTGAAGACAAGGCTCAGCAGTTAAGAGCATATTCTAACCGTGGACCTGGATTCTATTTCCAGCATCCACATGACAGCACCCTCTTTCAGCCTCCACGGGCACCGGTTACATGTGTGTTACACAAACATGCATGCAGACAAAACATACGCACACATAAAGTTAAAACCTGCTCAGAAGGTTGGCATTTTTACCTAATGGAGGCTACTCTGTTAAATGGCTTCATTAGCCACTTAGAAACAGGAGAAATCAGGCATTCGGCTTACTAGAAATCAAAATGTGACAATTCTTTTAATTTTTCTTATTTGTATGAAGAAAGAGAACAGTTTTCAGAATCAAGGGAATGTGAACAAAATAATACTGTATTAAATGTTTGACCAAGCCCAGCAGTGGTGGCACACACCTTTAATCCCAGCACTCCAGAGGCAGAGGCAGGTGGATCTCTGAGTTCAATGCCAGTCAGGTCTACAGAGTTCCTGCCACAAAAAAAGGAGGGGAGGAGAAGGGAGGAGAGGGGAGGGGAGGGAAGGGGAAGGGATGGGAGGGGAGGGGGAGTAGATTCCATAAAAAATAAAAAATACATTCCAAGTTGCACATATGAGTAACTGTCCATTCTATCAAATGCAGACACATAAAGCATAGAAATTCTTACCTACTAAAAATTTTCTAGGCCACGGGTGTGGTTCAGTTGGTAGCACGCTTAGCTAACACACAGGAAGCCTTGAGTTTGACCCCTACCACCATAAACCAGGCATGGTGGTAGATGCCTATAATCATAGCATTTGAGTAGAGATCAGAGGTCCAAGGTCATCCTTGGGTACATATCAGGTCTGAGGCCAACCTAGGCTATGAGACCTCAAAAAAAAAAAATTTGCATCAAGTATCTAAGCAACAAATAAAAACAGAGCTAGTAAGATTAAAAAGGAATTTGGTCAATGGATAGGAATAATTTATTTCAGTTTAACTAAACCAAATCCTAAGCTAAAGCAATTGGGGGGGGCTGCTGCTTTGGGGGAGGGGAGTTAAACAAAACCCATGGTTTTGCACAAGCCAAGCAAGAGCTCTACACTGGTCCACCCTAGTCCCTACACTATTTAATGGACTTTAATAAATAGTTCTGTTCTCACTTCCCTGGCCACGGTGACCAAAGTGCTACACTCAGACTAGGAATGGACAAAATAACACTGTGAGATCTTAAGATGACTCTGTCAAAAATGACAACCACATATATATATATATACATATATTAAAGTTCAGAATAGAATATATGAAAACAACATTATGCAGGCATTTCTTTACGTGTAGACCTCTGCTAAAGGTCACAGGTGGAACCTCCTAGTCATCGGAACCAGCAGCTGTAGGTAGTCCTTGGCGCAGGAAAGACATGAGACTTATTTATAGTTTTCCTGAGACTCATGAAACATTTCCTGACATGAGACATCACTGAAGTCATCCCATTCTGATAGGCCAGCCCGGCACAAAGGGAAAGGTCCTACGAGACAAAAGGAAAGGCTTAGCCGAGGGCAGTGCGTGCGCCCTGTGTACTTTGCAGTGAGGATGCAACCACAGTAGGTAAACAGCAGGGCCAGCTGTATCCTGCCCTGCAGAACTTGTTCATTCGGGAGTCACTAATGTAAACACCAGCACTGTCACTTCTTTTTGTGACCTCTTCAAAATCATTTCATTATGACTATGTAGCTAAAGAGAAAAGCATAAACATGCCAGCTCCTACTTTAACTTACATCGCACATGGAAAGAGCAAACCACATCATGGACGAAACACACTCTTTGGACTTCCTTTGTCTCTAGAGTGGTACAGGAAGAATCTTTTCATGTGGTTCCTCAGTTTCCACAATTTGGTAACTATACACGGGAAACAACTCAGTCATATAACCTCTAGCAACAGAAAATGTGCACACCACATTTTAGCATCGTGATTATTATTTTGTATTTATTCATGTCTATACTGTGGGGTACGGGTGGGGTCAGTAACCCCCAGCACTAATGCTAAGCAAGTACAAAGAACTAAAAATAGATGACTTGACTTTACGCTGAACACAGACTAGAGAATGTAAACTATTCCAAAGAAACGTTAAAGGGCCTTGAAGATGTTTGTGATGTAAGGTCGGAGTATTGCAACAGTGAACATTATACTGCAGACCCATCCGAACAGGAAGTCAGGAGAAACGTAAGATAGATAAAATACCAATCTCCACTCCAATCTGCCCCAGAATATACTTGCCCACTGCATCAGACACTGAGAAAGAAAAGGGTGATTGATCGGGGAAGGTAACGAACTCAAACAACATGGTATCCAGAACTCTAGTGAGGGCTGTAAGCAAAGCCAAAATTAAACATATGCTTTCAATGTCAGTAACACACTGTGGCCATTTGAGAAATGTTTATTCCTATCATTGACTGTTCCTATCATACTGACTTTTTGCATCATTTATTATACTCTCTGGAGACTAAGGAAGAATAACAAAAAATCTTAAGTAACCAAAATGAAAAATGCAGAATGTTGAAATATCAGTGTGTTACAGGCTGTGAGCCGCCTAAGTGTCCTCTGTTCTAACCCTCTATCCCTTGGCATCAGAGACTTAACAACCTTGTGCTGCAAGCAAAGAAAAGGCATAAAGGACCAAGAACCCTCCCACTCTCAGGATATTGTTCTCATTTTTCCTTAATAAATCTATATTTAATTTGCTTTGAAAAAAAATGACCAAGGAACCCAGGAAAGACCTCTCCAAGTCCTATTTTGGGGAAAGTGGTTCAAGACAAGGGTTTCTCTATGTAACGGTCCTGGCTGTCCTAGAACTCGCTCTATAGACCTGGCTGGCCTTGAACTCACACTGTAGACCTAACAGGCCTTGAACTCATACTGTAGACCTGGCTGGCCTCGAACTGCCTGCCTCTGCCTCTCAAGAGCTGGAATTAAAGGCATGCACCACCACAGCCCTGCTCAAGCTCTATTATTCTTATTCCACTCTATTTCTTACTCCAAACAAAGTAGAGCTCCTGGGGTAAACAATCCTAGGAATGGGCAACCTCAAGAATGTATGATACCCATGGAAGTGAGGAGCCTTGCTTAGGAGGGTCAGGATGCTACAACAAAATGCTGACAGTCAATGAACTGCAACACAGATCTGGTCCTGGAGACTAGAAGTCTGGCAGTGTCGGGCTTGATGAGAGACCTCTCCTGGGCTGCCAACTGCTAACCACCTCATTGCACCTTCACACAGCAGAAAAGAGAAGTTTGTGGAATCTGTTTGTACACAGGCACTAATTTCCTAAATTCCTATTACCTTCTAGAGGCTCTACTTCTTTCTACTACCACACTGGGGGTAAGGATGTCAACATGTAAATTTGGGGAAAACCTGAATGTTGAGGTTACAACCAGAGTCCAGGCATGCTATGCTGAGATGAGTTCCTTACCTTTAAAATTGGCATCCCATTATGACCTTTGTTGAACTCTTAAGAGATGTAAGCAGAACTGTGTCTCACTGGAAGCTCTTGGTGGAACCCTAGGACTCACTGGTTAGCCCGCCCAGCATACTCGGTTAGTTCCATGGCAATGATATGATGATCCTGTGTCAGAAATCCTACCGAATGGCTCCTGTGAACCATACCCGAGGTTGACCTCTGACATCCACATGCGCACACACAAAGGAGGGAGGAAAAAGCCCTTCAATGGCCTACACCATCAGAAGAGAGTCACCTGTGCTTCTGAGAACTGTCACTCTTAATGACCCTTCTTACTTTGAACACATTTTTTTTTCTGTTCTTGCCACTGTTCTGTGAGGGCAGAAACACTCAGCAGGATTCCAACCCTAGTGTACGGCTTTGTCTTTTTCTTATTAGCACTACTGAATACAAAATCAATGGGCTGGAGAGATGGCTCAGCAGTTAAGAGCACTTGTCGCTCTTACCAAACTCTGGTTTGGTTCCTAGCACGGGCATGATGGTTCACAACACCCTGTAACTACAGTTCCGAGGAATCCTTAGAGCGCACGAGGCTCTGGGTTTTGTATAAAACAATTACAAAATGACTTTTTCCTGTGTTGTCTGAAGTATAAATTAACACATCTGTTTCCATCCTTCATGTCAAATTCATCGCACTGTTACAGTGCTCTGTTTCTTTTGAGGCAGTAAATATAGAAATGGTTTTCTGAAAAGTTTCTTTTGCATCTAAAGTCTCCAAACACACTCACACAAAAAGAAAGAAAGAAAGAAAGAAAGAAAGGAAGGAAGGAAGGAAGGAAGGAAGGAAGGAAGGAAGAAAGAAAGAAAGAAAGAAAGAAAGAAAGAAAGAAAGAAAGAAAGAAAGAAAGAAAGAATTAATTTCAGGAAATGCGTCCCTACTCCGTAAGATGCACGCACTGTGTGTACATAAACAACTAGTCATATACGTCATATACTAAGACATTCTAGCTCGCATTCCCTGTGACAATTTCACTCCAAATAGTCATAATTCGTCCAGCATGAGGCGAACAAAGCTTTTCATGAGTAATGTAGAGATTAAAAGACTTCATGGTCAAGTGTCGTTTAGTTACTTAATTCTGTATACCTTAATGATAGTACAAGTCTTATGGATATCCTGTTAATACTATAGAATTCAAAAGACCAGAGTTATTTCTTAAGTGGATTTTTACTTTTTACACTGTAAGTGTTAAAAGTATTACATAGCTTAAGCTTAATTTTTTTTTTTATTTTCCCAAAGAATGGTAGTCTTGGGGGGTGGGGACGACAGTCTTTTTAAGTCCATCTAAAGTGCCTGACCACGTGCACAACACAAGACAAGGGCCTGGGAGTCAGGAACCCATTCATCCATGTTTAATGTGCTTAAGGAAATGTAATAAAAGTGACCTGGAATTGTTTTGCCATTTGAAAAATGTACTAGTTAAACAAGTAGGATTACAGAGATGGAAAGCGCTATATAAATGCTAATGTCTTTTCAATGCCACGAGAAGATCCCTTTAAATATTATATATTCTCTGTGCAAGAAACTCAAGCTCTAGAAAGAACCCTCAACTCACCTAGGAAAACATTTGCAAAAAGGTTCCATATCCATATTATCAATTTCTTGCATCATTACAAACTAAAGGAATGTGGGAGATGGGGGTGGGGGGTTGAAATCCCACAATAGGAAAATGAGTAGATGATAAAAAAAGGTACAAAGTTTAAGCCAGGAGTCATGGTTCATGCTTATAATCCCAGTGGTAGAGAAGCTGAAGCAGGAAGATCCCTTTGAGTTTCAAGATCAGATTGAGGAAGAGGGCACCAATTTTGTAGTGTTAATACATTTAACAGCTACAAGTGTTTATTATGTAATACACTCATTGATTATACTGTGGGCATTCAATATATATAATACTGTGGGAAAGGGAACATGGAAGATAGAACATCATTCAGCACTGTGCCGTGTTCCAATATGCAGAAAGAGCAACAGAGAAAAGAAAAAGTGAGCTTAGGGCATGAGGGCATAAGTATGAGGTAACCAACAGATTTGCTGGAAAAGCCTGTCTTAAAATGCATATTCTCTGGCCATTCTCCCACACATACTGACTGTGAAGTCCCGGAAAGAGCAGGCACAAGAATCTGTGCTTCAAACCACCACGGCCACCCAGGAGATTCTGCAGTCACTGACAGTATACTCATTCTGAGTGCCTAGCATCTGCGAAACCCGCGGGGAAGGAACGAAAGTCTGGGGGAGGAATGCAGCTTTAATTCAGTGGCTTCAAGCAGAAGAGTGGCAATTTCTAAATTCTTTAACATTAAAGTTGTAGATCTCAAATACTCTATTTTTAATGACGAATCAAAATATCCCTGTGTTCTAATTTATTTTTCAATAAGAAAAAGAACACACAAGGAAGGTCAGCCTCCCTGAACAGCAGGGGTTGGAGGACCCCCCCTGGGGTGGCTATCAGCCTGAGGCCCTGCCATTTCCAGCCGTGCCTGCTAACCATAGAAGTACTGCCTTCCCAGGGAATTAAAGACCAGACATAACTAGTAATCAGAAAGGAGAGAGAGAGGGAGGGAGGGAGGGAGGGAGGGAGGGAGGGAGGGAGGGAGGGAGGGAGGGAGGGAGAGAAACAGTGCTACAGTCAGCATCTGTGGGTACAGGGGAAGGGCACAGCTCCCCACTGCCATCCTTAGCAACCCTCGGAATTCCCTTAAGGTTACAGGGATCTCAGCTGAGGTCAAACCAGGATTGATGGTTTCTCCTGGGTTAGCCAGTTTATGAAGCAGATTTGGAGATTAAAGAGCTTTAAGTACAGGTTTAAGCAGGAGAATGAAGAGGAGAAGATGCTCAAGACAGTGGAACAACAGCCCAGGTGTGGATATGAAGTCCAAGGAGAGAGAGAGAGAGAGGCGTGGCTCATCGTTTTTATAACAGTCATATGCAGTGTAGGTGGGGTTTGAGGTTATTATCGCTGGGCGGTTTCTGAGGGAAACAGTAGGATTACAATCAAATGGGTAAAAGTCAAGGCAGGATGCCTTTACTGTAAGCAAGTTCAGCTTGGAGATCCTTGATGAGCTGTCTCGTTGGATGTCAAACTGGCACAAGCTAGAGACATTTGGGACATTTGAGACGGAGCCTCAAATGAGTAAATATCTCCACTAGATGGACCTGTGGGCAAGCCTGTGGTTATTCCCTTAAATGAAGACTGTTGTCAGAGGGCCAGCTCACACGGGTGTCCTGAATAAACAGCACCCCCCCCCTCCCCCGTGGTCTCTCCATCAGTCCCTTCCCTAACTCCCTCAGTCATGGACTGTGATGTGGAACTGTAAAACGAAATAAACCATTTCTTCCTGAAGCTACTTTTGGCCATGGTGTTTCATCACAGCAACAGAAAACTTAACTAAGCCACTCAGGCATGGCCTGAGGAAAGGAATGAGGTCCTACACGAAGTCATGCACATTCAGCCTGGGTCACTGATACTTTAACATAAAGTGTCTGTACATAGAATGATTATTTACTCTCTGTTGACAGCCTTCATGGCATTTGTTAATTGTGCTGGAGTTCTTGGCTTCTCAGCTGGGGTGAGGCTTCAGCCAGACTCTAGGGTGACAAACTCCTTCCTCTTTCTGATGTCCTCATGATTTCTCTCTCCTCCCATTCTGACTCATTACTTCACTCCACAAGGAGCCCAAGGTGAAATACTTTTGCGAACCACAAACTCTCAGGGCCTCTCACTGGTGATTGCTGGTGGTTGCTGTTGCTGAGCTGGGCAGTCAGAAACCACTCACCCTTAGTAACATTTCATCATGCATTTCCTAACCTGGAAGACTCAAGCTTCGCTGCAGCCCGCTCCAGTCCTCTTCCAGCGCTTCTTTAGGCACTCACTTCAGCAAGCTTTTTATTGCCGGTGAATGAGCAACGCAGCCAAGGTGGCAATGAGATTCAGCAGAGACCAAAGCAGTTACCTCTATTTGTCTTGGCAGTGAGATTCAGTGAGGTGGTTATGCCATGTGCCCACAAGCCTGTTTTCAGTAACTCGTTTCCTGAGAACTGCATCCTAACTCTGCAGCAATCGTGCATGCACCTGCACGTGTGCACCCGCGCGTGTGCATGCTGCACACATAGTCCACAACTGCTTCGGTGGACTTCAAGGCAGGCAGGGCAGGAGTCAAGAAAGTGACGAAGAGGAAGAGCTCAATCGATGTGGGAGAAAACAAGGAGGCATTTAAAACTGTTTGGTCATTTTTCATCTGCAGATTAAGAAGGGACAGGAGAAAAGCAGATATTAAAGAAATACATCAGCTAATAAGTTTACACAATAAGCTTTTGAAAATAAATTTTAGATGACGGAAGAATGACAGCCAGGCAATATCTAAGTAACACAGTTTCTGTGTTTTCATCTCAGTTACTCCATAGGACAGCCAGCCGTCAAGGAAAAGTTGGCCCCTTTTCTATACTGGGTTTTGTCTGGTACTCTGGAGCTTTCTGTGCTGACTAACTATCCAAATATTAGTATGTGCATATTGCTATGTAAACTAACTCCCCATTTTTTACTTTGTGTAGTCCCTGAAGGAAACAGATCCTAATATTGCAAGAGAATGAGATCTAAAAGTCACAGCAAATAGTCAACAGTTCTCTAAAGCAACTAAATGCTGTCCTAACAGGTCTGGATCCTTTTATCTTTATGGTTGCATCTACACTAACTATGGGATTCAAATCTTTCGAAACCTCAAATGTATAGTAGGTAGACATTTTCTACATATAATTAAGAACTGTAGGTTCTGTTGGAAAGGATCATAACCTGAGCTACTCGGGAAGCCAAGGGTGCAGAGTCATACACCGGAATCCAGCTTTGGCTACACAATCAGTCTGTGCAACTTGGCAAGATCATGCCTCAAAGTCATGCATGGAAAGGATGAGCATGTATTTCAGTGTCAGAGGGCTTACCTACACCCAAGGCCCTGGGTTCAACCCCTGTACTGCAACAAATAAATAGCCCAGAGAAAATCCCATATAATCGAACTAACAGGAAAAATAACAGAATACACTCATCTTTCTAAATGCTTAACCTGCATCTGCACCTTTTAAGCACCTTTTAAGGGAGGAGGGCTGGGAAGATGCCGCCAGGGTGAAAGCACTCTTCTCAAAGCCTGAGGGCTGGAGTTCGGATAACCAGAACCCTTGGGGAAACTACATACAGTACATGAGGACTGTAATCTCCAAACCCAGTGAACCTCTAAGGGGAGATGAAAGGCAGAGACAGGAGAATCCCAGAAGTGTAGGGGGTCAGACAGCCTGGCAAATTCAAAGAGACCCACCCTGACTCAAACAAGGTAGAAAGGCTAGGGCCAACACCTAACGGTTGTCCTTTGACATGCATGAGTGCCAGGACATACATACATTCTCTCTTTCTTCCCCTCCCTCCCCCTCACACACACACACACACACACACACACACACACGACCACAGCTGCCATCACAATGAAAACACTAAAACTAGCTTTAAGCTATGCTGAGCTTACACCAGTGATCCAATGCACATTTAGCCTATGACAACTTTCCATGTACACGGTAATCAGCAGTGACTTAAAAACCAGTGCAGTGCCGTCTCTGCCAACACTCAACTTGATCAGAGAGCCCTGAACTGGGGAAAGCAGATTCAATCAATACACGCACACTACCTTGTCACCTTGTATGGAGGGAAAGAGGGACCAACGGAAGAGATAGCAGAGTACCGAGCTGCACCCGCACAGTCTGAAGATAAAGCGTACCTTAACCTTCCTCAATGACCCCCTTCATAAAACCTTCCTCGTTGGTGAAACCACACCCTATTGCCAGAACCTGGATAGTTTGCCCTGGGCTTTTGACCCTCAACTGCACTAAACTCTTAAATCGCCAGCCAGAACAGGACTGAATATTGCTCAACAGCTACTCACAAGCCCACACTCAGCCCAAGAAATCCCCAATTCCTGGGAAGTTCGATATTACTGACCCTCCAAAAACATCTCGCTCCAAAGTTTCTCTTTAAAAGGTAAGAATGTGATTAAAACCAGCTCAGCTTATTCTAAAGGGGATATCAAAGGCTAACTGTATCCTAAGCAGGGACATCTATCTTCAATGCACAGATTTAACAGGCTCTGCATGCTGAGTAATAGACTATTTAAGCAACTGTTAAAATCTTACTGTTTTAATGTCATAAAATCTCTTAGGCCTTATTTGAAAAACAAATTTTACAAGTGATGAGGGTGGCGCCACAGACTGTCCCCATGAATCATGAGGCTTAATGTTTTATGTCCCAAACCAAAATGAAGGAACTGAATCATCCAGTCTCATCCCACCGCCCAGAAACCAGTAGGAGAAAGCAACAAGAAACACAGAGAAAACGGCATGCAAAGATCGCGTCACCCGCTGAGGTGTCCTCCTTTGTCATAACACTCCAGACACTTCGCCCCATTTGTCATCTCCTAACCCTGCTTCTACCACTCAAGGATACAAATGTTTACTCACTTCAATAAAATTGAAAGTGTGGTTCAATCTCCAGCACGGGATGGGAAAATCCAACTGCGCTGGCCCAAAGCACGCATCGATCAGATACGTTCCAGCACCTGCATAAAACACCCAAGCAAACAAGTTCCGTGCCCACCATTTGTCTTACTGTCTCCCAGAAATTCACCTGACACAGTGCACAGCCAGAAAATATGTGTTGAATGATTGTATAAATGTCAATGCCTGTTTGTTATTTCTGCTACTATTTGGCTAGAATTTGTTGTTTCTATTCAGTGTGGATTTAATAGAAAACAACCAAAACGATTCTTCTGTCTGAATCATCATTTGAAACTGTCCAAGATTATTGTTGCAGTTCAAAACTAGAGTTTTTAGAACAGAAACCACTAAAAGGTAGGTTCAGCCATTCATCCCAATTTACCGAACAAAGAGTCAGGCAATGATGAAAAGTAGAGAAAAGAGATTTAGCAATAGAGGGTCGGGTGAGTCCAAAATCATCTTCAGGATACAGACAGGAACTTTAGGTTTAAATGGGAAGAACTGAGGGAAGGGGCAAGAGGAATGAGCAACTAAGCAATCACCGTCTCATGGTCCTGCAGGGTGGTCCAAAGAAGCCCTTCCTACCTAAGGGAGCAAGCCACTTCTCAGGAGATGATTACTCCTGTCAACAAAGGATGCAGTATCACCAACAGGGCTAACTGCTTTCACTTGGGGGCTGTCTCTGTCCTCCAAGGTTCTGCTGTTCCTGGAACTCAGTGACTGAAGGCTTATGGGAAAACAACTGGAGGAGAAGACCATTATGAAACCTCTGGGGGTCTGGAAGAAGATGCTCTGAAAGTTTATCTGGAGAGACCTCAATTCCTTGTGTTATCGTGCCTCAGTCTTGAAGGATGAAAGATGCCATATGTCACTGTATTTTTTAGACAGACTCTCTTGGAATAATTAGCAGGCCAAAGCACAGAGGTGAGCAGGTGGCTGAGTCAAATCAAAGTGGACAAACGCAAAATGAAGCTGAGACACCACACTTCATTCTTGCTTTTTAGTTGCATTATGGGCTTAGATGACGAGTCAATGACTTTCAGCAAAAGTTCCTGTTCTAAGTTCCTGTTGGGACTTCACCAAGATGACACTTCCTCAAGAGCAAGAAAGGCTCTATTTATTCCCTCCCGGATGCCACAGTCAACATTCATCTCCAAGTCAGTGCACACGAAACATATCACCAGGTACAGAGGGCAGAAACGAGATCTGTATCCTGAGTGACACAGAACTGTCCTGTCAAGTAAGAAGATACACTATGGCCCCCCCCTTCAGTTATGAGAATAGTAAAACAAGGGCTACCTCCTCCAAGAACTAAAATTTCCTGAGGAATTCCATGTCAAGGGTTGGAAGGCTGGACCTTGGGGCAACACAGGGTTCTGGTGATTTATCAGACCATCTTGTAGGGCAGATCTGAAACTGAGCAATCGTGGATCAATGATGGGAGATCACTGGACCCTGTTATTTCTTCTTTCCCGTGTAGACATCTCCTCTCTCTGATTTTCACCAGTACCTCTCTCTCGCCAACTTTTAAATGTAGGATCCAGCATTATATTTATAGTGGATCAGAGCTGGCAACGTTATTGGTTCCTTTCGTAACAGCTTATAAATTTTAATCAAAAGAATTTTTTTAAAGAAGTCAGAAAACAAGCTAAAAGGCTGAAGAAGAACTTGTAGAAGGTTCAGTTTAAAGGAAGCACGGAGGAACCTGGCTTGTCAAACGTGCTGGCCCATTCTCTCCAAGGAAGGAAACGAGTGACTGCTTTTCACCTGCAATGCCAGAGCGAATGTTGTCTGACAACCCAGTGACTAATGGTTTTGCTATTCTACTATGAGTCAACCTCCACCTGAATCCCCCCAATATCCTGAGAACTGTCTAATCCCTAATGCTGCAATTTGTCTCTCAGTGAATAAAATCAACCCTATGAAAGAGGTCCCATGTGCTTTGCATCCCCCCACCAATAGAATCTGTCCTTATGCTTATCATAGATCCTTCCTCTAAGTCCCAGCCCTGAGCTGTTTGTCACCCCATAGAACTCATTCTTATTGTAAAGGTCACAGGTGCTCTGCTAACTTGCTAGAAAGTTTCTATGTAGCTATGTCTAAAGCTCTGTTGTGATCATTCTCACGAGGAAATCCCTTCATAAAGTTTTACTATGCTTAACTGTACAAGAATAAAATATGAGGTCAGAATCTGGAAGTATTTGACCCAGTGCCTGCAAAGTTGGTGCTGTCTTGAGTTTCATTCTTCATGAATATCATCTCCCCACCGGGCACAAGGCTTGCAGGGGTTCCTGACAAGAGCTAAACTGTCTGAGTAGCCAGTCAGCTGGCTAGAGTTCAGAGAACACTCCCACAAGGGATAGGACATGTCTAATGTAAGTAGCCTCAAAGGGGTTTCACGCAATCTATGTGGTCCAAAGGCCAATCTTGGATCTGTAGATTTTCCCTTGTCCCCAGAGATTGAAAGAAACAGCCTTGTACCCTGCCATGGCTGTTCAATGACAGCTGAATGAAGTAAATTATTTCAACCACACCCAAGCACCTTCAGGAAAACACTTAAGGAGAGTGGAATACAAACACAATACCAAAAGTCCCCTATGTAACTCAAGCACCATTATTATACCAAAGATCACACAGAGAACAAAAATCATTTCCAAGAACTTCTGAATTATTCTCAACTGGTTGGAAGGAAATAAAAAGTCCAATCCATCAACAGCCCTGCAAAAGACGCCAGACAGCTCTGTGCTATAGTCAGTGGCAATGTCATGACTTGCTCTGGACAGACAGCATGCTGAGCAGACCTCAAGGAAGGTTCTGAGTAGTCACTGGTGTTACTAAACAAATTAGAAGAGAAGACTATGAGCAGCATCCTAACGCAATCCCATGGTACTCTCTTCTTCCACTATGCTTTCGGAAAAGTCCTGGATATAGCTGGACTCCGGAACAGTATAGTCTAAGAAGAGGAACTGCAACGTTGGCCAACCATGAGGTCTCCCCCTATGGCTCCTCCGGCTAAGAAACTGAATGCTTATGTTTCTTTCATCTTCAATAATTTTAGTGCAGGTATCCCAGTGCAAATAACCAGCAAGTGCATTGAGCTGGGAGCACATGAATCCATATTTCAAGTGAAATGCTGTTACATGATGACAGAGTAGCAGGGAACCTGCAGCACCCAGTCATAAAAGTCAGACCTGATTCAAGCATCACTGTAAGAAAACGAATGAAACATCACAAAACTTTCAATACAGCCAACCTCATGAAATAATAGTTTACATATAGTCATTTGTGTAAAAAACATTAACACTAACTGAACTCCTTCCTTTCACTCTTTTTAAAGCAGCCAGATGCTTTGTTTGATTTTTCTTGTTAAGGTGATGGTTTCTTCATGGTGCTGGAGATCTGAACAAAGGCATTGTGTGTACTGCACAAGCACTATGCCCCTGTACTAGATCCCCAGCCCACTTCCTTTTTGAGTCAGGGTCTCACATGATTGCACAAGCAGGCCTAAAACTCGGCAGCCTTCCAACTCAACCTCCCAGGATTGTATACAATTCATAATATGTTTATATTGGAAAGAACTGATTCTAAAGAAACAAGTCAGGGGCTGGAGAGATAGCTTGACGGTTAGAGCACTGGCTGTTCTTCCAAAGGACTAGGATTGGATTCCCAACACTCATAATGGTAGCTCAAGCCAACTGTAACTCCAGTCCCAGGGGATATCCCCCCTCTTCTGGATGCTTCAGGCACTGCAGGCACATAGTGTCCAACAATATAAATACAGACAAAACACTCAAATACATAAAAAGGTTTTTTTTTTTTTTTTGTCTCACTGAATATAGCGAACAATGAGGACTACTGAGAACTCAAGAACAATGGCAATGGGTTTTTGATCCTACTGCACGTATTGGCTTTGTGGGAGCCTAGGCAGTTTGGATGCTCACCTTACTAGACCTGGACAGAGGTGGGTGGTCCTTGGACTTCCCACAGGGCAGGGAACCCTGATTGCTCTATGGGCTGACAAGGGAGGGGGACTTGATTAGGGGAGGGGGAGGGAAATGGGAGGCGGCGGTGGGGAAGAGACAGAAATCTTTAATAAATAAATAAATAAAGTTTTTTTTTTTTTAGATTAAGCCAATCTATTAAGCCTTTCACCCTATAAATGCAAAGATTTTTGTGCCTGGACTCCTTTGGTAGTTTCTGAAGCCTATGATTACTGCTCAGAATAACATTATAAGTAAGTAAAATAAAATGTGTAAAAGAACAAATAAAACCAATTATGCTGAAATATTACTTTTAAAGTACTTGCAAAATAAATTTACAACACGACAATGTATTTTCTTTTTTTATTTATTTAACTTTATTTTATGTGCATTTAGTATGAGGATGTCAGATTCCCTGGAACTGGAGATACAGACAGTTGTGAGCTGCCATGTGGGTGCTGCAAACTAAGCCTTGGGTCCTCTGGGAGGGCAATCAGTGTCCTACTTGTGACCTTATGGAGAATGCTGCTTATGCCACTGAGGCTTACTGCTCATAGTTCACCTATGCTCATAACTGAAGGAAAGCTCAAGTTCAGCTACGAATTAATAAAGATGATTTTTCCTTTCCAAATTTATGGATCTCCTAATTTCTAGACACAGGTCTCTTGTGGTCCCACTAACTCAAAGCTGAGTGTGCTTCTTTAATATCTGGAGATTCAGTGGGTGACAAATGCCCCCATCTATGAAGGTCCATTTCTGTTAATGTGGTGTTGATGACCCACAATCCTTGTTTGTCACCATAACCCAATGAATATCAGGAAGAGCTTCAGTAACCAAGAAGACCACATGAAAATCTGTGGCATTTTGTGTAATTCTCATTGTTTCCATCTGCAGACTCTTATGCAATACTGTGTGCCAGGTGCCTTTGTGCAGAATGCAAATGTCACCTCTTTAATCCTGCCCTAAGAGCTGCATACTATTAGCCTTAGTCCCTTTTCAGAGATCAAACAACCAAGGCTCAAAGAGAAGTCAAGTACAAGGTCAAAAGACTGGGATTCCAGCCCAGACCAGCTGCCTATGATTTACTCGAGAAGCAGGTAACGCCAAGCAAGAACATGGAACATGCAGACTACTCGCTGCAAGGAAGCCTTTCTTCCTGCTTCCAAACTGCTGGGGGTTGAGGGGAGGGAGGTGGCGGGTATGGAAGGGGGATGGTGTGTATGGAAGGCAGCCTTCACACCTTCTAACCTATTCACAGGTTGGCCAATTAAAGAGAGCACTGTTCTTTGGGAGGGAAGATTAAGTTTGCCTTATCTTGGGCCTGGCATTATTTTCACCTTATCTAAACTATGTTCCAGGAGACTCTCAAGCCAGTGATAAGCCAAGTTTCGACTCTGCCACACCAGCTTAAGAGAGATTACACACATATTTGAAACTTAAGCAGAAAAAAGGACAGAGAACCCTCAGTCCCTCTCTGCATCTGGTCACTATTGACACTGGGTTGCCAGGGGAGAGCAAATCCTGGCTGAGTTATGGACTCAGCAGTGAGGTTTCTGCAGGGAAACCAGCCCTACAGGTGTATCCAGGGAGGCAGGTGTACCGGCCACATTCCTCTCCCAACACTGAACAAATGAAGGTTTGTCTCCACTGTGCCAGACTGCCAGGGCCTGATAAGCCTCTTTTAGACAAGGACTTCATAACACAGGAGCACTTGAGCTAGCTGTGTCTCTTGACAAGGAAAGGAAAATAAAAATGATTGTCAAATGACAGCCATGAAAACAGAAAGGAGAAAATGTCGCAATAACACCCACCTAAAGAAACATTGCTAGCTAGGACGACGGTCAATAATGCCTGTTTGTGACTTTAACAAAGTCACTGATCCCTTTTAAAACCAGACGAGTGTAAAAGTTTCAGCCTGGCTGTGTAGAACGGCAGCCCTCTATGAAGTGATAGCAATGGCAGCTGTACTATTAAATGATTTCTTTCTCTCCGGAGAGATATTTTACCTCAACCAATACTCTCCAGCCCACAATGCTCCAATACCAAGGGGCAACAAGGCAGGCCTTTTAGACCTGGATCATTCTCGGATTAACAACCTTGCGGGAGTAACCCTAAAAGAAAATATGTTCAAGATTTTAGTTAATAACATTTTGGGAGCAGATGAAATTTGAGTTTGCAGTTATGTTTTCGAAATCTCTAAACTCATTTGATTCCCACAGTTTTTTCAGAAGCTACTTTGCGGGGGGGGGGGGGGTCTCCTAGGCAGAGGGCCACCTCAAACAAGGTCACTCTAAAAGAAAGCCAGCCCACACTGAGCCTTGGCCCGCGGCAGAGCTATGGATATTGACAGAATATCACAAAACAAGTAAGGATGCACGGGCTGTGGGTGGTGCCTGCCAGACCTGTTGCTTCCGGTCGCATAGGTTGCTTCCGGTCGCATAGGAAGTGATGCTAAATGTGCAATGGTTACCTCCAGAGTGACACAGAAGTGGGTGGGTGTGACAGAAAGGGCAGTGAGCAAGGGTGTATTATGTTTAAGGACCAGACTCTGAACTAAATCAGTTTTCATTCAAATACCAGCTCTGTCACATATTAACTGAGTACCTCAGTCAAGTCAAGTCAACACTTGCTGTCTTTGTTTCCTTGCCACCCTGAGGGTGGCAAAAACTGGTTATGCCCAGTATTCAGAACAGGCCTTGAGACACAGTACAGGCAAGACACAGCCAGTTGGTTATAGTTTTAAAATCCACATGGTTGTCATTTCCTAACAGAACCACCACAACAAACGGTATAACCACTGTCTCCATCGAGAGAGAAAGAATTGAAGCTTAAAGATACTATAGAATTTTCTCAGAGTCAAACGGTAAAATGCTATATAAAGGGGTCCCTTTCTATTGTATGAATTCTGACACCGGTGGTCTTGGTGTCTCTATCATATAAGACACAGAAGCAGACAAAATAATGACATGAAAATAGAAAGACGGGAATACAGATGAAGAGAAAGAAAGAGAAAATGAAATTGTCTAGGACAATTTTTTGTAACTGACTAAAAAACTCAACAACAACAAAACAAAAGGCATAACTTGTCACAAATGGAACTCTCCAAGTCCAACTCTCTATGGGGACACCATCGGGGCACTCCTTTCAGACTCCTAGCCAGACTTCTGGAAAGTAATGCAGGACAAGTAAAACCCAGCAGGAAAATGCTGGGGACTGAGTGTGGGAGGGTACCCAGGGTGCCACCTGCAGTGCTCTTCAGCTTTGCGTCCTCCCTGAGGCCAGGAGCAGAGCATGGTAATCTGGGTGTGGGGAGAAAAGACTCCCTCTTCCCCACCAAATGCCTCACAATTTCCCTCCAAAGAAAACTGACCTTGTGGCTCTTACTTTCCTTCGGATCACCAGTTTTAGTTCTGGAATTGCGAGGTTACCTTTCAAATATCAGCATGCCAACCATGGAGCCTCACGGTGCCATCCTAGGTCATTGGGCAACCGTAGGAAAGGGGAAAAGGACAACAGCAACACGGGCGCTGCCAGTCACAATATTTACCCAGGCGGCAGGGCTTTGTTTTGCTTTCAGTGGAGGATGCAGAGACCTGACAAAGGAAAAATAAAACTCCTCTGCGTCAAAACACAGCCAAGTACCATTTCCTCCTCAGCTGTCCTGTGTCAAAGGCAGACACATCCACAGTGCCCCTGGGGCTCAAGGTGTCCTTCAAAACACACACACTCAAATATCAAGCACACAGGGTGGTTCCAGAAAGGATGTATTGGGTTCTGATGTCTGATACTCTCAGTCAAATAGCTGTTTCCCCCAAAACGGAAATGAAATAAATAAACCGGGCGATGGTGGCGCACGCCTTTAATCCCAGCACTCGGGAGGCAGAGGCAAGCGGATCTCTGTGAGTTCGAGACCAGCCTGGTCTACAGAGCTAGTTCCAGGACAGGCTCCAAAGCCACAGAGAAACCCTGTCTCGAAAAACCAAAAAAAAAAAAGGAAATGAAATAAATACAGTAGCACTCAAAGCAATGAAACCAGGCACCCTGTGACTCAAAGACTTCATTAGCCCTTTGTTATAATGAATGTGGCCAGAAGCTAAGGAAGTGCATCGTGGGAGGGCTGCGGGGCTCCTCTACCAACTCCATGAAGAATTTTAAATGGTTCCCATCTTGCAGACAAGGATATTGATGCTCACAGAGGCCAAATGTGTGGCCTCACATAACTTGGCACTAAGCATTTGGACTGAGATTCCAGGAGCTGAGGTCCAACCACTAACACTTACAGCCTCTAATAATCACCTAGTGGTCCTTCAGTGGGAGGCCTTACATAAATTCAGACGACTTGCACTCCAAACCTCAATCAGCCTCTCAGTTAGTTAATCAACCAAGCTCTTGTGCCCGCTCCCTCTCTCCTTCTCTCCCCTTCTCCCTGTCTCCCACTCTTGCTCTGTGTGTGTGCATGCTCCCTCGTGTACACTAGGGTCAAACCATGGCTTTGGACATGCTATGTAAGCTATCGCTGAGCCCCCTACTTCTTGAAATGAGATCTATCACTTTAAATGATTTAAAGCAGTTCTATCTTTAGATGGAGAAAAGTAAATGATTGTCCAGGGTCCTGGGTGGAGGTCAGATACAGAGTGTAGGCCTAGCATGTGCCAGGCCCTGAATCCAATCTCTAGTACTGCAAACATTATTTTAAAAAATAAAATACAATAAATCCAGAACCACCATGGAACACACTTTGCACTCTCTGGCACTGTCTACTGGAATGAGATAAATGCACAGCGTACGATCAAGTCCTACAATTCCATCCAGGCTACGCTCTAAAGAAGTAAACATACAGGTGTTTGTATGCCAATCTCTAATAGTCCCAAACCACATATAACATAATGTCATCAAAGTTGAACACATGGTGCTGGGGAGATGATTCACTCGGTAAAGTACCTGTTGTGCAAACATGAGGACCTGAGCTTGGATGTGCACCCAGGTAAAAGGTCAGGTGCTGCATGCAGACAAGAAGACACCTGGAGCTTTTGGCCTGTCACTCTAACCAAGCATCAATGGTGCCCTGCGCCTCATGAAACAGAGAGCCACCGAGGGAGATTCCAAACACCAACCTCTGCCTCCCATATACAGGTGCACACATGCACACACACACAAAGCAGAGCACAGAAATGCAAAGATGTTCATGCTACAAATGTCAATGGAAACCAAGAGACTGGACTATGCCTATATGCTGCGTGACCAAGACAGTGAGAAGGATAAGTTAGGAATAAAAGAGTCCATACCAAGTTCACCTGTCCATATAAACTTTTAAAGCTCAGAAAGCAAGCCGGGCGGTGGTGGCGCACGCCTTTAATCCCAGCACTCGGGAGGCAGAGGCAGGTGGATCTCTGTGAGTTCGAGACCGGCCTGGTCTACAGAGCTAGTTCCAGGACAGGCTCCAAAGCCACAGAGAAACCCTGTCTCGAAAAACCAAAAAAAAAATAAATAAATAAAATAAAAAAAAAAAATAAAGCTCAGAAAGCCCCTAAGCAAGGATGTTGTCATAAGAAGGGGTGGAGCCCCAAAGTAGGGGGTGTGGTTGCTGTCGGGTTCTCCTTGAGCTGATGTCAGTGGCCCAGGTAGGTAGACTTGCACTATGTCATCTCTTAGGTACGTCATCATCCGTCATGTGACTTCCCTTCCTCTCCCTGACCTTACTCAAGCTAAGCTCAAAGAAAAACATTCATTAAACCTCGATGTCTACACTGAGTTCTTGAGAAGACCACAGGGAAAACAGAGAGCACAAGCTCGGGTATACTAAAACCACACAGACAACCATGGAGAGGCTCCGCTTGGCAAGATTGTAAACTATGTGTATAACAAATAAAGATCTGCTTATTGTAGCATCAAAGGGGCATATGTGCAATCCATCTTGAGAAAAGACTTCTAGACAGAGTGCCTAGAGTTTATCGCACCCGCGGAAGGCTGACACAAACCAGCCTCAGTCTGGGTAGAAACTGAGCATTCAGAGACAGTCACTAGGAAAAGCAGAGGATACAGCCTGAGGCCTGGGGCCTGACACAGCTAGGCTATTTCCTCAGCTAGGCTATTTCCAACAGTCATACAGGAAACGACACATTTTAGGTAATTTAGCACATATATTTAAGGTAAGAAGCCAACGCCCATGGTCCCAGGGAGCAAAGTACACATTCTGTCCCTGGCTATTATAGGCAGGATATCATTGTTTTGACAACTGCCAGGGCACAAATAACATTTCCATTTCTGGAAGTTTCTGAGGGGCCTAGTGGCCAAAGGTACAAAGAACCTTGAAATAGCTTGATTCCCTACCTTCTCCATTTATTTCAAATTCACTGTGTTCAAACCCCTGATCTCCCTTACAGTTCATGAGTCCCTCCATTTCCACTGTCTTACAATAGGTTCCTTTACAAAATTATTTGATTCACAACATGTCATTCTTCTGTCCATCAGAATTCATCATTGCACAACATAATGCCCATACATAATGAGTTCTAATAAAGGCCTACTAGGCAAGAAAGTAATCCTCTCCCTTTTCCCTTTCTGGGCCCCATCCCCTTTATGAGTCAGGGTCTAGCCCAGGTTGGCTTCTAGCTACTTTGTGCTGGAGGATAACCTCAGAGTTGAGTTCTGATCATTCAGCCTCCACCCTGGATTGCAGTCAAGTACTACAGTTATAGGGGTGCTCCATCACACCGAGCTTAATGCATGCTAGGCAAGCGTGTCACCAACTGAGCTACATGGCCATTCCATATATTCTCTGTTAATACCAAAGTTAGGCTGAAGAGATGGCTCAGCGGATAAGGATGCTCACTGCTCCTGCAGAGGACCAGGGTTGGGTTCCCAGAACCTCTAACAAGCAGGTCATGACAGCTTGTAACTCCATTTTCAGATGACCAATCTCTCTGGCCTCTATAGACACCTGCACACGTGCTGGACATAATCTTATGGAGGCGCACATGCATTTAACTACAAATAAATTTTTAATAAGAGCAATGTTTTCATCCATCCTTCTCACACAAGTGACCATAGTCCTGTACGCTTCAAGACTGGTCTAAACTTGTTCCAGATGGGTTTTGGTCTTTTAAAAAAAAATATTGCCAGTTAAGCCAGTTTTTCTAAGCCTGGACGCCCACTGTGGAAAAGCTCCCAGAAAGGCCGGTGGAGATAAGAAAGTGGTGTCTAGACTATCCTGCTTAGCTTTCTGAAATTCTCCAGCTGCTTTGCTGAACCTCAGCAATCAAGTCAGAGTTCACATTTCACAGATTCCTCATCAGGGTTGACATCTGTGGAGAAGAGACTGGGGGAGGGTGGACAGGCATGTCTTCGCCTCGAAACAACACATACGATTTTAGAAAGCCAAACATGTCTCTGACCCTTTGGTCATCAAGTATAAAGGTGGTCTGCCCCCTGGGAGGATTTCAAAGGGGTGAAACGTACCTAATAGCGATTTAATTACAAAATTTTAACCTAAAATCCCACAGGGAGTAAACCACCCAAGTTTGAGGAAGCTCTCAGGACCCTTCATCTAGCCCCCACCACCACACCCCTTTGTTTTTTGGACACAGGGTTTCTCGGTATAGCCCTGACTGTCCTGGAACTCTGTCTCCTGAGCGCTGGGATTAGAGGCCTGCGCCGCCACCACTGCCTTGCTTCTCCTTTAACTGCCCCCATTATGTGGTAAATTCCCACCCCCCAACCCCCGTTGTTTCTATATAACTCCCCATCTTGGTTCCTATGGAGCCACAAGCAAAAATACTTCTGATAAGTCGGGTTGGGTAGCCCGCACCTTTAATCCCAGCACTCAGGAAGCAGAGGTAGGTACATTTCTGTGAGTTTGAAGCCAGCCTGATCTACAGAGTGCCAGGGCAGCCAGTGAGATTCTGCCCATAAATAAACAAATTGGATGAATGAATGAATGCATGCATGCATAAGGTTTAATTTAAATGTAAAAAAAAGAAAAATGGAGGGGAAAAAAAAAACACTTCTGAGAAATGTGTCCAAATGCTAGAGTTACGCATATTTCCTCCCTGTTTACTGACAGTAACAGGTTGTGGTGATGAGGCGAGCAGGCCTGCTTTTCATCCCGCCCCGGCTCCCGCACAGCTAACTTTACACCCGAAATAACAACACACAAATTGTATTCTTTTAAACATTGCTTGGCCCATTAGCTCTAGCCTCTTACTGGCTAATTCTCACATCCTGATTAACCCATTTCTCCTAATATGGGTAGCACCACGAGGTGGTGGCTTACCGGGAAGATTCTAACCTATGTCCATCTTGGGCCGGAGCTTCATCACGTCTGCCTCACTGCCTTCTTCCGCCCAGCATTCTGTTCTGTCTTCCCCGCCTACCTATGTTCTGACCTATCAGGCCAAGCAGTTTTCTTTATTAATTAACCAATGAAAGCAACAGATAGACAGAAGACCCACCTACATCAACAGGTCACCTGACAGACTGCCTACACCTGGTCTTACACTCTTAGCTCCTGGTGGCCAAGGACTCCTATGTCTCAGGGCAGTCTGGCTGGCAGGGAAGCAAACACTAACAGGTGAGCGGAATGAGTACATGAACTAGGCTCCCATTACTAAGCCACCATGAAGTCCCAGAATAGTCTTCTCAGCTTGCATGACATCAGGCTTCAGTTACAAGATGGGCTTTAAGGAGACGTCTTTTCCACCCGATGGTATTCTCCTGCAGCAGGCTACATCCATCTATTGAACTGCATGAGAAGTGGTGTACTGGACTGGCTGGAATATCCCTACAGCTTGGTCCCTGCTGTGGGGGGTTGCTTTGGTAAGTTGTAGAAACTTGAAGGGAAGGAAAATGGTGAGCTTCTGGATGAGTGGAAGACCCTATATTAAAAAAAAATAAAGCAGGCGGTGACAGAAGAAAATGCCTGATGTCCTCCTGTGGTCGTCACATAGGTGTGGAGGGTATACATTCAAACACCCAAGTGGATGCACCACCATATATTACCATCTGCTCCCAAAATTAATAATCTCTGTCTAATGAAAGAAATTATTCAATATAAATTTACAGAAATAAAGTCACTCTGGGTGTACTACTACTTACCCGCAATGCACTTCCCAGCCAGTCTCTGGATGTATTCAATTCTTTATCCTAGCCCTTCTTCCCAGGTTGTAACTGCTATTATGTTCAGCTTGAGTTCTTTAAGCAACAATGAGCAAGTACAAGAGAATTGTATACTGCCAGCAGTGAAAACATGACCTGGACGATTCTAACTTAAATAAACAAGGAAGCGCAACACCAAAAAAAATGCACTGAACAATAATACGAGTATTCAACATAGGTGACTAAGAGCTGGCCAGGCAGAGTGTCTTAGCACCCAGCATAGTTGGATAAGGGCTTCAAGGGCAGCCTGCAGAAGACAGGGATCCGTGTGCCTAGTCCAGTCAGCAGCTGAGGTGAACAGAGAATGACATCCATTCTCACCATTCCCCAGGCTTCAGAAGTCAACCTTTCAATCAAGACAGGCTTCTCTACTCTTCTCCCAACCTTACCACTAGGCTCCCTTTTATACAGTTTCTGAGAGATAAGCATCATAAATGTTTCATTGTACTGAGGGGAGTGGGGAAGGAGCTTCCAGCAAATTGCTTAGCTAGGACTAAAAGCTTGGGAGCTACCTGAGCGATCCGTAAGTGGTTTGAAAGGAGTGTTTCTCCAATTGGAACAGCTCCCAGGATTTGACTCAAGAAGCCAGTAGTTACGGGAGAAGTTAAGCAGGGTGGGCTTGTATGGTCTAATAGACAGACAATATCTTGAACTGCATTCTTCATATACACTCAATGGTCTGTAGGGATAAGCCCTCCCCTTGGGGGCGGGATGCCCTCGGGCGTATGTTTACTGATAAATAGGGCGCGCAGATGCTGCGCGCCCCTTCCTGTCTCCACCGGCTACTCCGCTGGAACCTTGGTTTCATGAGTCTGGTTTTGTTATTAAACTTGTTCAAATACCTAGTATCATTGGTGCTTATTAATCCAACCGCTGCATTTGACGCGCCAACGTGGGGCACAGCACCCGGTCTTTAGTCCCGCTGCGCCCACAGCAGGTCCTGGGCGGACGCGGTCAGCCACGCACGGCCGCCGACTCCCCCGCCCGCTGCCGCGCGGCCCTGGACACAATTGCGGCCCCGAACGCGATTGCCACAGCGCCTGCTTGCTCGCCCGCCCGCCCGCTTTAGGTCCGCAGGCACCGCTTTGTTCCTAGCAACAACAGCGCACCTCCCTCACACCGGTCCTAGGCTACGGCGGCTCGCAGCCAGCGCTTTGTTCCTCTCGCAGCGCAAGAGGAGTTAACCCCTCCCTCTCTGCCTTGACGTTTGGAACTGAACAGGGAAGCTTAAATATTTGCGGTTTTACAACACAAACCGCCACATTTGGCCCCGAAGGGGTCACTTTGAATAAATTTCGGTCTGGAGGTTTATTTCAGATCAACTCTCCACATGGATTCAAGTGGACTCTTTCGCCACCTCTGGCAGGAACCAGTCATTACAGGTAAAAAATTTTTTTTCCTTTTATAAATAAAATGTCTGACAATATCACCGTTCCCAACTTCAATAACCTTTTTGAGTGTGCCATGTGGGAGATCCTACAAGAGGTGTCTAGCACCCCACATCTATGGATCCTTCTGGGATTAGTAGTTTTCCTTGGTATTAAGTGGTTTGACGACAAAAGTCTGATAGAGTCTTTAAGAGACGAATCCAGGATTCTTAAGGCAGAGGTTGAACATCTAAAAACTATTGGAGATGAATCCA